>NC_091792.1:1227121-1530151 GCF_041296235.1 Equus asinus
TTAGCATATTTCAAGACCATTTTTAGAACATGCAGATTAAATGTTTCAAGTTCTGTGTATATCTTAGATAGAATTAAACTCAAAATAATTTTAAAAGTAACTGTTTATAAGATCATTACTTATAAACTAACCAAGCAAATTCAAATTTTTCTGTCAAAAATTGTGAATTTAGAAACAATTCTCGTTATTCTGTTACTATTTCTACTTTTAATAGAGCATACACAATTTTTCATGGACAGTGTCGACAGACTTTCTAGACATGAAGCTTCTCAGACCGTTGACATCAAGGCTGTTTGGGACGTTGTTTAAAGATGCAAACTCCTGGACCACAATCCAGCCCTTGTCGATGAGACGCTCTCAGAGTAGAATCAGAAGTTGTCATTTTAAATAAGCTTCCTGGGAAACTCTTATGCATTCTGAAGTTTGACAACCATCGCCAGAGAGGATCCTCTGTCCGTATCATGAGAATGAAGGAAAAGTTGGATTTTGCTCAGTTTTTGGTCACCTAATCTTCTACACACACACGCACACAACTGATCATTTGGAAACCCTAATCCATTGTGTTTGATGGATGGGTAGTCAGCGTACAAGGTAAACTGACATGACAGCATGCTTCAGATAAAACAGAGTTTACTTATTTCTCACGTATGGTCCAAGGTAGGGAGGCAGCCCCAACCCAGGAGGGCATCTAGGGACCCAAGTTACTTCCACCCTATTGCTCTGCCTTCTCTAAAGTGTCGGCCTCATCTGCACAGCCCACAGTCAACACCGACTCATTCCATCATGTCCACAATCCAGCCCATGGTGGGGAAGCAGATAAAGCAATTAAATTCCTTTAAAATGGGATCCACAAGTGGTGTACTTCACTTTTACCCACGGGCTAAAATTAAAAGAAGATTTAAAAAAGAAAAAGAGTAGTTTATATGATATACCAGAAGACAGCCAGAACACTTCTAACTTCGTTATAAAATTCTCAACACTTCTTCTTAGTCTCAATTAATATATGTATGCATATGTGACATAACCAACGCTAGTAAATAATTCCTAGTCTTGCTATAGATAATTATAGCAACTGTGGGCCTATTCTCTTCCATCTTTTTGTGAAAAATGCTTAAGGTATTCCTATCTTGAAAAAGAAAAAGGAGTTCTGCTGCTGTCTTCTCAAGTTTTAATTTGCAACCAGAGAATGAGCCAGAAATTTAGGCATTTCATCTGTGAAATGCTCACTGGCTCTGTAAATGTGTAAAGCATGCATGGATAGAACTCTGTGCAAAGTGAAGGGGATCAAACAGTAGACAGTAAACAGCAGAGAAAGTGAGGGCACACAATATTCTTCTACCTTGTCCGCCGTGATGACCCCTAGCCACAACGATACCTGGTCTTGCTATAAGCACTGGGTACAAACATAAGTACAACCAGTCAGCCAGCTCATTCTTCTTCTTTATTACTTTTTGGGGGTAAAATGGGAAAGGTTTTAGTGGTGTTCCTTCAAGAAGAGTTACTCAGTCAAAACTCGCTCTTCAAAAATCTCAAATCCGGTCACATCCCTCCCCTGATTAAATTCATGCCATGATGTCCTATTGCTCTTGGGTTAAAGACCCTTTCAGTTGGGAGGAAACAAACCCAACATTAACTAGATTGCCCCCAAAAAAGTGGGAAGTGGGGGGATTGACTCACTTAATGAAAAATTTCAAGGACAGATTATCTCTCAGTTGAGCTAGATGAAGCAGTGCAAACGATGTCACCAGGACTAGGTTGCACACTCAGTGTCTCTGCTCTCACTTTGTCTGTTTCAGCTCCATGGTCACGCAGCCTCCTTGTTTACGACAGGTGCTAGAAACCCTAGGCTTCTATTCTGCGTTTGCAGCAATCCCGGCAGAAAGGACACACCCCTTCCCCAGCCCCAGAACTCTCTCCTTGCTTTTGACCAAACTGGCCTAGAAGTGACAATGTGGTTCAGATGTCCAGAATCAATTAGTAAAGTCAGGTTCACAGTGTTCTGACAGGTGGGTCTGGTCGACTTCGGCCTTCTGAAGCTGAAAGTGAAGTCAGATGCACCCAGTTACATGTAGTGAAAGAGGAGGGGAGGGTGGTCCCCCTGGGAAAATCAGGGAGTGGACCTGGGAGAAATGGACTCTGGATCAGCCAAAGCACAGATGTTCATCACAGCTCAACTCTTGGCTGCACAACATCCACATATCTTTTTCGTATATCTAAAAATTCAAAATTCCCCATGTCTACATTAAGCAATAATATCATATTGAATCAAAAATATATGTACCAGCTGAGGCTGGCCTGTTGGTGTAGCGGTTAAGTTTGCACACTCCGCTTTGGTGGCCCAGGGTTCACGGGTTTTGATCCTGGGTGTGGACCTACGCACCACTCATCAAGCCATGCTGTGGTGGCATCCCACATACAAAATAGAGGAAGATGGGCACAGATGTTAGTTCAGGGCTAATCTTCCTCAAAAAAGAAAAAAAAAAAATATATATATATATATACAGGTACCAGCACCACGCAAGTTCTGTCCAGTTACTGCACCCAGCCTGAGTCCAGATTCTCTTGTTAATGTGTATTCCTCATGATTCAGAAACCAGTGCAAAATGATACATTTAACTATTTTCAACAAATGTAATATACATTTATGAAGAGGAAACACAGTAACTACCATAAAAACTTCTACTTGAAAAAGGGGAAATGGGAGGCAGGGAGGCAGGTGATACACTGTCAGCGTTTACATTATTATCCTGCTGGACAGGAGGACAGGGACCCCTTGTCTTGGCTTTGGAGTGGAATTCTGGGGGAGCCCTCCGTCTGCCCTTGGACTGTCTTAGGGATGGTTTCTCTTGTAACTTGTCCTCTGTGGCTATGGCTGAGAAAGGCACTGGGGAGTCTTACTTTCCGGTTTTCGTACCCGACTAATAGTGCTATTTCTGTTAGTGTGGGTTCAGGATCCTGAGTATTGCCTTGGGGTTGAGCAATCATAGCCCTGAGTTTATGGGTGTTTGAGTTTCTCTGGAAACCCAAGTTCCTTAAAAGGTTAGTAAGCTTACAATCTATTTGTTTCCAGTGAATTAGCAACAAAAGCCTGAGTTAGTATTGAGGCCTAATCCTTGATTCTAGATTCTAATGGGTTGTTTCTGTTTTCGAGAAATTGACATTGATGGTCTGTCAACAGGGAGGGGTCCGGCTCTTGGTTTCAATCTTATTTTCCAATTTCATTGTACCCTCCCCACCTTTGCTAGCATTAAATTTACATGGGAGCCAAGGATGACTTTTGGAACTCCAGCTAAAACGCTTCTGACTCTTGGCTGTTTCAGATTTCGGGATCAGATCTAAAGAGCTTTTCTGAGTGTTTTCACTGCTTCCAGACAAAGCAGCTTTAACTGCAGTTTGTCCTTTTCATAAAGGACCTCACCAAACCTTGCAAGAAGGGACCGATACCTTCCTGGTCTTTTCAAACACATCCTGTAATCTCCAGTCTCAGACGGCTCATGCTCTGAGTCCCAGGACACCGCAGATGGCTAGTCAACCAACGATCGCGTGAATTTCTCAGATAAAGAAAGAGAGGTTCTCGTCACTCCGTCCTACCTGGATTCGGCTAATTCCACATTTCAGAGTCTGTTACTTTCCACATTTCAATTCTTTACTACTTTTTAAAAAATAAATCAGGACTCTTCCAGGTCTAAGTGACTAGAATGTGTCTCATACAGGCTTGCTTGGTGAGAGGAGCTGACCTGTTCACGGTGGACCTGCCCCAGAATCAGCCGGCCGCTCCTCCCCTCGCAGCTCCACTGCCCTCCAGCCGACTTCCTGTGAGAGAATCGAGCTTTCCCTTCTGGTTGCCATGGCTTTGGGTCCACATCCCACAGCCTGTCAGTCCGAGCACGAGCAAAGGCCCGGAGTCTGGTTCTGACTGGCCCGGCTGGGCTGTTTCCCTCTCGACAGTCGCTGTGGGGAGAAGAGGTTATTCTCTGGTTGTCAAGGCGGTTTAACACGTGCCCACCTTGAAGCTGGAGGCGGTCTAGCTCTCCCTGAGCCTCAGGGTTTGAAGGCTGGATCTCCAAGGATAAATCAGAGTGTCATTACCTGACAAAGGAGGATGGGGCCCGAGCGGTGCAATCAATGGATAATGACAGAAAAAGACTCACTCCTTACTGTGACCTACAGGCCTGCCCGCCTCACCAGCCCACCTGACCGCATTCTCCCAGTTGCTCCTTGGGCCTCAGCCTCACTGGCCTTCAGCCATGTCCCTTTTTGCTTTCAGACCTTCCCATGTGCAACTCCCTCTGCCTGAAGAGCCTCCTCTCCTCATGCGTCATTTGACTGATGCACTTCCACCTGTTTTCCAAAGGTCAGCTCCATTCCCACTGCCTCCAGGAAAGCTGAAGTCGACTTCTGAACTGGGTTCATCCTTCTTTTATCTCACCCCACAGCCCCCAAACCCCTCCTGTGATGTGCTTGTCATAATCGCAGTTCAGTATTTAATTGTATGATTACTTATAGTAATTTTAGTCTGTAAACTTTAAAATATTATTCGTTGACTGGGTAAATGAAGTGCAGGAACAAACAGGTGAGCTGAGGGAATATGTGATGCTGGAGAGAATGAGGTTTTTCCCCCAGGAAGCTCTCTATTTCGGGATCTGGTTCTCCTCCAACCCCCTCTCCTTTGTACTCCAATGCCACTCTTCCCCTCTGCTGGTCGTACTACAGTCTAACAGAGGAGATATTTAGATGTCTAACAACACACGATGATGGGGGACATTTGGAGCCGAAGTGATTTTCAGTTAGATGTTTCTGAAGGATCCGCCATGATACTCAGTGTGAGTAGCCCTGAAACAGACAAACCTGGGTTCCAGCGTTAGTTCAGCATTTACCAGCTCTTTGATGGTAGAAATTTACTTATTCACTGAGTCTTTACTTATCTGTAAACTAAAAATAGGAATACCTACCTTGCAGGATTCTGGTAAGATAATAAAAATAATACACTTTGTGCCTAGCACTCAGCAGGCAATCAACATTTGGTGTGTATTCTTTTTTTTTTAAAGATTGGCCCTGAGCTAACATCTATCACCAGTCTTCTTTTTTTCTTCTTCTTCTCCCCAACGCCCCGCAGGACGTAGTTGTAGGTCTTTCTAGTTGTGGCCTGTGGAACCCTGCCTCAGTGTGGCCTAATGAGCGGTGCCGTGTCCACACCCAGGATCTGAACCAGCAAAGCCCTGGGCCACTGAAGCAGAGTGTGTGAACTTAACCACTCAGCCACGGGGCCGGCCTCTGGTAAGTATGCTTATGCTTACCCTTGGATCACAGAACCATCACTATAGTAAAAAGCAGGGATTAGAAACCACGGCCATCACAGCACAACACCCAGAAGGAGACTCTCCTGCGTGCAGGATACCTGCATCTGTTCGCTACCTCGAGCGTTTTATAACACACCCTTGGGCTTTCAAGGAAGCTCTGACTTTCGGAATTTTCTGTTACAGTCACCACCTCAGCTTTGTCCAAAACATCAGCATTTAATTCATAATACGTTTCACAGACCCATTCCTCTCTCTCTAAGGCAATGGTAACCCTTGTGAGAAAAGTCTACAGGGCCCATTCGAGGAGAGAGATGGAGGGAGGGCACAATGAGATGAACTCTCAGCCTGTGTCAGTGACTGTGGGCTTCCCCTACGTGAGCCGCAGGGACTGTGAAGAAAACTTGACTCGAGCAAGTTGGCCCGCTCCTCCGCAAGGCCCACCCTCTGCCTCAGCTGGTCAGCAGAATCATCCTTAAAGCACTCACCATTCAGGGCCCTTCTTCTATAGGTTTTCTTTTCTTTCCTGTATCTTTAACCACCACCTCAGTTGGCTCTCTCCTGTTGGTAAACACGCTCACGTCTGCCTCAGTCCCGCATCCCGCTGTGCTACTTGGCTATCTCCTTCCTCCTCTCTTTGGCAAACCTTCTTCACGTCGCCCTCTGCACTCCCATCTCCACAGCCTCACTTCCTGGTGATCCTTCAGCCTCAGGCAGTCTGGCCTCTGTCACCACTGCGCCTTGGCTGGAGTTCACTGTGCCAAAGGCTGGAGCGAATGCGCCAGCGTTGCAGCCGAGGGGCCCCCTCATGACCCGTCTCAGGGGACAGCCAGGTAGTATGCGGCACTGCTAACAGGTCAGCTCTCCTTCATGAAGCTCGTCCTCACCGGGGCTCCCACGACACCACACACCCCTGCGTTCCTCCTTCCGGGGCTGCTCTCCGTCCTCTCAAACCTTGAGGTGGGGCTCCTGTTTCTGTCCTGGAGCTCCACTTTTCTTCTCGCTCGGAGCGTAAGGCCATCGTCCTCAACTGCCATCTTTATGCAGATGATTCACCATTTGTAACTCCAGTCTGAGTCTTTTCCCAGGTTTCAGGCTCAGATACTCAACTGCCTGTTACACATCTCCTCACGGATGTCCCTCAGAGGCCTCAAACTTAACTTTTTCATCCCTGACATCTTTTCTCCCACAACTCCCACCACTCCTGTTCCAGGTCCTCTTCTCTTCCTGTTATTTGTGTCCCCAGTGAAGGTCACGGCCAGTCCCCTTGTTGGCCAGGTCAGAAACCCGGGGACACCCTGGAGCCTTGCCTCTGCCCCACCCTTGCTTCAGAGCAGTTGCTGCTCCCCGCTCCTTCTTGCTTGAGGACACCTGGGAGTCTCTCCATTTCCCTGCTCCCCGGTACCTAATCTCTCATCCGGACCACTGGGGTCCCAGCCTCCGCTGCTGAGCTCTCTCAATGCATGCTCCCCGCTGCCCTACAGAGATCTATCCGCTGTCCACATCTGATCATTGCCTTCTCTTCCAAGACCATTCTTCAGTTCCCATTGCACTGAGGCCATACTCCAAACCCCCACCACGACTTACACTCCCCCTCGGGATGTGGTCCCCACACCCCACTGCAGCCTGAGAGGCCCACTCTCCCTCTTCACTTCCATGCACATCATCTGGAATGTGCTTTGTTCCTTCAAACACGTCACGCTCCCTCAAGCCCCGTCCTTCATATCCTCGTTTATCTGCACCAAGCACCCCTCTCTGACTTCCTACTTGGGTTGAAGGATTCTCATTCATCCTGAAGATCTCAGCTTAAATGCGACTCTCACGGGAGTTTCCTCTGAGCCTGCGCCCTTCCTGCTGCACAGGCACACTGTCTCCACACAACTTGCAGCGTTCCATCATCGCCCACCCACATGCCTGTTTTCCCACTTGACCGTAGGCTCTGTGAGGGCAGGGGCCACCTCTTGTCCACTGCTACATCACCGAATGAGAGAAGAAATGAGGAGAATATTGAAGTGAGAATACTGCAGTGAGCCATGACCACGGACGTTTCGTTTTAAGCTCAGAACAGGGCTGGAAAAGCAGAGCTGTGAGATGCCACCACTAACGTGAGACACGAGTGACCAGATCCATCATGGTTATCATGCCTCTGCAGGGATGTCCCATGGTGGTATTTCTTTCCACTTCTGACCCTTCTGAGTTTTGAAGATTTCCCAAGCAGACCCCCACAACGACACAGTCCGACTTGGTTTGGTTATGGTCACGCACTGATTAAACTGCCTCTCAAGAATGTGAAAATGGAAACACAAATGACACATCGGTCTCTCGAGCACCACCATAAACTATGATAGATTAGAAACTTCAGACAAACCGTTTTGCGATGGAAAATGAGACTAACAGTCCTTCATTTCTAAAGTTTTTTTGAAAACATTTCTGAGAAGGTGAACTGACTAGGTTAGTTTTCAATCATCTCAAATCCTTTGGTAAGTTTCTCCCCAACCTCTGAATTCATAGCACAACCCTTTGATAAGCAAAGCAATTCAAAAGGTCCCAACCAAAAAGTGAGACCTCTAATTATTTCTTTTGCCACTCAAAGCTATTCTTTTGAATTTTATGCATTACTCCCAAAATCAACACCCTCCAGAAAGACTGCCATGCATGAAATCTAAAAATTTAAAAGTAAAAATGAGTGGTTAAGTTTGGCATGCTGCACTTTGGTGGCCCAGGTTCACAGGTTCGGATCCCAGGCATGGACCTACACCATGCATTACCCATGATGAGGCAGCAACCCACATACAAAACAGAGGAAGACTGGCACAGATGTTAGCTCAGGGACAATCTTCCTCAAGCCAAATAAAAAGGAGGATTGGCAACAGGTGTTAGCTCAGGGTGACTCTTTCTCAGCATAAAAAAAAAAAAAGTAAAAATTTATGCTACCAAGTAAAATAATTATTGTCACCAAGAATTAACAATTCAATAATAAATGTATTCTACATTAGCTTTTTTCCTAAAAATATAGGACACGTGATAAAGCGTTATTACTTGGTAGGCAGCCTTGCTGGATAGCGTTGTCATTTACTAGAATTGTATGAAACTTCTCTTTTCATGAAAAAGTTTAGAGCAAAACATTTCACTCATTTCAGATTGTCTGTAAGAAGTTTCATTCTGAGTTTTGGTTTCATTCGAAAATCTGTGAGTTTGAAACTCTGACTTAATCTAAATCCACCAAACCCCACCCTCTCCAGCCCTACTCAGTAAAAGGGGAATTGCACCAATTAATATCAGATAGTTTTAAAAATTATCTGCTTTTCATGGAAATGTAAGTGTATGTCTTCTTATCCAACAATTTTGCTTCATTAAATGCACAAACGCACGCTCACTCATACCCAGACATCTTTCTCTGTGGCTTGAGAAGAGAAAGGGCAAGGAAGGGTTCCAATATTTTACCTTTCATACCTTTGAGTAACTTGTTGTTTTGTTCCCTTAGAAATGTTTTTAGGGAATAGGCTCACTTTAACCTCACATTTGGAATAAACAGAATTCCTACCACAGTGGATGGCCCATATTTAAAAAAAAAAAAATATGCTAAGCACACTTTTCCTAAATGCTTGTGTTACTGTAGCATTCTCCACTGTCTGTGTGAGCACAGGCAAGGAAGGAAAATGGATCAGCCCAAGATACAATGTCACAAGTTGATCAGAGCATCTTTTCTGCCCCCAAGAAGGAATTGAAGTCAGTTTATTTGTTTCCTTTTGGTGTGTGGAAATAATATTAAAGAAGACTTAGGTCTGAGAATTTATCACCTGCTGTGTGACCCTGGACAAGTTACTTAATCTCTCTGACATGTCCCCTCATATGTTAAACACATGTTCCTCAGTGTTAAAAAAATAAAATGGTATTCATAAGTCTTACCTATTTTCAAGATTATTGTAAATACTAAATGACATCTGGAATATTAAAAATTTTGGTAAGTTTTCAGTAGCAGAGTCTAGACTACAATCCTGGACCAGCTCATTTACTTATATGAGACTGAGGTTAACACTTCCAGTAAGTATGCTTTTACTAGTTTCTCTTTCTAAATTTTTCTGAACATCTATTTTGTGAGTTCATACTACTCTAGCTTTACCAGCAGGCCTCACCCCTCAAATTTATGACTTTATTCTTTCTTGGGTTTTAAAGTTAGAGAGAGACTCTTCTAGTTTTTGTCCACGAGTAGACAGTGGCTATTGACATTTTACCATTTAAGGAGATTCAGGAAAGTTTCCTTCATCAAAATATACCCCTATCACCACCAGGATTATACCCACCTCACACACACACCTGCTAAACACACCCTCTTCCAACAGCCTCACTTCCTCACCTGTCCTACCCAGTCTAACTAGGAGCAGTGATCATAAGACTTCAGAGAAATAAAAATTAGGACTCCCAAAGAAATGCTCCTTTAGGATTTGCTTTTGATATTCTGAGTTGTGCGTGTGTGTGGGTTGGTTTCTTTTCACCTTCTACTCCAACCTTTTTTTCAGGAACCCCTATTTTGTGGTCACTGCTTGGATGTAATTTATTCTCTTGGGGATAAAAGTCATTGTGAAATGCAGAACAATTGCTTGGCAATCAACCCATGTCCGACTTAGAGGCATGCCTAATTACTGACAGGTCGAGGAGGTTTTCTGCCAAATAGTGAGAATCGTGTACTCTAAGATATAAAATGGGAAAACAATTACACACGGGTTGGTAGTGCAAAGCCTGCAGGAAACGACTGTGCCCCTGACGCTCCCACAGGCGCTGAGTCGGCTCTGAGTCAGATCTCATTAGGTTTCCTCGCGCATCTCTAGAAAGCATGAAAACACACTTTAGAATATTTGAAGAAATTGGATGTTAGATAATGGCTACCCTACTTCTTTTTTATTTTTTCTTTCTTTTCCATATGGAATATCTATCAGAAAGGGAATAATTTAACTCACAGGGGGCTAAAATTAGTTTAATCTCTACAGCTCTTTCTTCCAGGAAGAGTTGCACTAATCATTCGCAGGATGCTATAAAATACACTCATAAACTATTGCATGGCCATTATTTTGGGAAAAGAAACAAATCAGAATCAGTTTGTCTAATTGCCTGGATTAAAGAATGGTTTAAATATTTTTGGAAAAATGTGACAAAACTCAACCAATAGAATTTTCCCATGAGAACAAAAATCCCAAAATATTCTTCACAAATTGAACTCAGGCAACTTCCATCACGTCTTTCTCCCCACTGCATGGTATCAGCACTACTGCTCACATTTTCTCCTGCTCCTTCCTTTTCTCTACTGGTAATCTGGGTTGTTCTTGGCTGTAATTATTTATCTCTTCCTCAGTGGAGATTTATTGTTTACCTCTCACAAGAGAACTCAGAAGGATGTAACCAACCTGAAATACAGAAAGCAAGTCACAGGCCGCTTTGCTGGATCTTGGCAAAGGTGTGACGGCTCCACCAGACTCTAGGGAGATGCACACCATTCACTCTTGGTCACAGGGCGCCCCATGAATGAAAACATTGTGTGCCTATTAACTATCAATACTAGATGTAAACATTAATTTTTATTGTATTTTTACACATAAGCTATACCAATAATTTTTAAGCAGAGTTGTACATCTGATTGTCCATGAATGTTTTGAACAATATTGCTACTCCAGCCCCAGCCCATACTTCACTAATCAGAATCTCCAAGAGGCTGGTGGGGGTAGAGCAGTGGAACCCAGTGGAAAAATAACCTAGTTATTTTTCAAAAGTTCCATAGGTGATTCGCATTCGTTTTCCCAATGGAAAGATTTGGTGCTGTCCATTCTGATCCCTTTTTATCCTCAAAGACCCACGTCCTATTTACGGTTTCAGTAGGTGGCGCTCTTTCTGCCTGCCAGCTTCCTTGTTTGGAGGGAATAAACTCTAAGTCATTCAAGGAAGTCAGAAGTGGGTCAAGGCTGCAATTCCCTCTCACCACACAAATACCGAAAACAGAGACCAGAATTTATCCTTCTAAACAATTTGTTAGTGGGGTAAGACATATGTTAAAGCGGTGGAGGTGGGCAGGGATGTGGTATCAATTTGTTTACTACACAAATGTATCATTGTCCCAAACAGTTCAAGTATGCCAAAGTCTGAGCATAAAGTTTGAAACTAAAGAAACAGAGTAGAAAGCAAATGATAAGAAAAATCAAGTAGAAATTTAGACAGAAGAGTTTTATATATATATATATGTATGTATATATATATATATATATATATATATATATATGAGGAAGAGATGGGGAACACTGATGTTATTGCTAAAACAAACAAACAACAAATAAAAACCCTACTAACTGTATGAAAAACTTAACCCAGCATAAAGATAGATCTCTACATGCATTAACTGGGGAGACGGCACAGTATTGCTTGCACAGCCATGAGCTTTAGAATCAGATAAACATAGATTTAGACCTTGGTTCCAGCTCTTTCATCCAAACCAAGTTACTCAACCCTTAATCCTCAGTCAGACATGACCTACCTTGTTTGGTTGTAATGGGCATTAAATTCAAAGATAATACATGCAAAATAACTATCCCAACACTTGGTCCACAGCCAGCATTTAACAAATAGTATTACCTTTGGAGTATTAAGAATAAGTAAATGTAGTTGCTGATATTTTTTTCAAATTAACAGAGAATAATGGAAAATCATTGTAAGTTTTGAAGGGAAAATTCCTATATCAATCAGTATTAATACATTTAGAGGAGGATGAGCAGGAAAAGCTATGAGGGTCGTTTTGGTGTAATGACAAGGCCTGATCTTGGGTTCACAAGACTCAGGTCTGAGAGGGGCCCCTCTACTCACAGGCTGCATGGGCTTGGGAGAACCATCTCGCCTCACTTTTCATATTGATAAGACAGGAATTAAATTAATGCCATTTTGGGTATGGCATATGACTTTGAATATTAAACAGAATATGTACACTTCACCATATAAAACATAATAGTGTACAAAAATGCATTAAAAACTATAAAATCCTATATGAATGTAAAGTGGTGCTGAGGTAATTACTTCTAGTTAAAATTTATTCATGATTGAAGTTCATCATTAAAGTTGAAAAAATATTCTCTCAAAAGAAAGTGGGATATTAAGTGAGTTACCAAATTTGGATGAGAATAAGAAGAGTCTTACTGGATTTATGAGAAGAAAAGAGATGGATACTAGCAACATATTTGCAATACTTCTGGAGGCATTTCCATGACGTTTGTCCCACTAATGATCCTAATTTTTTTTTTTATAATGCTTTTGGCAATATTTTAACAGGATTAGACTCTTGAGTTTCATCTGACATTTCATTTTGCCCCCATGAAATTAGTACACACCTTGGATAGCTCATGATTTGAGTAAATTAGGATTGTATCATTTGTATCTATGTCTTTAAAATTTCCAAATTATAGAAAGAGAAATTAACCATATGAAATAAGGTCAGAAAAAAAGTACATAGAAATCATACTAATAAAAGAGAATCTATCAAGACCCAGATGCTATTGTGACCCCTGGCTTTAGATAATAATTTTTTTATTAGTCATAATAATTTATATCAATAAGTTAAAGTGTTAGAGCTAAACGGTTCATCTACTGGAGATTTTTAAAGTTAGCATTCTACCTATGTTAAATATGTGCCTTCGTGTGGTGTGCAGTAATGTCACCAGACAAAAGGAAACAGTCCAGCCCCCTCACAGCCATGACGGCTGTGCTGTTTGAAGGTCAACTGTCTTCTGAGTATGCAGAGAATCTTCATCATGTCATACTTCAGAAATATGTTTGCAGAGATGGGAAACAACAGGCTATGATTTAATGTTTTTGTTAAACCACTATAATTCTTTCAAAGCAAAATGCGTCACAACTGTTTCTCTCTGTTAAAAAGAAAATCAAGTCCTTAAAGAAAATTTCCTATGCTGCAGGTGGGGAGGAAGTTAAGAATCACCTATTATTTTTTTTGTTAGTACAATACAAGAAATTTGCATTGTAAAGCAAGCTGCTGTTGCCAGCTCTTCAATGGGCAGAGCAGACAGGAAGCTGCCTCCACCCTAAGAGGCTTAGAGACCCAGCAACTGAGTTAGACAGCAGGTGCCCGGGCTGATCAAGCCAGTTTTCTAACCCAGAACAGCGTGTTGTGGAACTCATTCTCTTCATCTCTTTTCTCTGTTAAGGAAGCAAGAATTTCTCTGTGTGGAAGCTGTGCAGCTATTTCTAGTTTGAGAGAAAACATCAAGGAATTTGATAACAATTGACTGTTAAAACAGCAAATTATTTTTAAAAAATAGATTATCCACACCTATAGGAGGAGGAATCTCAAGAATGCACACAATTAATAAAAGCTGGCTCTGCACTCACACAAACGTGCACTAATGTCCAGTAAACAACTCATGATGTGCACTGTTTCTTTTCTTTCCCAGAAATAGCAACCAAGAAAGATGTCTTTTAAATCAAGAATACTCACTAAAATATCTCTAAATATCTTACTAAAAAATTTACACTAAAATATTTTACACTTGGAGACCCTCAGAATTTTATTTCCTTTTGCTGTTGAAAAGTCACAATAGCCAAGAGGAGTAATGTATTTTCTTTTAAATTAACAAATGTCTTGGTGGCTAAGGCTGGGGTGGGGGTGCAGAGAAAGAAGTTGGCAAGAAAAGGTTCAGGCCCTGTTGCAAAACCAACTGTGAGCCAAGTATGACTCCAGACAGACAAGAACCACCTGCTACAACAGAGAGAGGGGTGTAAAAGATGAAATGAGAAGGAGGTGACCTTAAAGATCCTTTTCCCAACTATCGCATAAATAACTAAGGGACATGCAGATGTTTATATCAAACGCATGTGAACACAATATTTGCCACATGTTACTCAATGTAAGAAGACATATAATTACTTCTATATTTCTAGTCAATCAAGAAAAACTCCTGGAAGCAGATGGCTTATGGTTGGTAATAGTAATGACCACCTGGGCATTTACCTGTGTCGTCTTTAATCCTCACAGCAACCTTGTTGTTTTAGGGGGTGTTTAACAGATAAGGCAACTGGTGCACAGAGTTGGGAGGGTGCACCAGGTCACACGGGATGGAGTCAAGATGCTCTCGGGCCTGTTGGGCTCCAAAGCCGCTGCTTTCCGCAGTTCCGCGGCACCGGGCGCGACATAGAGGTATGTCACAGCCTCAGATTCCTTTCAGACTTGAAAAACAAATTACAAAGAACCTCCCAAACAGATTCAAGCCCGTTCGCAATTGCCAAGACTTCGATGACACATTAGTGTACAGAATAAATGTACACTGCACATTAGAAAAGACAGAAATTCATTCTCACATGAAATTCTTAGGGAAAAACGAACGATTTTGCTTAGCCTACGCACAGTCGGACATCTGAGTCAACTTTGTTTCAGCATGGAATAAACAATGTTTCATTAAAAGATACTGTAAGCGTTCTTAGTAACAACGTGACACATAGAAGGAGTTCCCTTTTTTAACCTTTTTCAAAGAGGAAATATTCCGATTTCATAAAACTAGGGAAGACTTCACTTCTAAAGAAAATACAGACACAAAAAAAGTGGGCTACACGAAATAACTCGCGATGGCTTCAGTGTATTGTGGTCGCCCTGAGTGCTGCGTAAGAGCTGTGCTCAAGGTATCTATTGAAAGCGTGAGCGTCAGCAAGGGAGAACTTCTGACACAGAAAAGGTGAATCCCAAAACTACTATTTGATATAGTGATTCATACGGGCTTTGTTCTTCTCATCTTCAAATAAAAAATGTGTGATTAGAAAAAGGGGCATTAAAAAGAGCAGTAAAACTCCTGGGCGGTGGAAAAACTGTCAATGAAAGGGGGCAGTGACAGACCCCGAGCGTCCGGGAAAATCGAGTGTCCGTCACTCCGAATTTAGTTGTTTGTGGGTCGATTTCTTCATTACTTAATTATAAGAATGGAATTTTTTTTTCAAAATAGAGGTTATTACGGAAGAAAACCCAAGCATTTGAACGCGCAGGTTCATTTCCTACAAACAAACCCAGGAGAAGCAGCGTCCTATCGTGGAGGATCGTGAGAATCCTCTCCTGCCCGCCCACGTGGCCAAAGTAAACAGGAGGGGGGCGGGGCGGGGAGAGGCAGGATCCGTCAGCTTCCTAATTTGCGGAGTCTTTAAACTACAGGTCTCTAAGCACTAAGGGCATGCCCTCAGCGAAAGTGGGGACTGCTTCTGCTGACCGAGATTAGAGCGACGTGTGGAGGGGACACCAAGGGTTAGGCGGGGACGGTGGACCTACCAGGAGGTGGGGATGTGGGCCTCTGCGGGCGGGGATGGGGGTGCAGGGGTTCCTGCAGGGGGTGGAAGTAAGGGCTGGTGCAGGGGTGCGCGGGCGTGGGGGTGCGGGGGAGGGGCAGTAAGGGCTAGTGGGGTAGGGGGCAGGGGCGGGGAGGGTGAGCGCAGGTGGGGTGGTGCGCAGATATCTCTAAGGAAGCGGTGGAGTGCGGTACCAACGAAATGTTTAAAAGGTTAACTAGGTTATAAAGGTTAAAAAAATCTGGGGTCTCGCATCCTTGTGCCAGGCACCCAGACCACCTCCCCATTCAAGCCTGCCCCGCCTCCATCACGGAGCTAGAGACCCGTCCGGGGGTCCCCAGGGTGCCCAAGGGCTGGCCCTTCCCCACGTTCGTACCAGCACACAGCTCCTGCTCCACTCCACAGGGGAGGGCAGCTGGGCCTCAATTTGGAGCCCCCAGGTGCCGCTGGCCTCTGTGCAGGAACCCCGGGCGGGGTGGGGGGGGGGCGGCTGATACCCTGGGAGCCAGGGGTGAGGGGCCCAGCAGGGCAGGGTAGGTTGGGCGGAGGAGGAGGCGGGGTAGGGGAGGCTGGAGAGGAGGAGGTTGGGTAGAGGAGGAGGAGGCCAGGTGGAGAGGAGGCCAAAGAGGAGCAAGAGGAGGAGGCTTAGGAGGAGCAGGAGGAGCGGGAGGAGGAGGAGCGGGAGGAGGAGCGGGAGGAGGAGCAGGAGCGGGAGGAGGAGGAGCAGGAGGAGCAGGAGGAGGAGGAACAGGAGGAGGAGGAAGAGGAGGAGTGGGAGGAGAAGCAGGAGGAGGAGCGGGAGCAGAGGAGGAGCGGGAGCAGGCCGAGGAGAAGCGGGAGGAGGAGGGGGAGCGGGAGCAGAGGAGGAGGAGAAGCGGGAGGAGGCAGAGGAGGAGCGGGAGGAGCAGCGGGAGCCGGAGGAGGCCGACCCCCGCGCCGCGCCGCGCGCCCGGCCCGCCCGCATGCGAGTCACGTCCGCCCCCTCGCGCGCCGCCCTGGGACGCCGGCCCCGCCAGCGATGAGGACAGACGTCAAAGTGCCTTATGAATATTGATGCGGAGGCTAGGCTGCTGTCGTAGAGGAGCAGAAGGAAGCAAGATGGCTGCCCTTTAGGATTTGTTAGAAGGACCGACCGCGAGCGCCGGATCGCTGCGAGGCTGCGGGACAGACGAGGTCAGAGCGCTCCTCCCGCGCCGCGGGCCCCCTTCCCTGTCCCCCCCGCGGCCCCGGCCCAGGCGCCCCGCGTGTCACCCACGGATGCCCGGGAGAGGGAAGCTCGCGAATTACTGGAGCCTCTTCAACATGGCTGACAAATAGTTTAATTCCCCTTTAAACCTGGAGTTCTGTGTCTCCGCTAATGCTCGTCCCCTCCTTGCCCGGAAAACTTACCTTTGTGACTCCGACCGGCCGGTTTCGCGGCCTTTCACCCTCAGGAAAGTGAATTTTCTTGGCTTTCCTTTCTCCCGTAATGCCGCTTTGGGGGGCACTGCTTTTCCCTTTATTCCCCCACCCCCTTCCTTGGTGCGGGCGAGAGCCTCTCGTCTCCCCCGACCCCCCGGAAAGAGTGCGGCCCAGGATCTTCCCCCCTTTTAGCTGCTGTGGGGTCTGGGTTTGGGTCTGCTTTGGCGTCCGCCGCTTCCCAGCCCCCTGTCCCCTTTGGGGGTGTCCAAAGCGAGTGTCACGGGGAGTGGGACTGGGGTCCACCGGTGGGGGTATGTTTTCCCTGAAGTCCGCACGTTTTGTTAGGGGTGCGGAGCGCGAGAGGAAAGAGTAGTTACTCCGGTCGCCGAGACAGGACCAGAACCCACTTTTCTCAAGGTACATCAGCCCTACGATGGGCTATGCCCTCCAGCCCGGGGAGTATGTGTAAGAGAATTTGTGGGCAAATCTGTGTCCGGGCTTTGTGCTCGCGACCAGCTTCGTTTGTCCCCGGTAAGTGACAGGCAGACACAAAGGCAGGCACAGGCCGGGGAGGGGGCGGGCGGCGGAGGGGCCTGCGAGCGCAGACTGCAAGGTCAGGGGCGCCCAAGAAGTGAAACCCAATCCCAGCCCAGGACCGAGACGGAGAGAGCGGGTTTCTAACAGTCCCATCCAAATTTCTCTCTCTCGGCTGCTCTCTTTTCTTTGGTCTTTTATCTCTCTGCCTTTCTCTTCACACACACACACTCTCGAATCTTGCCGAAGCTTTTCCCTTGGGCTGCTTGTCTACTGTATTCAGCTAACAGAGTTTGTATGGCGAGTTCCCTACGTCGCTACGGCGAAATCAAGTGTGGCCTGGGTAGACTCCGGGGCAGGTCGAGAATGGAGTATGTGTTCTTGGCTGGCTGTCGCGCTCATGACACACTTTTAATTACACTGAGCGATTTCCCGGCCTCTTCATCTAGTGTTTAGGAATTGAAAAAAAGGGTTATTTTCCGGTTGCTTGCTTAAAATTTAGTTAAATATTTTTATATTTGCCTGTCCAGGGAGAAAGATACATCCATAAATTTAAAATTTCAAATCGCACATTGTGCTTTTCCCTCTCCAAACAGGGGTAAATGGCAAATCCAAATCCAAAAATATTCATCAACAAATGATCCAACTAAGTGTACCTTAGGGGAAGTTGGGATCTACAGAGGAAAGATATTGACTTGGCTTGCTTTGGTTTGGTTCAGACTGTGGGTATTGTTGCTTGGCTAATGAAATCATTATATTTGCATTTTAATGGAAAGTTGAAACACTAGGGGAGTTACATTCTTTTACATGTTTGCATGTGTGCTTCATAATAGGTTTGAAGTAGAATATAAATTTCAACACCACAAATATTGATTTTTTTATGTTATTAAGCAGAGAAGTGTTAATGAAGGATTAGAAAGTCAAAGCTAAGTTTAGAAGGCATGTATGTGATTAAAAGATGGTCAGAAGGAATATCATCATAAT
Organism: Equus asinus; assembly: GCF_041296235.1. Lineage (NCBI taxonomy): Eukaryota > Metazoa > Chordata > Mammalia > Perissodactyla > Equidae > Equus > Equus asinus. Next base: position 1,245,652 of record NC_091792.1, read on the forward strand.
GGGCACTACTCCATGAATCAGATTTCCAAAACTGTCTGTCCTCAGTAGTTCACTTTGTAACTTTTTCTATTTTGATCTCTGGAAAAGCAGTTAAGTTTACTTTACTCATTGATGCTAGAGGTTATTTCACATGATTACGAGGGAGAAGTATTACTCATCTCCGTGAAATAGAAACAGCTCATTTGGTTACTTTTTATTTGTCCTAAAATAATAAAGAAAATACTTGAGTATAGCGTAAATGCTTGCTATTTGTTATGAAAACTATGCTTAATTATTCCAGCAACTCAAAATTAAAAATAAGCAGTTCCTTTTGCTAACAGACTAGTATCTAACTACTTTGGGGAGACTTTTCAAATGTTGTATTATATACTGTCTTCAAGCTGTTCAACTAACAGTAGGTATGTTATTTTCCACTCACATTGATAAATAAGAATACCTACATTGGTTAATGATTTTGAATGTGACCATGAAGTCTTGTTCTTTCCTATCATCATAGGAAAGATTCTTTTATTATTTTATGATTCTTTTGTTATTTTATGCATCCTATTTGTGTGCCAAAAATAGCTGCTAATTAATCTCATATGAGGGGCTTCAATAATTATAAGGAGATATGCATATTATCCACCAATATGAGTAAAAATACCACTTTCTCCTTTATTAGAACAGAGGAATTACTTGAATCAGTAGGCAATGAGTAGTTAAAAAAGACATAACCTCAGTTCTTTATTTACCATATTGGTGATAGTCGGTACCTCCTGGATGCTCCAAAAATTTCCAAGATAGAACTCTCTTGGGTAATTGAATTTTACGGGAGTGATGGTGGACCATAACAAGATAGATAGTTTTTCTTAGACTCCAGTATTGCTTGCTTATTTTCTTATTGAACTAATGGCTAGTAAGAAATTCACTTGGAATGAGAGAAGTCCTTGTTTTGTTTAAATTCACACATTTACCACACTCTTCTTAAGGCTTTAATTACATCTGGCATTGTGCTGGTCCATGCCAGGAGCCAGGGGGGTTGATATGATTCTGATGCAGTGACATGTGGACCTAGACATTGGCAAGTCGACATGCCTTCCAGAACAAGTGAAATGCACCTGCTGAGGAGTTGTTATGACAGACTTCCAAAGTCCTGTTTGGGCACTGGACTGGTATTAGGTAACAAAAACTGGAGTTAATGTTTTGGTTTCACTTGCTGAAATTAGAATCTCTCTATCAATGCCCCCAAGGCTCCACCCATACGCAATGTTGTAAGCCAAATGTCACTATTGAAATGTATTTCCTTGTTTGCTGACCTCATTAAGAAACCCTTCTTATGATTCACAGACACACCTAACAAAAACTCTATTTTCCATCCTGCCCCAAATCCAAGTTAGTAAATTCTTATTACTTCTTATGACATTATCTTGAAATAAAATGTCTTCAAAACTCATGGATGTTTGACATTTTAGAATGTCTTATTCTTAGAAAATATTAGATCTGCTTTTTTATGGTCTGATTGCTTCTGTTACAAGTTCAGTTGTTGTTGTTTAATAGAATTTAATAGTCTTACCAAGCCATCTCAAATTGCTAGAGGGGGTCTTCTTTGTTTTGTAAACATCCATGTAGACAGTCTAGCTATAATTGTTTCCTGTTATGGGGATGGGTTAAAACTTTGGACCAACTGCCAGTGTTGGTTCATCAAAATAACATTTTTCTCAATGATTATGCCACCATTGCACAGAAATTCTTAAGAGTTGTAATGGCACCAAAGCCAGTAGCAGGAAAATCCCTCACCAGCCAGCTTTACAATTGGAGCCTTAACTGTGGGAGAGTAGGATTGCCAAGTTGAGCTGGTGGTTATCTTGGAAACTGTGCAAAAGAACACAACCACACATGATTTTGCCAAATATACAGTATTTACTCGGTCTAGATCTCCAATTTCTATTTGACTCACTGCCAAAACTCAGTGAACACTGTGACATTATTTAAGGAGGTTATATAGTACATCTGTTGGTTTGATATCTAGTAGGAGAGAAGAGTTCCAGAAGAAGAGAGGGTGACGTGAGAGCATGTGCCTCATTGTGGCTGCAAGCCAAAAAGAACTGTATGGATCTGCTTATTTCCCGGTTGTTCTGATCCCAGATTGCACATTGCAGAAAATCCCTCACTTAAGATAGGTATATGATCTTTTCTCAATAAAACAGATTTTGCTTGCCCATTCCAAAATAGTAGATTCTATCAGCTTTGATTTATGCTTTCTCCACTTGTCATACACAGTTAAATGTGGCAGGCTTCAGGAAGTAGAAATAAATAGTAGGTAGATTTTCAATATTTTGTGTAAAAATAAATTCACTGGTAATGTCAAGCTACCTGCAGTTTTAAGAATTTGGAAATCAATTGTATTTTATACATACAAAGGGTGGTTACTCAAACTGACTTAAAATCAAGCTTCACATAGTCTGAGAATTAAATTAAGAGATGAATAAATAGGGATTAACTGGTTTTGAAGGACAATTTAGAATATAAAATGAACTGGTTGCTTCACTAAAAACACTATAAATGTTTCTTTTAAATTAGATTTATGTCTGCTGGAAAAGAGGCACTGATTTCTATGTCTTTTTATCCCCTGATAGAACCTAGTGGCGTCCTACGCAGTCAGGATCTAATGAGTAGGGGTGTTGGGGGTGAAGGTGGTCAAAGTGTACAAACTTCCAGTTATAAAACGAGTCAGTTCTGGATGGAACATGCAGCATGGCAACTATACTTCACAATACTGTATTGTATATTTCAAAGTTGCCAAGAGGGCAGATCTTAAAAAAAAATCATAACTATGTGAGGTGATGGATGTGTTAACTAATCTTATTGTGGTAATAATTTCCCAATATATACATATATCAAATCATTACTTTGTACACCTTAAACTTACACAATGTTATATGTCAGTTACATCTCAATGAATGCAGGGGGAGAAAAAGATCTAATGAATGACATAGAACCAGCAAAACACAATGCTATTTAATTAGAAAATGTGTAATCTATTCTCAATGCATAAGAGAAAAATAATGTAAAAGATCTTGGTGATGGTGATGATTGTAGTAATGATGGCACTTCTTCCTTGAATGTAACTTCTACAGGCTGTGGCAATCACCCCATAAAAGCCATCCATTGGAAGCACACAGTTTCATGGCTTTTAGTAAATTTATACTGGGATCACGCACTTTTTGGCTGAAATTTTTATTGACATAATTGTAAATTCATATGCAGTTGTATGAAAATAATAATTTGGCAAGCATTCTGCCCAATTTCCCCCAGTGGTACCATTTTGCAAAACTATAGTATAACATCACAACCAGGGTACTGACATTGCGATAGTCCACCAATCTTATTCAGGTTTCTCCAGTTTGACTTGCACATTGGGTGTGTGTATATTTAGCTCTATACCATATTATCACATGATCAGGTATTTTAAAACCTTTTTTTCCTGAAAACAGGAAAGTTTAACACAATTCCTATCACAATATTCTCAGAATATTTTTTTTTACTTAAAAGTTTTCTGCATAAAATGGCCTTGTGTTCAAAATATTTTAAGTTGTTTTAATGTTTTATGACCCTGTAAGTTATGTCCTTCTTTCTCATCACTACTCCAGAAAAGGAAGTATTACTATCATCCCATCTTTGGTGAGGATGCTGAAGCTCAGTGAGGCTAAGTGACTTGCCCATGGTCACACAGCCAGTCCGTGGCTGAGCAAGGGCCTGAATTTAGGCAGTCTGTCTCAAGAGCCTAATCTTGTAACCACTATGCTCCACTGCCTCATACCATTAATAATAAGTTAATGTAGGCTGTGTAAGGCAAGTCATAAAAGGAGACCTAACTGCATACAATTGTCTGCACAGAAACATGCACCTGAATATTCATAGAAGCATTATTGATAATTGTCAAAAATTGTAACAACCCAAATGTCCATTAACTCATAAATACGTAAATGGTAGTATATTCATAAGTGGAATATTAGCAGAAAAAAGGAATTAAGTTCTGATACATGCTACAATAGAGGTGAACCTTGAAAGAAGTAAATAACAAAAGGTCACATATCCCAATAGTATGATTCCACATATATAAAATGTCCAGAATAGGCAAATCTAAAGAGACAGAAAGTAGAGTAGTCATTGCTAGGGGCTGGGGGACTGACTGCTAATAGATATGGGGTTTCTTTGGGGGGTGATGAAAATGTTCTATAATTAGATAGTAATGGTTGCACAACTCTTTTTTAAAAAACACTGAATTGTACACTTTAAAAGGGTGAATTTTGGGGCCAGCCCCGTGGCCGAGTGGTTAAGTTCGCACGCTCTGCTTCGGTGGCCCAGGGTTTCACCGGTTCGGATCCTGGAAGCAGACATGGCACTGCTCATCAAGCCACGCTGAGGCGGCGTCCCACATAGCACAGCCAGAGGCAGTCACAACTAGAATACACAACTATGTACTGGGGGGCTTTGGGGAGAAGAAGAAGGAGAAGAAAAGATTGGCAACAGTTGTCAGCTCAAGTGCCAGCTTTAAAAAAAAAAGAGGGTTTAAAAGGGTGAATTTTAATGTATGTGAATTATATCTCAATAAAGTTATAAAATTACATACAATTGACAAGATATTTGGCTTTCCGAAAGTATCTCATGTCTCATGCAAAGAAATGTAGGTGTTGTTTGAATTGAATTGTATGGGGCTGAGCGTATCTTTCTGGAAATATGACGCCGGTGCATTCTGTGCGGTTGCCTTTCTCTCATAGATGAGGACACTTAATTAGACAAAAGTTCACTTTTGTCTTTAGTGGTGAAAAGAGCCTTCAGGACTTCTACAAGATGATTCATTTGACAGGTGATAGGTCAAGGGACTTGGCGAACAGGGCTCAATGTATAATTGCAAGAAACTTTCTCAAATATATTCAGTTACTCAGACATTTTCCAATTAATTCAGAAGATATAACCCAAGCGTTAAAAGGAATGTTTATAAAAATTTCCAGTCTTGATTAAACTGCTGTCAAATATATAGTTTAATCTAGAAATGAGGACAAATCTCTAGATTCCAATTCAATGACATAAATTGCTAGATTATCCTTTTTATTTTATTTTATTTTATTTTGCATTAAAATTTCTTGTCTGTGTGGAAGCAGAAGGACATTGGAGGATATATAGAGTAAGCTTCCAAACTTTGATTTTGTTAATTTTATATCTCCATTGTTGTTATCATGTCTCAGTTTTTAAAATTGAAATGACAAAGCATCTCATTGGGATAAAGCAAAGAATTGTGTCTCTGTGTGCTGATATTGTAGTACATTATAGATGTAAAATAAGGTTGAGAAAGAAATTGGTCTGCAGCGGTCTTTATGATGCCCAGAGAAGTGGGAAAGTTAGGGTCACAATGTTGGTGGCTCTCCTTGTACTACAAGTGGCTGCAGTCTTTACAAACACCAGCAGAATTTTTACAGACTTATTAATGGTAAAATGAGGGCAGATTTTTAGCACTAGTCCCTATGAATTTAGGATTTGTAATTTTGGACACACAGGGTGAATTATTTGGGGTTGGTTTTATTTGAATTTTATTTGAATTTCTAACTTTACATAGTTCTAGACATCAGACATTCTTGTTGAGCAATGGTTCTCTTCCTTTTTATTCTGATGAGAATGTTGGTTGCTGCCAACCAGACCCCATAGCTCGGGACCATGGCTGATCACCAGGTGGAGGAGATTCGGTGATCTGGAAGCATTCAGCTTTAATAATGTACACATGCTATTGGACTCAAGCAATAGCTGTAGAAATGACCCAGAATTCTACTTTGTAGGAGTCTGATTACAGCACTTGCTATATGGTATTTGCAAGAGACACAAGTTAGACACTCGTGGTAGGACCTTCACTCCATCCAGCCGTGGACGTGTGGTTGTCATAGAAAGCAATATGATAGAATAAAAGTCTGGTTGTCCTCACAGGAGAATCGAGTAGCTGGCTTGTTTTTACCCTTTCCTGTTTCTCTTAACACTTTGTGAATCACTTCAGCTGATAATAGATTTTTATAGTAGTATCGCCATAATATTTGAAAAGTTGCTCACTGAGTTTGAGTGTAGTACTCCATCTTTGCTTTTTAAATGTATTTCCAAAAATTGTAAATCTTTTCGAACAAATTAGAAATATAGAGAATGGGATATTTTGATTTGTTGTTTGTATTTTCAGCTTTGCTTTTTATAAATAATTACTGTTGAGGATATACTATATTCAAAAGACAAACACTGAGTTGTGAATTTTTGCTGGTGGTCTGTTCTCCAGGAGCAGAATTGCGTGTGGTCAGGCAGACACAGCAGATCTCCTGTTAGGGTACGCCAAACAGAGTGTCAATATTTTTCATTTGCTGCTTTTACTATTTTGAAATTTGTCACAGTTTGTTCTGTGGATGCTAATGGTCTAATTGAATGATAGTTTTAATTACTATTGTCATGTCCCATTAGCCATTACAAAAAACCTGCCTTATTGACTCACTTATGTTCTTGATAGAGAATTAAATCTATGTCTGGATTATACTTTAATGGAAACTATTCACACAACTCTCAAGATGGGTTTTTATTATAGTATTTCTCCTCAAATTGCAGTATTTTTCATCTTGCAATATAGAAGAAAAAAGGCTTAAAGACTGATAGTGAAACCCAGAGGATATGACACGATCTGTTTCTGAGTTATTCCTCCTGTTTTCTTCCCTGTCTGCACTCAGAAACAAGGGCACTCATTAAAAAATATCTTAATTATTAGTTGTGCTGCTTCCAAAATAAGGCACTAGAATCTGAAAATAGTACAATTGGTGCCACACCCAGATTCCACCCCTAACATACTGTCTTCTTCCTATTAATTTATTTTTTAATCTGTTTGTTCTTTCAGCACTTTTCTCATTTTTGTTTGAAGTCTCTTACTTTGAAGTTATAGGATTTTCATATTTGCCATTAGCTATAAAGTCTCTCAGCTCTTTTATAACCTTTCATGATTTTTGCATTAAAAGGATTACTTATAGACACCCTCTAATTACTTTGGGTGATTATTAGCTTTTTGTTTGTTTTACTGCATATATCATAACAGAACAAGAAATCATTTCTGCAAATAAAGTGTCTGATCGATCAGAAAATTAGAGTGAACTTCTTAAAAAGTAAATTCAGTTATAAAACATTAATTCATTTACATTCACATTTTAATGTACCAAACATAACTGGTGAAAGAAAAAAATCATAAATGGATACTTTCCAAACATGAGGGGAGAACAAATCTTCCAATCTAAAAATATCATATAAATTACTTGTTTTGGTAAAAAGAGAAGCAGGTACATTTTAGAAGGAAAGCACATATTTTAAACTTTGTACTCTAGATTTAATCTACCTTTATTCCAATCCAGCCACTTTAAATGGTTACTTTTTCTCCTACAAAGTTATATATGTACATATATGTATATGTATATATATATATAAAATTGAAATTAAGACAAAGTTGTATTTAATTTTGGAATGTCTACCACATTATAGCTTGGAGAAAAACATATTGGCAGAAAACAAAGCTAGTAGACATTTTGCTAATGGCTTAACTTTTTAGTGGCTATGATTCAATTATATGTGTCTACTGAAAATCAAAATTCAAAAGGTTATTATTAACTTTGGACACTAAATTTTCAATATTTTGAAACTTAACCTGTTTACTCAAATGTGATTCTTATTTCAAGTAGGAAATTTTATAGACTTCAACTAATTTTTAATATATAATTTAAAAACATTTTTATCAAGTGTATAAAAGATATGGCATGTGGCATTTTCAATGACTAAAAAACCATGCATGAGATTTTGTTAGTCAGAGTATTTTTAAAAACACCAGTATAATTTACTACTGACAGTTCTCCTTCAGGTTGGTTTTTTTTTTTTGCTTTGTTATAATTTTTCATATTTTAAATATTTTAAATATTTTAAATCTTAAAAGTTATGGTGTGTCATATTTAGGGGTAAAAAACTTAGTTATTGACATTGTCATTTTTCTCTAATGGTAAGAAGTCAGCCTCCTTAAGGAATGGAGTTTGCTTGATTTCTGTTCACAACCCCATTGTAAAAGATACAGTGAATGTAGGTGAGGATGAGATGTATAATAAGACAGGTAAAATACTAAATTGTTTCTCCTCACCCAAACAAAGCCACGGGATACTTTTTACTAAAAGCTTCATGCTGTAATTCTGTGTGCCTGTAAATTGTTACTTTGCAAACACTTTGCTACTTGGTGTATCTAGTGATTGCATAATCGCACCTCTCGTAATATTTCAGTTCACACTGAAGTAAATGAGGAAAGAAAAGCAAGAAGTGTCAGGGTGGGAGGAGGTTGAGTGCATTCAGAATGCATGGACAAGATTGCAGGCGTTGCCCTCAATTTAATTAGTGCGGCCGTTCCTTCTGATCCTGTCCTCGGGTCAGGAGCTCTTAGAGGAGGAGAGGAGCGCAGTGGAGCTTGGTCATTTCCTCCAGTCCTACCTTCCACTAATTTTTCTCTTTGTTGTAGGGGTTGGGGGAGGAAAGAAAAAGAAAAGAAGAGAAAAGTAAATCAGCCTTAGAAATAATTCCTTCTCGCCCACATGCTCCATTTTTAGGGCCAAAGAAGTAGTTTTCTGTCCGGAGCTGGTTGCCCTTGTGGCCTCGGTGGTCAGTCAGCAGTGGACACGTGGCGCGGTGCGCATGGCCGCGCTGTTTACAAACACGTGCCGGCTGAGACTTGTAGCCCTGAGAGTGGGCGGAGAGCAGTGCTGTTCCCGAGCCCGAGCCCCAGATCAAGGTGTCTCCGTCAGGATCCGCCCAGTGTGCACTTTTCCTACCCAAGCCTCAAAGGCTGTGCCTTCCTCAGGAGTAATCCTTGTTCCTCTCCTGCAGCAAACGGCACCAGTTGCACCAAACTTTGCTGTGACTCTGGGCGGTGCGGGCAGGTCGTGCCTCGGGTCTGCTGTGATTGACAGGGCCACTGTGGCCGAAGCGCAGCCTGCCGCCCAGCCTCGCAGCGCCTCTTCTAAAAGAATGCATTTTCATGTTTGTAAGCATCTTCAGATGCAAGGGAATTCATAATCTGACTTGCCGGACTAGACACTCCTCCCGCAGAACACGGAAGAAGATTATTTGATCATCTTCCTCATTCCATCCTGTTCCCACCTCCCTCCCATCCGTCCCAGCCACACTCTCCCCTCACCCCTCCTCTATGTCTAATTCCGCGTCAAGACCTGGGGTTAAAGGGAAAATTGGTTTCTATACTTAGGGAATTGTTCTTCCTTTCCAAGATTAGATATTAAGTTTTTCATTTATATTTATCAATAAAAATAAAACCTTGAGTTTTAAAAAATTAAAGTGCCAAGAATTCAAGTGTCTAATCCTGTGTATCTGGTATCTATTTCCTGGTGCTTTTCATTGTAACTTGTAAGCTGACCAGTTGGAATGTTTAAAATATGAGTAAATTTTGAGTTCTTTTTGTATCACACCTAAGGATCGTTTTAGATGGATGTCGTCACCTATTACCCAAAAATAGAAACCTTCTCGCCCAACAGAGAATTGAAATTAGATCATCAAAAAATGAACTTGCAGCTAATTAAAAAGTTGGCCTGTTTGAACTCTTCCTTCATAGAATATATATACTTTTGTAATTACACTACCTTTCTAAAAGAGAGGAAAGATCAGAACCTTTGAAATCTGGTACTATAAATGAAAGGAATTTGTTTAACTTTTAAAAATAAAGGAACTTTTTCCAAGAGATGAACCAAGCACCAGATCTATTTTGGTTTAAGTAATGTTTGGTGTAAGACAAGTTTAGATCTTGAATAATTTAGAGATTATCTGTCCAAACCCATTATTTACATATGAGACTTAGAAATTAAGTTTAGCTGTTTAACATCTGAATCTACTGGCATTTGGAAGAAATTGTCAGAAGAGTGACTCATTTAACCAACACAATGAAATCTAAGGATGGACGTTTTTCCTCTCTGTTGCTGAGTAAAAGTTCCTTCTGGATTTGAAAAGATATAACTTGTTCAGGGTTTATCAGTTATAAGGTATTGTACATTTCTAATACATTGAATTAAGATGTGGTGAAAGTAGATTATAGGCTTGAAAAGATTCTTTTTGTTTGCTTGCTTTTCATTGTTTTGGCCTGAAGATGATGTGTTTGTCTTAATCACCCTAGACCCGAATAGTGAAAGTCTGTGTGAAATTTCTTATGAGTATAGTTTCCTATTAAGAGCAGTGTGATGTCTGAACACTCTCGGGTTTTCACAAGAATCATCTTATCCCGTATTAGAAAATTAATATTTTACCCTCTTCTTTTACCTTTATTGGACAGTAAATCATATATGGTTATAAGCTGAAAGTGCTCAGAATTTGATAAAGGCTACAAGTTAATGCATTTCAGCTAAGAGAGGGATTTAAATATAACTTTCATTTGACTGCACTTTAGTTTCACTTGAAGTGGCAAGCATGCAATAAAGATTGATTTCTTCGATGGCTGGGCTGCCTTCTTAGAGATGAGACTGAGTGGCAATTGTGTCTACATTATAAAATATCAAGATGGTAGATTGAATATGGGAGATATATACCAAGAAGCAATGTGGAAATTTAGGTTGTTTATCCCTTCTCAGTTACTACTGAGTGTGTGTGTGTGTTTGTGTGCACGTGGGCGTGCTTGCTCACATGTGTTTTGGACTCTTGATATATGAGTTAAGTCCTCATTGGTAGAAATGGTTAATTAAACAAACCATAGCAAAAATCTCTGTCTATGAATATAAAATGAAAAAATACTGATGTCCTGCATCTTTCCAAACATCATGAAGTTGCACAAAATCATCGGGGTCCTTTGTATAAACTGCTTTTAGATGGTCCTTTTAGAAGACAGCTGCCATATCAGATAGGAGTGACACACAAAAACACACAGCCGCTCAGTGATGTGAAGTTTGGCGCCAGCGTGTTCCCTCCTGCGTAGGATCCAGGTCACCCAGATGCCTTCCCATGTGGTCAAGCACACGTGGTTGGAGTGTTTACACACACTGCTCCAGAATCCTGAACACCCATGATGTAACCGTGGGGGGAGAAGGAGCCGTCTGTATCTCATTTTGATGACCTGGGTCACAGGTCTTGATACGGAATAAGAAAGCACTGATTGTAGTGAAACGTAACTGGGGGGAACATGGCCGTGCAGGAACGAGGCGGCCCCCAACCCCCGCATTGTTTATTTTAAACTGTCGTTACCACCCAAAAGGAGCTTTCTACTTTGAACTTAAAATAGTAGCTTTTAACCAGGACAAGTGAGTAAGCGCTTTAGTAACCAAGGACTGGCTGACGAAGCTCTTGAGAGTGTCACTGCCTGTCGTAACCAAGCTGACTCAGCTGTTGGGGAAGCTATTATGGCCTTGTAACCATCACAGCAATGTTACTATGTACCTGTGTGGGAACTCTCAGTTGAGGTAGAGCTGCCATTTTCTCTTGTTTTAGAATTGTTTCTCACTCATCATTTCTGTTTCATTTTTTAAAATATGCCATGCCTTCTATATATAGAAATGCTTTCCAAAATCTCTAAATATGTTTGTATAGAACTACTTTGCTTAACATTATAATCTGTTTAAGAGCCTATGTTTGCAACAATATGGGAAAAAAAAACCCGTCTGCTCTGGTAGACTCATGAGAAAGGAAAAGAAAAGGTGAGAGATAATTTTGGAAAATATGTAATATTGAAGTGGTGGTATTCACTCAAGTAAATACCAGCAACTATGTTTAACATGGAAAAGAGCCTAAAACAGTGAAAGGAAAACATGTTTAAAAAAGGAAGGAGAATATAAAGAGTTTTCAGTGAATAAATGCCCTATCACAAATTATGAGCATTTTAAAGATCTGTTTCGAACTCTCTTTCCTACTTGTAACAAATTATCAAAGACTTTTTCACCCACTTTCCTTTGAATTTTTGACAGTTTTTTTCTGGACTGTGGGTTTAATTCTGTGTATGTATGTGCGTGTTCATGCGGGCATGTGTATCTGTGCGCACATGTACGTGTGTATATGTGTGTGCCTGTATGTGTGTGCCTGTATGTCTGTGCTTTTATATTTTAGACCTAGCTATACAAACTAGAGGTGTTTCCAACTGCTTATGAGATACCACCACCTGCATTCCCACCTCCTGTACTCCTGGGTGTTCTCACTTCTATGACCTTTTTTTCACATCCTCTTCCATTTATTTCTGCATTTTGCCATATTTTTTCCCCAAAGGAATCTGCGTTGGCTCCTTATATCTAATGGATCAAAGTCCATTCCTAAACAGCTAGATGTCTTTGGACAGTCTGGTCTTTGGAGTCAGAAGGATCTGGTTTTGAATCCTGCCTTTGCTTCTTTTACGCTGTGGATGTTCTTCCTCAGTGTAGCAGCTTTAGCCTCTGCATGTCCTTCCCCATCTGTAAAATGGGAGCAGCTAATCATTCTTATCTCATGTGCTGCTGAGAGGGTCAGATGGCTTAACATCAGTAAAACATGTAGCATATTTCTTGGCAAAATTGAAATGACTGGGTGAGTATTTATTCACTCCTCAACAGATGTTGAGCATCTATGTCTTAGGAAAGAAGAGAGCCATTGTCCTTGCCCTTGTGGAGTGTAGAGGCTCATAGGAAAGCATCAGGGAAATCCTAACGAGATGGCAATTGTAGGATTCACAGACTGGTCACGTGAGGAATTTCCCAGGGTGCTTCCAGCCCTCTGCCCAAAGGTGGGATTCCTCAATTGCCTGCATGACCCTAGCGCCGGAGTTGGCATAGCGTTCTCAAGGCGGGCCTGACAGAGACTACACGGGACTGGCAGCATAGTCTCTGAAGAATGCCTCCAGGGACAGGAGATGAAAGATTTTTTCCATCCCTTTTATTGTGTCAACGAGGATATAAATTATGAGCCCACAGTGTCATCTCTTCATAATCATGTTTTGATTATTAAGTACACTGAAAGGATACAAGCTTGTCCATGGAAATACAAAGTGATAGCATGTATGATTTAAAAACTACTACTGATTGTAGATGTTACTTATTCTTACTCTGTTTCATATCCCATTTTTAGGAACGGGAACAGATGCTTAAAGATAGATGATAGTCTTGTTGTACTAATCCCGGGAGCTTCCCATGAGAATGAAAATTCCTTACATGGTGGTGTCATGGGTTTAGGTCCCATGTGAAAGAGGGTTTGGAGTGTCTCCCACTTAGTTGACAGTTTAAAATATTATCAGCTATGTATGTATCAGTAACTTTCATTCATCAAGATTGAAGTTTCTTTGAGAGCCAGGGTCACATCTTACGTGTCTGTTTAATACCCCACAATAATTAGCATGCAACCCAGTGCGTAGGAGACCCTCAGCATGCATACATACTTGCTTCCTGATAGGCTGGTTGCCATATATAGGTTGGAATTATTCTTGAGTACCATCCTAAGTCTGAACCATCATTTCTGGGAAATAAGAAACGCAAAAGGGAGATGTTTGATTGGTTAGTTTCTACAGGGACTTTTCAAAAACTACAGGTACATGGTAACAACGGAAAAAAATGATTTAAAATAATACAATCAGAGGTATGTCTTTATTTTTCTCTCCTTCAATAACACATTCAATTTTCAAAATTATCCATGTCAGAGCATACCTTCCTGAGTCCCCCCCATGTAAGATGCGAAAATTAGTGTTCCTCATTTCCATCTACTTTTTCTCCCCTGCCTTCTGCCAACTTCTGTATTCCATACCATTATTCTGTATTGCTCAGTTTATAATATTTATATTCTGTTCTGTATCTAGAGCTATTTCTCCTGTGTTTGTTGCTCAAGGCTAATTGAAAACACAAAGCAGCATTTACAATGTTGTGGTTATAATAAATAGAATCAACTATGATACCAAGTGGTACGGTTGAACATACAGAGGAGGAAAAAATGATCCCATAGCACTGAAACTTGGTTTGTTCCAAGGATAATATTTTAAGCATCAAGGTAAAATGGATTCTGTTTTCTTAAATTCCTTTAATTCTTCAAAATTGTGCCATATTTTAGCTTCTTTCACATTTGGATTTAGACTTTCCTGTGAACTTTTAATTTTTCTTGAAAATTCTAATCTCTTTTGTTCTTCTTGGTAGAAGAAACATATGTTTTCATCATTTCACGGTGATTTTTCAAATTTGTTAGTTATGCCCTTTGGCGAATGCAATGTACCTTCTTCTTAAAGTCGCTCTTCTCTGTGCTCTCTGATTTTTTTCTTCTTTTCATTATTCTCCTGATTAGGCCCACTATTACCGTAGCCCCATATCTTTCTCTGTATTTAAATCTTTTTACTGGCAAACATCCCAAGGTCTTTTTGTTTGTTTGTTTGTTTTAGAAATGGTGTGTAGGAGGCAAACTGAGTCCTTGCATGTCCAAAATGCCTTAAATTTTTTCTCAGAGTTAATTGTAAATTATTGTGTACATAATCCTGGGGTCAAAGTAATTTTCCCTCAGAACTTGGGAGACATTAATATATTGCTATCTTTCATCTAGTGTTGTTTATGAGATATCCGATACAAATTTGATTCCATCTTTTTTAGATAACTTTTTTCTTATTTAAATGTTTATTAGGATCTTTTTTCAGCTCTGAAATCCCACCAGAAAATTAAAAGCTTACAGGAAACTCTCAGTCCAGCGTGTCTAGACAAGGCTCGTTCTAAATGCACCTTCTCGCACTGAGTGAGCCCGAAGGAGCTGGAAACAAGCGCCGTATTCCACTGTAGGGACCGTCCTTCTATTCTGACCACGACTATTTCTTCTCCTCCATTTTTTAATTTTCTCTCTTTATGGAACTCATGTTAATTGTACAGTTGTCCTCTTCACTTTATTTTTCTTGTGTATTAAATTCCCTCATATTTTCCATCTGTTTTCTCTCTGTATTTTGTTCTCCCCACTCTCATGATTTTTTTGTGTTAACAATTGAATTTTAATTTCCAAAACGTCTTATGTCCCCTGATTGATTCTTTTTAATGGCAACATGTTTTGCAGCTCAAATCCTATGGAATTTATTAACTTTTGTAGGAAAATTAGAGAAACAAAGAAAAAGTCAAGTTTTATCTTAACTGTCTGTAAGAAATAAGGCAACCAACCTTAAAAAAATGTGTGTGTGTGTACACCATGTATGTTATATGTACATAGATAATGTATACATGGAGTTATACTGGTAAATTTATACTGGTATTTCACTGGTACTTTATTTGCACTCCTTTAAAAAATACTGACAGTAGAGCTGGAGTCCATTACTGACCAGTTTTCAAAGCTTGGTGTGTGTGGCTGTTTGCCCAACCCTCAGTATCCCCCTCTCAGCATCAGTCCTACAGTCCACAGCATCATCAGTGACTGTGGTTGTCAGACCCAAGGGCAGAGGTGCATCCTGTCAGAGCCAGGGTTGACTGACTGTCTGATTTCTGGACTTTTGAAGATACTTTGTTCATCTTCCTATCTTTTACCTATTTTGCTGCTCAGTAACAGGTACTAGAAAGTAAGAAAATGAGGTAAAACTTAAAGTTCATCATTTTGCATTGCCCAGCAATCTAAAAATAAAAGCAGAATCCATAAGCATGTAATCTTTTTCTGAGAGCCCCACGTCTCTAACTTCAGGGAGTGGAGGGAGTAGTAGAAATAGCAGATAGACAAGAATATTCCATCTCTCCAAAAAGTATATTCACTCTGCCTTTGAAATATGTCCAGAATGGCACTGCTTCCCAGCACCCAACAGGTCCACACTCTTCCACGCCACCCTCGTGTCCCCCTTGAATTTGCGATACGCTCCTAGGGGGTCTCCGGCTTCTGGCTTTGCTTTACCTCCCTCACCTCACCATGGTCTTCTTACCCAGAAATTCAAGTGGTCATTTACAAATTAAGTCAGATCACGCCCCTCCTCTGCTTAAAACCATCGATGGATCCCCATTTAACTTGGACTAAAAGCCAAAGTTCTTTCCATGGTCTACAGGGTCTCAGGTGATCTGGCCACTGTTCCCACTTCTGATTCCACTCTCACCGATCCCCACGGCTTTCTTGCTGTCCTGGCGCCAAGAGGAGCATCCCCTCTCCTCCAGGGTCTGCAGTTGCTGCTTCGTCTTCCGGGAATGCTCTTCCTGCAGACATCCTCCTGTGTTGTTTCTTCCCTTCCTCTGCTCTCTCTGGGAGGTTTGCTCTTTCAGGGGTGTGTCCCTAACTGCTCTACCTCATGGAGCTGCCACTCTTTACCTCGCCTTGTTTTCTTCCATAAGGTTTATCATCACCTGGTAGAGTATTTACTTGGGGTTTTTTTTTTTTTTTTTGCTGCTTTTTAAAAAGATTTGTTTATTGTCTGTTCCCCCAGTCGATGTGAGTTCTCTGAGAAGGGGATGTTGCTTGGTCACTGACGTGTGGCTCAGCACATGGAACGGCAGCTGCACATGGTAGCACTCAGTAAATATCTGGCAAACGTATGAGCAAATGAAAATGGGGAAAAAAAGAAAAAAGGGAGGCAATGATATAATTTTACTTTTACTGCTTTTCTCTGTAAGGCTACCAGTGTTTCCCTCCTTATTTCTCCCCATCAGAAATATCAGAAATGTTGATAGAATATTCATTGAGCACACAGAGGTGAATAATGCTTTCAGATCCACATGGTGTAGCTGAGAAGACCTCCCAGGAGTTTCTGGGGCCGAGGAAACATTTGTAGCCAAAATACCATGCATATTGGCAACTGTACTCTTTTCTGATGTTATTATAATAGGATAGTATTTCAGTTGTGTTGTGTGTTTAAAAGACTTGTGGCTACTTCAGAATGTAAACATGATTTGCAAAATTACTTTGAGTTTTAAACAACTGCTTTATAAATATGCTTTTGGAGCTCGGGTCTCCTGAAAGATGGACACGCCTGTGCTCTTCCTTCTGCTTCCTCTCTTCAGTTGTGTGGCTTCCGACTTCCTCCTGGGCAGGAGAAAGAGCAGTGTTTCCAGTATCTCTTAGTATCTACGATCATGATGAGATAATATCATTCGACTAGTTCCTTAGTTCTGAGTTCGAATGTCCTTGGCATTTATTTCATAGTGAAAAACAGTAGATGATTCTTCATACGCAAGTTTTCCACTGGTTTTGAAATACCTTCTTTATTCATTTTAAAACTGGGTAAAATAACTCCATAGTATTTTGAGTGCATTTTTATTGCTGCGCCTATTGTTTTTATTATTAAAGTCTCAAAATCCAGCAGAATTTGGGTTTGATTTGTAAGCTCCATGATGGGAGCTCTATTTCTGTTTTGTTCAAAGTGTAATCTCCAATGTCTAGCCCAGTGCCTGGGACACTGTAAACCCACAATCCGTATTTGTTGAATGGTGACCAACACTTTCAGAAAATTCTCATTCCAAAGATTCAGTAGCATAAAAAACCCATGATGATGAATACTCTACTCGATGCCAGTGAAATGGAGTACATTGATAAAGTAGTTCTTTCTTTACTTTTCTTCCAAATATAGAGAACTTTCTGAAATCTGAGAAGAATTGACTTATGAGTTTTAATATCTTTTATTGACCTAATAATATGTAACCATTATAACCAAGTAACAGAAGCCAGTAGTCCTTTATTCTTTAAAAATGGCAGGACTATGAGAATAATAACAATAATAAATCTTCTTCAAATAAAGAGTATAACTTACCGAGGCATCTTCTGATATCCTTATATTCTATGCTGGTGCTACCAAGGTGAACTCTTCCGCTGCCTTGTTTCTTGATAAACGATGCTCATCTTTGCTGCCAGTGTTATGTCTGCCCATTTACAGTGGAAAAGACAGTGTGCTACCTGGGATGTTGAAAAAGGTAAGGCAGCATTCATACCCGGGGAGAGACCTACAGAAATAGATTAGGCTCTTTCTTCCAGATTATGTTATTCATTTTCATATGCTTGTCTTTCCCTGTTTCAGAAGTCTGTTTTCTAATCTTCTTCCAAGTCTTATCATTTCCTTCATATGACCGTAGCATGCATTTCTCAGACAGGCCAAACAGGATTAGAGCATATTTGCAAAAGGGCATTATTGACTTTAAACGAGATCTGTGACTTTTTCATGCGATGCTGGGCAGGAGGCTTACTATTTCCTCATCTGCAAAATGAAAGACTTGGGCAAGATAACATTTTCTGAAATTTCGCTGAACTTCAAATTCAGCATAGTATATATATATATATTATATATTACTATTTGTAGCATATCACAGATGTTAAATATTTGTTTCATTGCATTTTGTAAGTAAACTTGTTATTTCCTTTTAAGGAAAAATAATAGTATTACATCCAAATGCCTGTGTGTTTGTGAGAAACATTTCAGAACTATGAAGACTGAATTCAGGGTTTCTTACAGATTGTCTTTACACTTTCTCCAGTATTTCTCATAATGTGAGAATATTAGTGGTCTTAAGATGTGAAACTGATTGACTCTGCAAAACTTGAAAATCTTTCAGTGAGGGAAGGTGTATTCATCAGAAGTGTTCTAGTAGGGGCTGGCCTGGTGGCGCGGCAGTTAAGTTCGCACGTTCCACTGTTCGGCAGCCCAGGGTTCACCGGTTCGGATCCCGGGTGTGGACATGGCACAGCTTGGCAAAAGCCATGCTGTAGTAAGCGTCCCACATATAAAGTAGAGGAAGATGGGCATAGATGTTAGCTCAGCAGTCTTCCTCAGCAAAAAGAGGAGGATAGGCAGTAGTTAGCTCAGGGCTAATCTTCCTCAAAAAAAAAAAAAAAAAAGGTGTTCTAGTAGATGATACATTTTTGGTAATGAAATTGATAGGGGCAATTAACAATTTTTTCTAAGTTGGCTATGCTGCTGTTATCTTGTTATGCAATAATATTGCTTATCTGACAGAGCAGAGAGCAAAGTTACTTTGTTCTTATTTCCATAAACCAAACTTTAAATATCCCTTCAGAGAATAGGTGATGTGAAAAAGAATCCTGCTTCTCAGACCACTTAAGAATATAGATTTTATTCTTAAGAGGAAGTTCACTCCTGTGTGCCAATACATAGGATGAAAAGTGTACCTATCTTTAATCCCTAAAGGAAATGTGCATAAAATTGCTATTTACTGTGTACAATTTACTAAAGTCATAAGTTCCTGGAATAATCTTGTATGAAAAGTTCATGCTTATTGAAAAACTTGAGATAATAATGAGTCATTTTACTAAGTAAAGGAAATAAAGTCTAGTTTTGAAAATGATGGATCCGCTACAAGACAAGTTGATGAGACTAGGAAATTCAAAAAACTCACTGATTTATTTTCTCTACTCTTTAGTGAATGTAAAAGCCCATTTATTCAGATAATAATTACGTGGTAAATTAAAACATCTTTGAAATCAGGCTCATATCCTTAGGAGAACTCTTCTTAACAGACTGAAGTATAAACAGGATTATAATTCAACAGATATTAATACTGGTGAGGAAAAACCTTGAGACTTCTTCAGCATTTCAGTTTAACAAAATATTGACTGAGGGTAGATGTATACATGGAAATATAAAACTTTTTATTCACACCTATAAAAATAGTGTATATCGTTTCTTAATAGTAGGTAGCAATGACTTCAAAAGATCATACATCTCCTTGTCAACATACACATTGACAAAATTATTATAAACATGAACTTTACATGCTAATTCTGTTTTCACCCAGGACCTGAATTTGTTCTATAACTTTAGAACATATATGAATAACCGTATTGGTTCACTGGTGAATTCTACCAAACATTTAAGGAAGAAATTATACCAGTTCTCTACAATCTCTCTCAGAGAAGAGAAGGGGAGGGAATACTCTCTAACTCACTCTAGAAGGCCAGCATTTCCCTAAGACCAAAACGAGACAAAGACATTACAAGAAAAGAAAACTGCAAACCAATCTCTCTCATGAACATAGATGCAGAACTCCTCAACAAAGTATTAGCAAATCGAATCCCACAATGCATAAAGAATTATACACTACGACCAAGTGGGATTTATACAGTGAATGTCACACTTACACCTACAGCTAACATCATGCTTAATGGTAAGAAACCTGAAGTTTTCCCCCCAAGATCGGGATCAAGGCAAGGATGTCTCCTCTCACCACTGCTTTTCAACACAGAACTGGAAGTCCCAGCTACTGCGGTAAGGCAATAAAAGGTATACAGATTAGGAGGAAGAAATAAAACTGTCTTTTCTCTCAGGTGACATGATGTTCTATGTACAAAATCTGAAACAATCCACAAAAAAACTCCTACAACTAAGAAGCAGTTATAGCAAGGTTGCAGGATACAAGGTTAATATATGAGTCAATCACTTTCCTATATACCAGCAATGAACAAGTGGAATTTGAGATCGAAAACACATTGCCATTTACATTAGTGTCTACCAAAATAAGATACTTAGGTATAGATCTAACAAAATATGTACAAGGTCTATAGGAGGAAAACTACAAAACTCTGATGTAAGATATCAAAAAAGAACTAAAAAATGAAAGATAGTCCATGTTCATGGATAGGAGGACTCAATATTGTGAAGATGTCAATTCTTCCCAAATTGATCTATAAATCCAACACAATTTCAATCAAAATCCCAGCAAGTTATCTTGTGAATATTGACAGACGGATTCTAAAGTTTATATGGAGGGGCAGAAAACCCGATATCCAAACACAATATTCAAAGAGAAGAACAAAGTTGGAGGACTGACACAACCCAACTTCACATCTTAGTGTAAAGCCACAACAGTCAACATAGTGTGGTATTGGTGAAGGGATAGACAAATCAGTGGAACAGAATAGAGAGCCCAGAACTAGACCCACAAAATATCATCAACTGACCTTTGACAAAGGCTGAAGGCAATACAATGGAGCAAAGACAATCTTTTCAACAAATAGTGCTGAGACAATTAGACATCCATATGCAACAAAATGGATCTGGACACAGACCTTATGCTCTTTACAAAAATTAACTCAAAATGGATCATAGAACTAAATGTAAAGTGCAAAACTATAAAACTCCTAGAAGACAATGTAGGAGAAAACCCAAGTGACCTTGGGTATGAAGATGACTCTTTAGGTACAACACTAAAGACATGATCCTTGAAAGCAATAATGAAAATTAAAAATCTCTGCTCTGCTAAAGTCAATGTCAATAGAATGAAAATATAAGCCACAGACTGGGAGAAAATATTTGCAAAAGACACATCTGATAAAGGGCTGTTGTCCAAAATATGCCAAGAACTCTTCAAACTCAGAAAAGAATAAAAAAATGAAAAACCTGATTTAAAAAATGGGCAAAAGACTTAAACAGATACCTCACCAAAAAAGATATTCAGATGGCAATTAAGCATATGAAAAGATATTCAATATCATATGTCATTAGGGAATTGCAAATTAAAGCAACAGTGAGTTTCCACTACACACCCATTAGAATGGCCAAAAGCTAAAACACTGGCACACCAAATGTTAGTGAGCATGTGGGGCAGCAGAAACTCTTCATTCGTTACTGGTGGGAATGCAAAATGGTACAACCACTTTGGAAGAAAGTTTGGCAGTTTCTCACAAAAGTAAACTGACTCTTACCATACAATCCAGCAATCACACTCCTTGTATTTACCCAAAGGAGCCGAAGACTTATGTCCACACGAAAACCTGCACAGGGATGTTTTATGGCAGCTTTCTTCATAATTGCCAAAACTTGGCAGCCACCAAGATACCTTTCAGTAGGTGAATGGATGGATAAACTATGGTATTCAGACAATGGAATATTATTCAGCACTAAAAAGAAATAAACTATGAAAAGACATGGTGGAACCTTAAATGCATATTACTAAGTGAAATAAGCCATTCTGTAAAAGCTACACACTGTTTTATTCCAATTGTATGACATTCTGGAAAAGGCAAAACTCTGGAGAAAGCAAAAAAGATCAGTGGCTTCCAGGGATTACAGGGTAGGAAGGGATGAATAGGCAGCATACAGAGGATTTTTAGGGCAGTGAAACGAATCTGTAATATACTACAATGATGGATCCACTTCCTACATCTGTCAAATTCATAGGATGTGCAGCCCCCAGAGTGAGCCCTAATATAAACTCCGCACTCTGGGTGATGATGTGGATGCGGGTTCATCAGTGGAAAGAAATGCACATGCTGGTGGGGATAATGGAAGATAATGGAAGAGGTTGTGCATGTGTGTGGACGGAAGTGTATGACAAATCCCTGTACTTTTCCCTAAAATTTAGAGTGAACCTAAATCTGCTATAAAATATAAAGTTTGTTCATTAAAAAACATGTAAGGAGACCTGAAAAAAACCCTTACATTTATACAAAGAAAATAAACTAGGTATTAAAAGCCTGTCTTCTCTTTCTGATGGGCAGCAGCTATAGTGCTCTCGATTCAAGTCCTCTTTGACGCCTGGTTTTCCAACCTGAGGTTAAGGAAAAATAACCTAATCTCTTCCTTAATTGACCCACAACCTTATTTGCGGTGAACACTTAGCACTGGTTCTTCATAAAAAGATGAGTGGAGGAGGGCATAGGAGATGTCCAGAGGGCAGTCAATGGGCACAATTTAATTGACTTGTGCCCATGGGATGTCAAAAGCTACAAGCTGAATTCATGTACCTGCAGACTCCAGGCCTCTTCTCAGAGTTCAGGATGAAAAAGTCTTGCTTGGTTTGTGCAAGATGTCTCCCCTCATCACTCCTCAAAAATGAAGGTGTATGTCCTCTTCATTTAGGAAATGTCTGCTTATAATAGAAACTTATTTTCAGTCAGCTGTTCCACTTAGGTGATTTATGTCACCTCTGACCTGCTTTCTGATAAAGCATGACTTCATTCATGGCTCCGGGGATGACCTGTGTACACTGACCTGGCGTAAACCTAGAGTGTTGAGTCATTCGAGTGGCACTTGTTCGAGGAAGATTGACGTCCCACTGTGAGACTGTCTACGGTGTCAAGCAGCTGCATTCCTAGTGAGGACTAAGTTTATCCCACTATTAGGTTCTTCTGTGTTACTCATCTTTCCCAAAAGGAAAGATTTTTCTGCCATGCAGAGTATCTGGCTTTTAACGGCTACTGAGCTGAAATAACTTGCGTGTATGAACGGTTGTGCATTTGTTCGCTTCCTGCCTCCTCTGTTACTGGTTCATCCTTGGAGGTCAGAGTGGTTATGCCTCTCTGGTCAGCTGACAGTTGGCCTTTCTTAGAAATGACACTTTCACATCTCTGAGTGTAAGAGTTAGTTTCCACTTAGCTTCTCGTCCCCTCAGTCAGTGAAGAATCAGGATGCTCGGCGTTGATTTCCATGGCCCGTGAACCCTACTCAGCTTGGCATGAAGGGTTTTTCCCCAGACATCCTTCTCATAAGGCAGAATCAGTGGCTCCTTTTCTTCCCCAAACTTCATTTTGCTCAATGATGACCTGGAAACGGTGATTTTAGTCTTTCGCTGTCTTAAGATACTGCACCACATTCCAAAACGTCAGTCGTTAATGCGTAGAGGAAATGCATATTTTCACATACCTGTTTTTTCTACTGATACTTGCACATGTATAAAATGTATGCACACATGTTCTATAATTATTGAGCTCTTTTGTTTTAAAATATATAGTTTCTTTGTTTTATTAGGGAGCTAAGTTATGTGTGTTTATTTCAGAGCTTATTCTTTGCACTCCGGAATATCGTGACATAGAAAAAAATCCTTTACCTTTCTGAAATATCAATATTTGCTACCACTTACTTCTCTCTATCCCACTGTCACAAAGTGTTTCACATTCTAATTGATGTTTCCCTTTTATCATTCTTTATAACTCAATTCCTCATATTTACGCCTCCATATTGAAACTGCTTGCTTAACTACCTCCTGTCCTACTTTAATTTTCATTCCTCGTTTGCCTCTACAAAAGTAAGTTTAAAAATAAAGCCTCTGGTTCTGTAAGTCATCGTTATTATGCTTATTTGTATTTCTGCCTACGATGTTTTAAAACCCTTAACAAAGCTTCCATTATTCAGCCCCTCTCCAAGCTACGATCTGCATACTCTTTGCCAAGACTTTTGTTATTTTCTTTTTTGGAGTGTGTATGTTTTCTGTCTCTGTCTGTCTTTCTGTGTGGCTGTGTTTGTAAACTCTTGATTTAGTCACAATATATATGCTTTTAGAGAAGTTTCTTTTTCTTGGGAATTTCTTGATGATTTTTACTGGGTCATATGATGAACACTGTGTGTCAAGCACCACGGCACAAATAGTGTTTTCCATTTGCTTGAATTCTTCCGTTTTAGGAGGACTGGTGGAGATGATCAGCTCTTTTTATTTTGGTCTCTACAACACAGAGGTTGCTAGGTGACTTTAATCTCTTTCAACAAGAGGACAGTCAACAACAACAGCGAAGTCCTGCTCTCTATAGATTTGTATGTTCCGCCTAGAAGATCTAGCAAATAGAAAACGACTGAAAACATTTTTTAATGTGCAGTTCTGTATAGACCACCTCCTACATCTCTGTAACATGCCAGCAAATATTTTTAAATTATGCTGCCATTTTTTCAATGTTATGATTCGCTTGTTCATAAGAAATCAGCTTCTAAGTAGCAATACTTGTACACCATCTCCAGGAAATTTAACATATGAAAGTCTAGTTTATAGATGATAATTAGAAAATGATAATTTTATGAAAAATGTGTCAAAATTTTGTTATTACAATATCTTTTGGATTTCTCATTTATTTATGACTCTCTGGTCTTGAGTGTGATTGAATTTACAGCTTTTTATACTTAATGTCTTTTTTATTTAGGGAGAAATAGATTTAAATTTTTCATTCTTGAGTTCACTTGAAGGTTTAGCCTCATATTTTAATTTTTAAATAATTTTAATAATATAAAAAATTTTAATACAATTTTCATGTATAATTTTGAAAATTTAAAAAAATCTTTCCTACTTACATTTTTATTTCTTCCATCAAATTTCACCCATGATGTTGCTTTCCAGCTACTGCCAATGTTAATAGTTACATTTTCTCCAATAGCAAGTGACAGATTTGCAAAGACGTTTAGCAATTACTCAATGCCTTTATTTAGCCCTTATTCAGGAATCACACGAACAGCCAGAGCTGAGGCGTGGCAGGTGTGGGTGAGTGTGGCCATGCTGACGCTTACTAAAATGTTTCCAAGGGGCCGGAGAATTCTGCTGCCCTAAGCCAAGGCTACCTGCCCAAGACACACTGGACCTCCCTGCAGTCCTGCAGCTGAAACAACAGAGCATGGCCTGGCGGTGGCCTCCAGGACCCTCCTCCAGCACCAGGACCCATGCTTTCTCTTGCCAGCTGTTAAGTATTTTGCTTATCACTTGTGTGTACGGCAAGAGGGCCATCAATATTTTGTCTTGATATTTACTAACCTGTTGTTAAGAATATCTCATGATAGAAGTATTTTATGTCACGTTAATGACACTTCCAATTTTACAAAATAGATAATTTTTCTTTAACAATCCAGGTAAATATAACTGGAGTTTTCCTATATCTTCTGAAATATTTTCAGTGTAATATTCCATTTTAAGGAACAAGATAAAATTAGGATTTTGGGAAAACTTGTGGAGTTTTCCACTCTCTTTCCTTTGCCTTTTTATTGGAAATAAGATTTGATGAAATTTTCTTATTTAGATTTTTAGAATGAAAAATGTAGACAGTATTATAACTGAAGTAATGTTGCTTTTTAAAAATAGTGATAGATCAAGTGTTAGCAGTTTTATAGTATACGATAAGATTTCATTTTATCGGCAGTTTGCCATCTCATCAAGCATCAGAACTTTTCTCATTGATCCTTTGGTGTTTGTACTGATGTTATTAATTTAATGGCTTTAAACCTCAGCTCACATACCTCATGTGACTTACAGCATCCTCGCGTGAAGATGTTCTTAGGGCTATGAATAATTTATATCATAATTAATGATTAAAAATGCATTCTTTTTACCTTCCATCTGTCTTAAAGAAATGGCAAGGTGGGCTTAATATATACCTAATAATTTTCCTAAAAAGTAGGAAAAAATGACTCATTTTAAAAATATCTAGGTTAATCTTGAGATCTGAAGCAGTTTTTTAAAAAGCACTTACAGTCTACCAGGTTATTGATCCTCAACCTACGGCTGTCACAAATGGATGTAATTAGCAATTCAGTCTAAATGAACCATGGAGGAGCCTCATTACTCTGAAAAGTCCATTACACCACTTTATAAGAGGAAATTCCAAATCTAAAGGAGTAGAATATATGCTGTAAAAATTTCTTTGGAATCAATAGTGAGCATTGTGACTATCAGTTACAGTTACATATTGCAATTGAAGGATTACTCATCATAAAGTTTTATCATCATGTAAGTGTATTTAAATTGGGATAATTCTACCAATACGTTTTTGCTCATGTTTTACACCTTGTTCATTTGTACAATACTTCTTTTTCCTATGTATGTATTTGTTCCATCTGTATCAAATTGGACGGTATCTAAGTCATAGGATCATAAAGGCTTAAGCCTCATTTGGAACAGAGATGGCACAGCCCCACGTTTGGTAGACTGCTGCAGTCCTCAGAACCCTTCGTGAGCAGCTCCACATCACGCTGTTATGGAGGGTTAGCGTCAGAATTAGAGCCTGAGGTGGGCTTGTAGCTTGGTTATCTTCTCTACCTGCCTGCTTCCTTAGTTTGCTCATGGGTTTATGAGAGTTATGGGAGAGCAGTTTCTTCTGAGGTTCAACTCAAAACCTAGCTCCCAGTAGAATTTCTGTCCTGCAGTCAACCTTATAAATGTAATCGTCCATACCTACAATTCCTTGTGTGGAGAAAAAGGAAAAAGCAGATGTACCATTAATGTCAGTGCATGTACTCTTCTTCAGCCTGTCCTCTCCTCTACTAGGTGGAGTTTCTAGAAGGGATCCCCAAAGTGTCTGGGCATTAGGAATTGTTGTAGAGAATTTTGTTTCCTGTTTTCGTGGATGAAAATAAACCATATCGTCTGCTGGCTGTTTGGAGTTGAGTGTTGGGCACACCTCCTTTGCTTTGTAACAGCCCAGCCTCTGAGCAAAGAGGTCAAGTGCTCACAGCCTCGGAGAGTCAGAGAAATGCCTTGTGTTTCAGACGCAGGAGCTTATATATGGTTTTTCTGCTTTATTTTTACTCAATGTTTTTTCTAATGTGGGTTTTCTGTCGTGGTTTTTAAAAATATTCCCTCATAATTTTTTGTTTGTTTGTTTCTGGAAGGTATGTAATTTGGTTTGATAATCCACACACAATGCCCAGTGAATTTATACCTGCACCTCCTCATTCCTGTGTGTAGTTCTTAAATAATTTCTTTGTGCAGTGGACATACTCTGCCAAACGGCTTGTAACTGCTGCCTGGTACTTCAGCTTTGCTTGGCAGCTCTCGTTCTATAAAGATTGTTGATTAGAAACAACCTGGTTTGGCGTATATTTGTTTTTCTCTTAGTGGAATTTGTTCTGTACACACTTACTGAATTTTCTTTGGAGTCTCCACTTGGTCTGTGTCAGGAAAAGCAGGGAGTAAATACACAGGGGACGTCCTTTAGTTTTCTTCTTAGAGCTTTAACTCCTGTGTACAGACTTTTTTGAGTACTAGTAGGACGGCCGTTGCTGCCAGGTAGCTGACGTTCTGAAACAGCACTTGCCTTCAGGCACCGGGCAGCTGGGAGCATTTACTTGCAGAAACAGGTCTTGTGTGTGTACGTGAGAGAGAGAGAGAGAGGGACAGAGAGAAGTGGGAGGAGAGCTAATTTGCGGGCATGTCTCGCTGAGGTCAGGAACCTGCTGTTGTGTGAACTGCAGCCTGACCCCATTTGGACCTGGAGGAGGAGCACACGAAGCAGGGAGGCAGCCGAGGCTGCAGCCGGGCTGCCAGGAGGCACCTCCTGCTGGGGAGCTGTGGAGAGGGGCTCAGGGAGGGTGGGCCGGCCGCACGGAGGGGGAGGAAGGACCAGATCCCGCAGGAGGAACATGGTCCCGTTTGGGCCAGAAGTATTCAGTGACTTCTGATCAGTGATGGATCCATCCACTGAGAGCAGAATTTATTTAAGGCCCCAAAGAAAGATTTCTATGTACGATACACAGCCTGGATTTATGAACACATGCTTATAGGAGGAGTGACTGGCTGTAGAGAGAAGTTTTGTCTTTGAGGGAAAGTGTCATCTTCTAGGGTTTGAAATATAGAATAATCTACCTTCACTAAAGTGGGATTTTTTTCTTCACTGAGTCTCCCGTGGACCAGTGGAGCCCTGATGTATGTTGGAGGAACCATGGGCTCAGGCAGCCCTGTGCCCACAAGGTGTGCCAAGGTCATGACTGGTAGGGTTTGAAGATAGAATGGCCAAGAAGGCATTTAATAAATCTTAGCCATTTTTGTTGTTAGTGTTATTTTTTCATCTACAATCTGGAAAATATTGCAGAATGTGGATACTGTCCTATTAAAGCACAATGAATAGTTGAAGAAGATAAAACATTACCAGAAAAGGCTTCAATTTAGGGAAACAAAGAAAAATCTATGTTGGCATCACATTATCCTCAGAAAGATTGCAGCTTTGACCGTGAGGTTTATTTCATTCAGTTAAAAATGTAGAAGCATGTGCGAGTGAGAATATTTAAATGTGCCCCTAAGCTTTCATTCTAGTTCCTAGTGTCACTAAGCTTCTCTTCCAAAGCAGGTAGCAAGCACATGAGTTATCATTGTACTGATTCCTGAATGTTATCAGACTGAGGATTTTCCCAAACTGAACAAAGCCAGGGTCACTGACCACTGAGGAGCTGTGTTCTAACAGGAGACGGCGGTCTCTTGCGGGTGTACAAGTTATTGGCTGGGGATGGCTTATTCTCGTTGCAGGGCTGCTTGAGTGATAGAAAACTGGAAGTTTGTCTTTCTCCTGAGTAGTCTGCCAGCTTGGTTCCCAGCCGACCAGATATCTGCCTGAGGTGACACTGTTTCCTCCGGACTCCCCGTCCTGGGCCAGCTTCCAGGGCAGTCCCTCTAAGCCTGCTCAGACCACAGTGAGGCATGGGCACCACTCTCCTGGTCGTCCCAAAGTCTAAAGATCTGCTACCAATCAAGGGCCTTACAGCCAACATTCTCTTAAAACTCTGAGTGGAAAGAATATGTTTTCACTATTCAAGTTTTGTTTTACTGTTTTGGAGGGAAGACAGGAAGGTGAGTGTACAGTTCTGCTGGTCTGCCTTCCTCAGTGTGTCCCTAAGATGCTAACCCAGGCTTAGGACTCCAAGTGTATCCGGACACTGACCCTCTTCTAGTCTTACCAATGCTTCTAAACACACGAGATCTTTCATTGTCTCCAACCCCGACCTCCTGAACTTTGCCTGCCTGATAA
The DNA here is from genome assembly GCF_041296235.1 of Equus asinus. NCBI lineage: Eukaryota > Metazoa > Chordata > Mammalia > Perissodactyla > Equidae > Equus > Equus asinus. Next base: position 1,275,037 of record NC_091792.1, read on the forward strand.
CTATTCATTTGGAATACATAGATTCCTCAAATACATCATGTCAAGAATTTATTTTGTCATTTCAGATTCCTTCCTAGAATTGTCTATTTCTCTGATTAATAACTATCATTCTTCCAGGCAACCAGATGCAAAGCTTTATTACTATAATTGAGTCTTTCTTTTCTCTCTACATCGAGAGAGTTATTAGTATCTCCCATTTCTCAATCGGTGATATTTCCCTGCCTGATCATTTTACTTCATTTCCTCTGCCACCCTCCTGTTCAGACTCTTCTCACTTTCCTTCTGAACTACTGCAATAAGCCCATAACTTGCAAGTCATAATTTGTCACACCAAAACTTCTGTTACTTCATACTTCTTATGATGGCTGTACAATAAAAAACAGACAATAACAAGTGTTGTCGAGGATGTGGAAAAATTGGAACCCTCATATATTACTGATGGAAATGTAAAAGAGCATAGCCACTTTGCACAACAGTTTTGGCAGTTTCTCAAAAGATTAAACATAGAATTACCATTTGACTCAGCAATTCACCTCCTAGGAATTCCATTCCCAGGAGAATTGAAAACATATGTCCACATGAAAACTTATACATAATGAACACTCATGTTCAAAACAGCTTTATTCACAATAGCCTAAAGGTAGAAGCAACCCACATGTCCATCAATCAATGAACGGATAAACAAAGTGTGGTGTATACATACAATGGAATACTACTCAGCCTTGAAAAGGAAGGAAATTGTGACACGTTTCAACATGGATGAAGCTGGAAGACATAGGCTGAGTGAAATACAACAGACACAAAAGGACAAATATTATATGATTCTGTTTATATGAGTTAGCTAGAATAGTCAAATTCGTAGAGACAAAAAGTAGAATAGTGTTTGCCGGGGACCTGGGGGAGGGGAGAATGGGGAGTTGCTGTTTAATGGGCACAGAGTTTCAGTCTGAAAAGATGAAAAAGTTTTAGAGATGGGTGGTGGTGATGGTTACACAGCAGTATGGATGTGCTTAATGCCACAGAACTGTACACTTAAAATATGGTTAAAATGGTAAATTTTATGTTACATATATTTCACCACAATGTAAAAAGACTTATAAATGAATGTTCATAGCAGCATTATTTATAATAGCCAAAAAGTAAAAATAACCCAAATATCCATCACAATAGATGACGAAAGTTTTATGTATCTATACAGTGGAATATTACTCAGCTGTAAAAAGAGGAACGGACTACTGATACACACGAAAACATAGATGAAGCTTGACAACATGCTAAATGAAAGAAAGCAGACAAGAAAAGCCAAATTTCACATGGTTTCATTTATTTGAAATATCCAGACTAGGCAAATCCATAGAGGTAGAAAGGAATTCTCTGAAAGAAAGATGCATGAGGCACTGACTCCTAATGGGTACTGGATTTATTTTGGGAGTGATGAAATTGCTCTGAAATTTGATAGTGGCAATACTAGCACAAGTTTTTGAATATACAGAGACCCACAGAATTGTATACTTTGAAAGAATGGATTTTATGATGTGTGAATTATATCTTAATTTTTAAAAACCCTGAATCTTCAGACATGACTTTTAGGATGCCATGCTCATGAAACAGCATGCCCTAGGCTCAGCTTACTATTTCTAGCTCTGTAACTTTGAGAAAATTAAGTGACCCCCCCTTCCAACTCTGCAAAATGTGAATAATAATAATCATCTCACCAGATGTTTGTATTAAATGAGGTAACATACATAGAGCGTGTGGCGCAGTGTCTGGCATTTACTAAGAAACCAGTAGATTTACTGAGACCCCTCGGGACGTGAGTCCTCAACAGCTTCCAACACTATTCCAGATACTATTTCCAGATATTCCCGAAAACGGCCCAACTCATTTGCATTTGACCAATACTCTTTACATTCTGGCTCAAATCTGCCTCTTCTCCTCATGCTCCTTTATAGAAATCCTTCAGGCAGAAAGGGCTTGTTAGCCTCCCTCTGTTTGCCGTGATGCTCCTGCAGCTGTCTTTGCCTGAAAAGAGTGCTCCCTCCCCTTCCCCTCCCTCTGAATTTCACCTTGCCCTTAGAGCTCAGTCTTCTGAGCTCCTCATGCATGAAACTTTCTCCCTTATTTCAGTGCATGGTCATCTCTACTTTTTGTAGCCTCCAAGATTTTCACTGCATCTTTGGTGAAGCCTTACTTTGGTTGTTTATTATAAAGTATGTATCTCCTAGATCTTTTTAAGGGATGTGTCCAGTCTCGCCAGCTAAATGAAAGCCCCAACACAGCCCCACATGTTATGAGGCTTTACCTTTTCCATAGCACTTGGCAATCGCCTTGATACAATATGTTCTAAGGAAACCTTCACTATCTATGAGTCGTTAGTGCTACACGTCAACAAACGCAAGGGCTTAAGCTAATTATTCTCAATCCTGGCCACACCTTAGAGTCCCCTGGGGAATAAGGTTTCATTTCAGCCCACAAATCAGAATCTCTGAGCACGAGGCCTCCACTTCACACCCAGGCCGTCCTGATACAACCAAGTTTGAGGACTGTCGGGTGCAGCAGGTGGAGTAGTGTAAGCCGGCAGGTCCCAGCTGATTGACCACCACGGTTGAGACATGAGGACCTGATGCAGGCAGAGATGCCCGGGCAAGGCCAAGAGCTCCACAAATATCAGACAGTGTTGTTATGCTGCATTTGGGACTTTGATTGCTTTGAGAAAGATCCTCTACCCCTGAATTTTTTAACAGGTGTAGTGGAAATATCCAATTATGGGCATCAAAACTCTTTTAAACTCTACGTAATAGCTTTCGTAACAGATGTAGGTGCCTTGTTCCTTTTTGCTAACTTAAAAATGTTCGAACTCTGTGTCTCTTACAGGCCGACCAACATTCAACAGCAGACCCTCTCAAGATCGTCCATTGCCCTTGCTCCTGTCAGGTGACCACGCTTGGAAGCAGGAGATGGGCCCAGCAGCAGCCAGCAGGTCATGATCCAGCAGGAGCAGTGAGGGACAGAGCCGCTGGTAAGACCGTGGGACACCGGGTGCTCAGTGTGCCAGTTATGTGCTTGGTCCCGGTTTAACAGCCAGTCTCTCTTCCCGACTTTAGCTCTCAGTTATTCCCTACCCTCTCAAATACTTTTAGCATCTATGCTCAGAACACGTGGGCTAGAGTGTAAGACGTATGAATCCCCTAAGTCGTGTGCCGACTATTTGTGTATGCATCTCTGCCTGGAGAGAAGGAAGATTTTCATCAGATTCTTGATGTCTGTGCATTAAAAAACAGAGAGAGATAAGAACCATTCAAATATGACTATAAGCATAGAGAATGTGCTCGCCGTAACCCCTGGTCACGGTGTTTCTCTCCTCCATTTTTACCTCACTTATGGGCCGCTTCGTCTCCATCTTGCTGAGGACCAAAAAGGTGATACTTGTGGTTATTTGCTGATCTGAAAAGAGAGTACCTTCTGAGTCTAGGCATGGGTGCCATCACTTTTTGGCCCCATAAAACTAGCAGAGAACTAAAGTTTAAATGAAGGATCTCGGGAAAGCCATTTTTCCCATGATTTTTCTGAAAATACAAATAGAGGTCTTGACAGGCAGATACCAAATACTTTGCATCATGTTCTTATAGTTGATCTCAATAAAGATCAATTTGTTCTGAATGCTACTCACCTGCTAGTGACTGCCCCAGCCTAGGGCTCATTTATCGTATCATTGTCATTTATATGGATCTATAGAAGTAGGAACTGAGGTATTTTGTTTCCAAAATATTGCAAGTGAGCACTGGAATGAACTCTTCTGCATACACCTGTGCCTGTGCTATAAACCAGTCAAAGTTATGGGTGTAATAACTTTCTTATCGTAGGAAAGAAATGACGATTAGGTAGAGGAAAGGAAGAATGAGCCTTTTTTTCCTTTTAGCAGGTAATTCAGCTTCAGTTTCACTGAGTCTTGTTCATGCATTCAGCATAACATGTTTCCTAAAAATCCCGTGCAGAGTGGACACTTGCATCCGCTGCAGACGCCCAGGGTGTAAGTGTCTGCTCTGCCACTGGATACCTCTCAGAGCCTGGCTGTTGCTGAGAAGTCCTTCCCGGCACGTCCTTGGGTAAACTCCCAGGACTCCTGGGTGTTGCCGTTTCGCAGACCCGGGGCGAGTGCATCTGTCTAGATTACGGCCCTGCCCTGGGTGTTTTAGGTCACCCGGTAAGGGAAAGCGCTCAGCACAGAATGAAAATTTTCCCCTTGCATGCTAATGTTTTTAGAGTAATCATTGTCACTGAAAATAGACTTCCTCTTTCCCCTCTCTTGCTGGAAAATCTTAGGTAATTATGAATGAAGCATTCTGTGCTCTCCCCCCTCCCTCCCTGGATGCTTCGCCCTCACTGTGGGGACAGGCTACTCATTCTGTTCCTGGCCTGACCAGGCGGATTGAGGCGTGTTTTTAAGATGGGATTTTTATCTCTTCAGTAAAGTCATAACGCTAGTCAAAAGATTTTCTCTTCTTGGAGGTGAGGGGTGGGCAAGGAAGTACAAGTTAAGGGAAAAGTGTAGGATAAATTACTAAGAAGAGAGGACAGGAAATTAAAATATTAGCTGTTAGTTAAAAAAAAAGTTACAAGTAAGTCTCAGAGGAGTTCTTCCCATGTTCATGTCCAAAATGAATCTTATTTTGCATTTAGTTTTTCACGGTTGGATAAGCTCAGCCTAGATGTATTTGCAGAGAAAAATAAGCCTAGGACTTATTTTTAGTAATATTTATTTGTTGTGTGTTCTTGAGAAAAATTTTAAACCTCTTTAAGGCTCATTTTATCTGGCAAGAAGGAAAGTAGGTCATAGTCAATAGAAATGGGATCATATAGTATTATATGGATAATATGTGCAGGGCCTGGCACATAGCATGTTCTCAATTTTATATTAGCATTTGTTTATTATTATTCATCACCATTATTAATATTGCCTTCTGTTTTTAATGGTGAATTCATTCAAATTGTATTTTTTGAGCACTTATCAAATACCAGGTTCTGTGTAGGAGCTGGAGTCCCTCTCCTTGTTCAGCTTAGGATCTAGAGTGTGAGACTGACATAAACAAGATAAATAATAAAAATGTCTAGTGTGTTGAATGCCATGAAGTGCTGAGCATGAAAATGTAAAGCAGACAAAGGAAATTGGGGGCATGATGAGGTGGTAATTGAAGGTGAAGTAGTCAGGAAGGGCCTCATGAGAAGATTATATTTTGAGTGAAAACGTGAAAAAGGAATCCCAGCATACCCTGAAGTTACGGGGGGCGGGGTGGAATGTTCCAGGCGGAGGAGAAAAGCCGCCAGCAGGGCAGGAGGAGGCTATCCAGAGTGGTTCAGAGAGAACCCGAACCTCTTAGGCAGCTGGTCACGTGCCACCAGTGATGATTTACACACAAACCCGAGAAGGGATGCAGGTAAGAACCGCGCAAGTTCAAGGAATGGTGAAGTCCACCCAGACTAAAAGGAAACTGCAGAGAAAGGCGGCAGGCTGTGGCCTGGGTCCTGACGGAGAGGAAGAATTTGGATAGTTGGTAAAAGGGTACAAACTTTAAGTTATAAGATGAATGAAGTCTGAGGATCTAATGTGTAACACGGTGACATAGTTGATAACGTATTGTAAAATTGAAATTTGCTTAGAGAATAAAACTTAAGTATTCTGAAAAAAATAAATAAATAAAACTAAATATTTGAGGTGATGGATGTGTTAGTTAACTTGATGGGAGAAATTCTTTCACAATGTGTATGTATAGCGAATCATCGTATTGTATGCTTTACATATCCTACAGTTTTATTTGTCGTTTATACCTCAATGAAGCTGAAAAAAAAGACCTCCAAAGAAAAAGCTCTAATTAAAGTTAGTTTTATATGCATCACAGTTGCATAGCCCACACACTGTCAGCCATAAAACAAGCAAACAAACAGAATACAAGGAATGGCATCCCAGTGGAGAGAAGTGGAGGAGAAAGAGCATGAGATGGAGTGAAATGAGGATGTTGGCTTTGAGGGCTGGGGTGCTGGGCAAAGGAGTGGGGGCGGGGGGAGAGGCAGAGGAAGGTGACCTTGTGTGGAGTGGCAGGTATGGGGGAAAAGATGGAAAATCAGGTGACGCCAAGTTCTGTAAAACCGTAAGGCTAAGCTAAAGATTATTACATGCCATCCTACAAATATTGAGGAACAATTGAAGCAGGCAAGTAACCAGCTGAATTCAAGTCTTTAGCAATATTATTATTCTGACAAGTTTAGAAGAGTCAGGAGATGAAGGAAGTGGTTGGAGTGGTTTAGGAGTGAAGTCAAGAATATGGGTTATGATCATAGAGATAAGAAAAAGGAAGATAGATTTCATATCTTTTAAGGAAAAATCATGAGAGTTGACTCGCTAACTGCACATAGAACATAAAGTTTTCTCTTCCACTTTGAAAATGACCAGTTAAGTGTTGGTGTTAAAGGACAGAGGGAGTCAGGGTGCCCGAGATGCTGTGCGTGCGACCTCCCTAAGGTCCCATCATCAGCCTGGCCTGGCCCCAGTCTCCATGTTGAGAATCGCCCCCCCTCCCCAACCCATGCTGTCTTTGAGAAGTGTTGGTGATAGGTGTTATGCCAGCTGCTTGTGGAGAGCAGAGTTAGAAGGTTTGGATTCACCTGTTAGCACTGGCTTGTAGCTATTTAATTAATGGGGACATTTTCACCCTCTCTCATGAAACAGTTCTACTTTGTTTAGAAAGGGTCACAGAAGCCTTGGCAAGATGAGAAGAGGGTCCTTGTCTGAATATGCTTAGATTCTCCCACCTCTGGTCATGGTTGATGTTTCCTGAGCTAAAATAAGTCATCTATCTCTTCAATAGTTTGAGATGGAATAGTTATTTCTATCATTGTACTTTTTTTCTGTTTATCTTTTAGAAGAAAAATGACTTTTGTTATCTCAAATTTAAATCACCACTTAGACTTTAAAATTAAGGCTTCAAGTGTCCCCTCCGTACAGACCAACCTTATAAACTGAAATCCATCATCATTGTCCCAACAAGCCTGGTCCGTTTATCCTTGGAGTCATAAGACTTCAGACAGAGACTCTGGAGCTCTTCCAATGTGGTCTCCTCAGACTATTCTTCTGTAGGCCATCTGTTTGTTATTAAATGTTTCTTATATTTAATAAAATATATTTATCTTGCGAGTAGAAATCTATTTAAAAGAGAAAGTGTTTATTTTACTATTTACAAGAGTGCTACAATTCTTTCTTTATGTATTTTTCTACTCTCCCCATTACACATGCCCGCCATGATACAAGTCATGACTGAACTGTGTGAAAGTAAAACCTTTGGTATATGTGGTGTCTGGTGTATATTTTAAGGCCCACATTGGTCTCATAGCCTCTATGTCCCAAGAGAATGAATTGTGGAGGACTTGAGGTTCTCATGGGACTCTGCTGCCAACGTTGGCAATTCATAAATTCACACATAGCACTGTGGTATTTTGGGCACGAATGCCTATGTGCGTATGACACGTACTTTGAGTTTAGAACCAGTGAGCCACGCTAAAACAGACTGCACTCTATGAAAGTTATCTTCGTCATTCGTGTTTCGGTTTCCCCATCAAAAGATGAAGTGTCAGTTGCCTCCATTGATCTCACAGGATATTTTAAGCAGAAATGAAAGAGTCTTGGTGAAAACACTTCGTATTCTGAAAGAAAGGTGCATGCAAATAAGGGCACTATAAATGTGTACCCACCTTTGCAGATGTTGACCTGACCAAACCTTTTCCTCAAGATGTGAAATTACTGTGTTATCTTGGCCTTTTTTATGTTGAAAGATTGACAGAACAAGTGATGGGTTTCTGGAGAGTCTGCAGTCATGTAGTTGACATTGCATATGTGTATAACACTTCTGTAATCCTCAACCAAGGGCACGGATAGTCCTTAAATCTTGGTGGGAATCTTGGAAGGGCTTTCAAAAAAAAACCTTGGCTATGTTCTCAAGATTTTGAATCCCTCTCCACACTCACACATGTGCATACACATGTGCACACGCACAAACACATGCAAACAACATCCTTCCTAAAATCCTCCCAACCAACTTGCTCCTGCTTTGTTGAGAACATTGAACTTGCTAGGCAAGAACTTCAACCACTTTCTTTTCCACCTACACCCCCAAATCCAGCTTATCCCCACCTCTGCCTATTCTTAGCACTCTTCAGAATTTCCTTTCTCCATGAGGTAATCATTTCCTAATTCTTCCCTCTGCTTCAGTTCTGTGTTTTTCTGTGGTCATTTTAGAGTGCCACAGCGTGCTTGTTCTTAAATGCACATCTGACCAAGTGCACCCCTTCTTGATACCTTCGATGGATACCCATTGCCAAACTTTGTTAAGGCAGTAGAAGACACCCCCACCCCCACTGTGCAAAGTTTTTGCCATTAAAATGGAGCTCATCTGGTCAGTGCAGAGATGGGTGCAATGTGGGGGCTCTTAGGGCCCCTCACCTACCCGCCTCTTCAGCCAGCGTGACCCTGAGCAGTTCCTCGAACCTTTGGTATCCGAAGAACTTAGTGTGGAAAGCCATTGGCCTACAGGAAGTAGATCAAACTCTGTGCTTGCTGTTCCTCATCTGGCTCCTGACTACTCTTCCACCTCCTGGTCACCATAGTGTCCCCCAGACTCTCTGATGTAATTATTCCCAGCTCTTTATAGGTCTTGAACATAGCATCATAGTTCACACATCCAAGCCTTTGTGTGTGCTGTCCTCTCCCAGTTAACTGCCCTGTTGCCGTCAAGACTCAGCTCAGGTTTCTCATCAGCAAGGCCTCGTGTCTGTGGCTCGGTTGTTCCTCAAACATCGCACCTCCTGTAGTCCTTTGTGCCTGTATTCTCGACAAACTCTAGAGTCCCTAGGACAAAGGCTGTGTCTCATCTTCCTGTTCCTAACATCTTGCACAGTGTCTGGTCACATAGTAGGCACTTACTCATACTCTTCAAAAGAACAAATTCACTCTGTGATCCTTTTCATATCTTTATTTTTCTTTGTCACTTCTGGCTCCTTCTTAAAATACATACAGCACCTACCCCTTAAGGGATGGAGGTGAGGGGCTGTGGAGGGTAGGTGGTTAGAACTTCAAGGGTCTAGGCATGGTGATCTCATGTCCAAAGTTACATTATTTCAGAGCTGGAACCTCAGAGATACTCAACTGGAACCAACACTTGGATAAGTTACATTTGATACTTGTGATTTTCTTTTCCTAAAGTGTCCTACTCAAATTAGATTTATTAAAGTTGGGATTTGTGCTTTTGCTGGCTATTTGGGGAGACCTCAGGGATGCATTCAGGAGTATTGATGAGCATAAATGTTTCATGATAGGAAGAGAAGTTTGAAAGCTATGGTGGATGATAGTTGATGTCTATTGGTGATAATTTTGATGACTAAACACCCCCAATACCTGTGTAGTGAGATGTGAACGTAGGAAATGTTTTGCAAATTCCAGAAAGTTTAGTTGATGGTAGGGTTTCTTTTCCAGCAGTACCTCCTCAGGTGGAAGGAGGGGGGCGGTCGGGTGCTCTGGAATGCAGGCGCTGGCCAGTGTTTGGGGTTGCTGTCCTGGGGCTCTGTGATGTTACGAGGACACAGGGCTAAATCAGCAGGCGGGACCTCTAGAGGGCATTTAGGAAGACTTCTGAGCTCCAGGCTCCCTAACCAAACAGTAGCGTGATTATTAAAATCCATAGCTTTAGAAGAGAGTCAATAAACATCCCACATCAAATGCAGAATTGAATACTTAGGCATTTTAAATGTATTTCATTTAGAACAAAAATTTATAGCCTTCTGTCATATGTTTATTGAAAGTATAAAAGCAGATGGTCTCAAAAAAGATTTTTTTCTCTTATTAAGTTTCATACTTTCCTTTTAAGGTAAGAGAGAGGAGTTTTGTTTGTATAATTTGTATTTTATTTGTCCTTTTTCAAAAAGTTCTACCTTCTTAGAGTGAATTACTTTCCAGACATTTTAGAAATTGAAATTACTATGATGCTTATGCTGTTAGTAAGTCCTCCTAGAGTAGAAAGGTAGGAAAGCTTGTCTGAATGTGCACAGCATGTATTCAGTGTTGAATCAGTGGTTTTTGATTGGGTGATGGGGTTATCATCCTATAGGAAAGAAGATGAGTTCAGATCAAAATGTCTTTATTGATGATGTAGCAGAGACTCGTGTCTCTTCATTAACATGGGTTGTACAACTGGAATACATCATAAAATGCCTGCTTCAAACCTCTGTTGGCGCCAGTCAGAGAAGGCAGAAAGGGGAGAGATGGGGAGAGAAGTGGCCAGGAGATAACAAAGGACAGTTTCCTAAATTTGTGAGACTCAAAATGTTTCTGAAATTGCTACTGCTATCAGCTGAGAGAAAATTTATATATTTTATTTTTTTATTTTTATTTTTTGTTTTTATGTTTTTTAAAATTGGCCCTAAGCTAACATCTGTTGCCAATCTTCTTTTTTTTTTCTTTTTTCCTTCTTCTTCTCCCCAAAGCCCCCCAGTACATAGTTGTATATTCTAGTTGTGAGTGCCTCTGGTTGTGGCATGTGGGACGCCCCCTCAACACAGCTTGATGAGTGGTGCCAGGTCCACACCCAAGATCCAAACCAGCGAAACCTTGGGCCACCGAAGCAGAGCCCACGAACTTAACCACTCTGCCATGGGGTAGGCCCCAATTTATATATTTTAAAGCTTAAAGAAAATGGTATTCCTTTCCCATGCCATGCAGGAATCTTCTTTCCTGCCTTCCTACAAATGGCTAGTCTCCCACCTGACTGGACTCTTCAGTAATGGGAGATGCACTGCGTTAGTACATGTTTACAAAGTTCTTATTGTTCAGTATCATGCTGAGCTAGAATCTGCGTATATTGAAGAATGTTGAATCCCTTTATTACGTAAAGGTCCCTTAAATATCTGTTTGGTATTCGGTATTTCAGAAACGATCAGACCATCATAGGGCTCCCCTACCCCGGTCCTCCAGACGTCACACGTTTGTTGACACGGTCCGCGGGCGCGCTCAGCTCTGCGCCCCCAGAACGCACGGCTCGATCACGGGCGGTCTGTTGACACGGTCCGCGGGCGCGCTCAGCTCTGCGCCCCCAGAAGGCAAGGCTCCATCACGGGCGGTCTGTTGACAGGGTCCGCGGGCCGCTCAGCTCTGCGCCCCCAGAACGCACGGCTCCAACACGGGCGGTTTGGTAACACGGTCCGCGGGCCGCTCAGCTCTGCGCCCCAGAACGCACGGCTCCATCACGGGCGGTTTGCACACGCACTTTGTCTTCTTTTCGCACAAGCAGCTGATAAACCAAAGCTCTTCCATTCTTGCTTTGTGACTGCGATTCTCTAAAGCAGCGCTGAAGATTTAACATTTAATTTGTTACAATACATCTTGCTACTCTGGACCCTCCTTTAAGCCTAGGCAAATTTGTAAAAATCTTTCTCCAGTTCATGAATTGTTATATACACAGGCTGTCTCTTTATTCCCTCTCATTCTCATTTCCTCTATAAATTTTATAATCATGACTTCTGTTTTCTTTGATATTACTGATTAAAATGTCTATATAATTTCTCTTTAAAAGTAATCATTGAGAGAACAATTCATACTTTTTTTTTAAATTAAAATCTTACCTAAAACTTAGAACAGCTCTCACTCCTGACGTCCTTCATCTTCTCTATTTTTAACTCTCTCCTCTGCAAAGTAGAGGGCTTGTCCCTCTTACTTCACAGGAGAAAAGGATCGACTTTCATGATGTAACACCATACTTTTCAAACCTTAAGAGTCAGCTTTGTATTTGCAGCTGGCAGCGTAATCAGATGGATGCCACAGACGGGAGGTTCCGCATCAGGGCAGGAGCTGAGGAAGGTTAAGAGGCACTCCCCCCACAACCCCACCCAAAGGGGCAACCCTGAAACGGCTTGGCCTCACTGGAAGTACTTTAGGGCGTTTGTTCAGCGAGTTGGGCACAATGAGGAATTGAGAACTTAAGGACGTAGTAGAAGGTTGCCTTGAGCACGCAGCAGCAGTGGTCTCGCTTCTGAGTTTGTGGTGACTTTTGCCTTTACTCAGGGAGAAAGAGTGCTGTCTCATTGGTTCTGCAGATAATGCATTTCTTATCTCTGACCCTTTGACAGACTTATTTTCCATATAACCAGTTCCTCAGGAATAGCAGCTATACACTTGATCATAGATTATGGAAATCTGAGACTGGTCTAAGTCACACTAGAATCTGAGGGTCAGAATGATACAATAAGCACAGCTGACACTGACAGGAAGAGCTGTGAATTTATTTTTAGAGAATGTTAGAGGAAAAAAATGTTAATAATCTTTAAACTTCCCTAAGTTTTCTGTTTCCCTAAGCCCCGTTCATCAATTATTTCTATTTGGGAAATTCCTTCAAGAATTTTGTTTTGTGAACATAGGAAAAGGCATATTTATGAAAAATTTCTGCTACATCCCTCCTCTTTATATGTTCACTCCACCACGACCTAATTACCTTTTCACTGAGTTCTCCTTTACTCCCTTCCACCCTTGAACTGTGCTCATTTTCTTCCCTTTCCAGGAACACTGCCTCCTGCTGCTCAGCACATCAGCAGCCGCGTGTCTGATAGGAGTGCATACACAGTTTCAGTACCCACATCATACATCTAATCAAAATAAGAAAGAAGGTTGACTTCACTGGGGTGCTATGTTTTGCTTTTCTCATGTTCAAGCTCCAAGTTCTATGTTCATAAGATAGTTATGTCCTGAGACACTTGATAATACTATAATTGAAATCCCCACTGTTGAACCCTTCCACCCTTGGAAGACTGGGAAGAATTCTCTTTAAATTCAGTTATTTAGCTGAACGTTTAAATACTTGCAAATCAAGAGTTTAATTTAGAAACATTACATTTGGTATATTTTTAAAAGTTGGATGAATTGCTCTTTATAACAAAATCATCTCTTCTTCAAAAAAGTTGCCATTTTTTCCCAATTACATAATTGAGAAGAAATCTTTTCCTGTTGAAGTGGTTCATATTTATACATCTTATTTGCCCTGTTATTTAATGCAAGGTATTTCCTAAAAGTTTTACAGAAAGTGTAAGTCTCTCTTTTCATGCGTTGATAGTAAATAACACAATAGATGTGAGGCAAAAAAAGAAAAGATTTAAAAAATGATAACTTGTGAGTATATTGGTGATATGCTTATTTTTGTTCCATTGCAGTGTTCAATAGATTTTAGTAAATAAAATTATCAATTGATAACATGTAAACCAGACACTTTAGTAAATGGAGATATTGCTTATTTGTGAGGGTTTTTTAAAAATTTAATTTTACCTAGAGGGTTTCAGGACTACTTACTACAGATTTTAGGAAGCAAAGTATAGAGCAACAGAAGGTCACCTCCCAGTTGGGGCTGGGGTTGAATTCCTGCCCGTGTAGTCCAATGTGGTTTTGTTAACAGAGCATCTTCATCCAGATCTCTGCCTGACTAACTCCTGCCCTCCAGGTTCAAGTGGCCATGGAAATTACTGCATATTTGTGAGATAGCACCCATCTCCAGCATCTTCATTCCTTGACACAGTATGAACACAGATATATATCCAATGAACCGGTTCCATGAGTTACGAATATATATAAATACGTCCCTACATAGCTATCTCTTCAAATGTTATTACTACAGAAAGCTTGTAAAAACTGTGGATAAATAACATACACTAACCTTACTTAATGGACGGCTGATGCTGAAAACAAGATGAGAATCAAATGAATTCTGTTTTTCCCAGCCCTTATCTTTGGGAAGACTGAGTCCTCTGTGAGGTGAGGTGACTCAGGGTGCAGCGTGATTTCTGGGTGGTACTGAGTCCGCCTCTCCAGTTCTCTGTATTTCTCATCCCACTGCTCTGTATGGCCGCTAAAGAATCTGTAATTCAGTTTTTCTTTTTAATCTTTCTCATAAACTACTACATTATTATTAAAGGAATACAGGAAAGATTTTTCCTAATTACTCATTGTTCTCAGACACATTAGTGCTTGTTTTTCTTCTCTGAAGTTCTGTTTTCCTCAAAGGCAGTAGCTTTTTGGCCTCTTCTAAATGACATTTAGTATTTTTAATAACATCATAACTTTAATCAATGGCTACATTAAGCCCTTATTTTGAAACATATTTCTACTTACTTTTTGTAACGAGGCTTGGGTTTTCATTATTATTATTATTATTTATAATTTATTGAAGAGGAAGTGCCAGCCTGTAGGTCCCATAGTTTTGTAGTAAGATTACCTTCGACAAAGTAGTGGACTCTGTTAACACACCATGAAGATTTCATTGTGAAGACATGGAATGACTGTTAACTAGAGCAGGCAAAATGGAGATAGGAAATACAAACATTTTCTGAAACCAAGCAGAACGTGAGTAAATAAAGGTACCAAATGTAACTGGATACCTGGCCACCTGATATTTATGAATGTCATAAGAAATGTCACTGGAAACATTTGAATTGCTTGGTCATCTATGTAAACTGAAAATGATAATGATTATCATTGATTTACTGGACAAAGAAGAGAGTTGGGAAAGTGCTATCAATATCAAGTCAGTTACTTTGAAACGTTTTATATAAGACGTGAGATAAAAAATAGTGCCGTATGATTATAAGGCAAGAACTACTTCCATTCTTACGTAGACCAAATAAATTTGTATTTGGCCCATATAATTTCTCCAGAATACACAAAGCACCCAATTAGTTTAGAAGATGATTGGAAAATGATGTGGTAGGAGAGGGTTTTAAGCTATGGATTTACTGGAAAATAACCATATTTCCAACTTTTAAAATATCTTAAGCAATACTGTGAGCAGCTGGGAAGTGAATGTGCTTTGTATCCGAGAAAGATCTTTATGTGTCTATCAGGGTATTTCATCATGCGGACACGGTGCCTGGCCTGGGAAGCACCCTCCCTCAACTCTCACTTGCAGGACTGATGCTGCGCAGCAGTAGGCGATACCAAGGAGAAGCAGAGCCGTGGTGAGGGATGTTGAGGAAGTGTCTTGGGCAACATCTGAGTAGGTTTTAATTACAATGAGGAACACACAACCTCTGTGAAGTCATCCCCGACTCACTTAGGCCAGTTTAGCTCCTTTCTTTTCTATGTCTCCAAATCGTGTTATATATAATCTATTAGAAAACTAATCACACTGTTTCTTCAGGATGTTTACAGTGTCTCTCCTCCTAAGGGACAAGAAGAATGTTGAATCCTTAGTACATACCAGGCACTACGTAAGATACTCAAATGAATCATGGGCTGCTACTGTTGCCTAAAAGTGTAGACCCCATGTAATGTCAGGCATGTGGTCAATAGAAAAATTGCTCTCAGTTATTCAGAATAATTTACGAATGGATGGATCCCTTTTTCTGTGCTTTGTAAAGTTTAAATAATCTAAAAGTTACACGTTTCTTGGAAAATTGAAAGTGAGGGAACACTTAAGCTCTGAGTCTCATTGCAGGATAACAATTTGAAGAGTTTAAAGATAGTATTCCAAAGGAATAAACTTATTTAGGCTTTACACCTCCTTTGAGCTGATTTTAGTAATATATATTTCCCCATAACACCATTCACTCTATCTAGGTTTTCTAGTTTATTGGTCTAAAGTACATGGCGTTTTATTATTCTCTTCATGTTCCCTGTGCCTGTGGATACAGCACCTCTGTCCACACTACTTTATGTGAGCTTTCTTCATTGCCTTAGTTAGTGATTTTTCTATCCACTGTATTCCTTTTCAGAGCATTTACTCTTGGATTTATTTATTAAGCCTACTATGTAGGTTTTTGTTAGTAATTAATTCTCTCATTATTATTAATTAATTCATTATTATTAATTTTCCCTTCTTTGCTGAAGTTTGTTTTATTTTGTTTCCCTATATTATTGGGTTAGAATGCTTGTGTCATTTATTTTTATTCTGTTGTCAATAAAAGGATTTTAAGGGTCTGGTTATAATTTGGCTGCAGTCATGCATTTTGAGATGTGCTGTATTCATTACCATTTTTTCAAAATTTCTTTATTTAAAGTTTTCATTTCTTCTTTCAGCAAAAAGTTATTTAGAGAAAGAAAGAAACAAAAATCTCTTCAGCTTATTCTCCACTTGACTAGTATTATTATTTGCAGCATTAAAGCTTTTTTCCACTTGACTACTGTTATTAATTCTGTTGTTTTGCCTCTTTTCATTCGGTCTTATATTTTGCTATGGAATTATGTTCCCTGGCATTATTTTCCTTTACTTCTTAGTTTCAGTCTATTTCCTAACTTAATCATCAATCTGTTGTCTTGAAGAGTTGAGAACTTTACTTGCCAGCACAAGGCACATGAGGTCTAAGATTTATTTCTTGCACACAAAGCAAATCACTTCTGAAGGCATGCTGTTCTCTGTTCAGTCATATGTTTCTTCTTCTTTTGGTTGAAGTTCTTTTTTTCATAGGTACAGTGGATACCATCTGGTGCCATTATAGGTACCAGTCTATTCGCACATCCTCAAGGCGGGCTGAGTCACCCAGTACCACAAAGCGTGATAGGATCTCTGTTCCAAACATTCTTTCAGTGGGACATTTAGAACATTATCACTGCAAAGCTTGTTTCTGTTTGTTGAAAATATTGCTCAAGAGACCCACCCCCCCACACCCTGGGTCTCTCCCTGACTTGCCCTGGCCTCTAGTCCAGGTAGTAATTTGGTTGTGTCTGATTTTCCTTTTTGGTTGAGGAAGAGCTCTGTCCCGGGCGCCCCCCTCCCCCTACCGGCTCAGGGACTGGAGCACTTGTCCAGTGAGCCGCTCGGAGTGAGAGGCCAGACCGGAGACACACCTGCCGCCCACAGGTGCTGTTCGCTGAGTTTGTGCATCTTTCCTTCCCCGGGGCTGCTGCCTTTGGCTGCTTGCTGGTTAAATGAGACGTAAATACCTATTTCTCCAGAGCTCCCTCGCCCTCTCTCTTGCTGCTGGACAGGAGCAGGGCGCCTTGGGGTGGGGAGACAGCCTCCCACGTCAGGGTGAGCCTCCTGCGCCAGCACGCAGCGCGCAGAGTTGGGTTTCCGTGATATTTCCAGTTCCCCCTCCGCTGTGGCTCGGAGGCGGAGGCTCGGGGGCCACGTCTCCCTCCCTCCTGTTGGTGCTTCCACCCCAGCCCTGCCCTCCCAGTGAGGGCGCCGAGGCAGTGGGCTTGGGTTTGTTCAGTCGTTTTCTGCGGCGTTCCATGACCAGCTTCGCAAGGGGGCCGTACTTGGACTCTCAGTGACGTCCTCTGACATGGATTTGCCTGCATTTTATCCAGAAGGTCCTCAAACTCTCTACCTCCTAGCTGGCACTATTCCCTGGTATCTTGGTGCTGATGCAGGATATCTTCCAATTTTTGTTTTTCTCTGATTATTTCAATTGTTTACTGGGAAGAGGGCTTGGATGTCTGCTCTGACGTCACTGCTTCTCTACAAGTTCTCCAGCCTAATTTTGTTCATGAACACAATGAAAATTAGCTCCTTAAATGGATGTAATATTGGATGCCACTGTCAAGGAAATTCCAAGTAAAAAGCAAGCTTTCCAGAAGAGAGAATCAATTGTCAGCCAGTCTTACAAAGACAAAAATAAGCCAAATCTTACAGAACAGATTCTGGAGTAAACTTTTTTTACATTTCTAATTCAATTTGAACTCTTCAAATGAAACTGAAGAGCTAAAACCTTCAACTAATAAGGATTCTAAGCATTAATTTATGGAAATCTATAAGCTCACTGGAAATTTTACATAAATTTTGGTAGAAGAGGGAACCAGCTGTTTTCATAAGGTTCTCAACAGGATCTCAAAGCTGCAGGACTGATGCTGTAAACGTGTAAGAAAACTTAGGCAAGAATTCATCATCTTATGAGTTTCTAGTTTGGATGATGAACTTGATTCCACATGAGGTGGCTTTAGCACAAACATGAGGACTTTAAGCGTGGAAACTCTCCTTTTACTGAAACTGGATTTGCAGTAATTCCAAGTGTATCCAGAATAACCCACAGATTTTAACCAGGATCCTGTATTGCATAGTTCTCTGGTGTGCTCGAGAGGAAGGAGGAGGGAGTTTTAAAAGACGAGTGGCGAGCACATTCAGCTTGTCTTGGCTGTAGCTTCAGTTTCGGTGATGTATTAAGGGAACATGGGAGGACCTGAAAGGATTGGCCATGGTGGCCACTCCATACTTTGATGGTTTCAAAGGGGACACTTCCCTCTTAACACAGCCTTTTCTGCTGTCGAAGACGCTATAAATGTTTCATTATGCAGCTAGGCGTTAGTGGAATAAATAAGGCTTGCTCTTCTGACGTAGCCGAATTTTCTCATAAGCTTTTTTGTTTGGTGGGAACTGATAGAACAATTTCCTACAAAAATTGAACAGATTGTTCAGTTTGTGAACAATCCAACTGGCCAGCGTTGAGCAGGACTGTCCTACGTATTCCTCCAAATTACATTTTGAGACCTCTCGGGAGTCAGTTTCCTCAATTGGGAAACTCTGGTTTTCTCATTTATTTTTATCATCTAATTATTTCACTTGCCATTAAGTATAAGGGACACAGAGAGACTTGATTTATTTTTATGTGCAACAAGCTAAAAAATGTAATTAGGGCATCTTTGTTTTACCACTTAACCCTTTCATATTTTTTGACTCTTTTCCAATCACAGAAAATGTGCTGAATGTGCCCAGCTTGGCTTCCTAGTTTATAGGATGAAGAGGAAGAATAGTAGTGTGAGTAAGTGGTGTTTCCCATTAATCTTGAAGTTTGGGATTAATTTAGCATTAATTCTATTTTTTGGTGTCTTCCTGTTTTTTTGACGTGGTGACCTGCCATAACAAAGAGGAAACAGCAGGAAACTTGGTACCAATTAAAACCAGTCTCCTTCCACCAAGAACTGAAGTGTCAGCAAATGGAATCTCAAATTCAAGTAGTGATAAGTGTTTTAGAGTGAAACAGGAATAAAGGGACAGAGATATTAAATTTTAACATCTGCTGGAAAACGATTAAAACTCATGCCAGTTTAATTAAGTTTGGTATTTAGTAAGTTACAACTTGCAGAGCAGAAATACAAATCTACGCCTAATGCATGGTGTATATGTTTGGATGGCAGCCGCTTCCAACAAAACTCAATACACTGGGATGAATGTTGTTTATACGCTCACCTTTGCTTTCATTCCAGTTCTGAGTTATTCAGCCAGGGTGATTACGTTTGTACCAGTATAACTCCAAAATAAGTTTACATATGATTAGCAATATTTGAAGTTTGAAGTTTGAATTTTTTCTCTGATGAGTCAAGTGTAATAACAGGTTTCTGGAGCAAAACACATCTTCAACCTTATCTGGAAAGAAATTTGAAGTATCTGTTCTTCCCTGAGCTGCTCTGGATGATCCTGGACACAGAACACGCTGACTGTGGATCTTCCCATTAGATAGACAGCTGAGCTGACGTCCACGGTTAGAGGTCTAAATGCTCTGTGCCCATTGATTCAGGTCCACGGCCAATATGATGTGCTTTCAATGACTTTGTTTTAACTAAAATAGTACGTATGCCAGGTTGGTTTGTCACAGTGTGAACAGAACAGAACAGAAATCTGACAGCAGATTTTTTCCATATTTGTTTGTGTTTCTTAATGGAATTAAATAGTAGTTTTACTTTTCCACAGTGAAGATAGTTTGTTAATAAAAGATGTCTTTAAGAAAATTCAGAAGTGTTAACCTTGTAGCTAGCTGTGATGTAGCTATTTTAAACAGAAACAGATAAGTCAGAATTTATTTCTAACCATCGGGGACACCAAAATGCTAAGATTTCCCCCATGTGATTGGCAGAAAATATTTAGCTACAAATATTTAGTTATAGACACATCAGGTTTGTTTGTTTACAGTGGAGCCTATCAAGAATAAGCATATCTATTCTCTTTTCATTCACTCCATAGGCACATACCTGTGTGAGGCTTTAAGATGGGGAGGGAAGGTAGATAAGACATGGAATTTGCCCATAGGGAGTTCAGAAATAACTGAGTCAAAGAAGGACAAACTTTGTTGATAACCAGAGGGGGTCACCAAGGCAACCTAGGGCTCCAAATCTCTATGTGAGGTCCTTCACTTTTATCTATGTGCTAAAAAATAAACAAATCATTTTTGTTGTAGTAAAAGTAGTTTTTGAGGATTTATTTTTTGTGTGCTGGGACCTGGGTTAAAAATAAACATGTACAGGAAGAGACTTTAAACTTATTTTCCTCAATTGCTAGTTCAATGACTAGGTAGTTTTTTATCTGTACCTCATAGTACTTTTTCTCTTTGTGGAAGTGTTGTGTGATCCATTTTTTAATGCACTTAGTCACTAAAATAAATTTCTATGTTAAAAGGCATAATTTTTAAATGTACATCTTAAAATTCCTATAAACCAGTAGGAGAGAGGATATGTATACAAAGTCATTCATTCATTCAACAAATATCGAGTGTCTACTTTCTGCCAGGTACTGAGTTAAGTGGTAAGGTTGTGACTAAGAAGCCAATAGACACAGCTCGTACTCTGTGAGAACTGAAGCCCAGACAGATAAGGAAAGGC
The DNA here is from genome assembly GCF_041296235.1 of Equus asinus. Taxonomy (NCBI): domain Eukaryota; kingdom Metazoa; phylum Chordata; class Mammalia; order Perissodactyla; family Equidae; genus Equus; species Equus asinus. Next base: position 1,295,645 of record NC_091792.1, read on the forward strand.
AGCTACAGGACACTGTGTTAAGTGCTATGATGCGGAAGAATATCCAGTGTTCTTAGAACATCCTGGGGAGCATCTAACACCCTCTTGGGAAGTCGTTCAAGGTTTCCTAGAGGAAGTATTGTCTATACTAAGACCTGAATAGAATTAGCGAGAGTTAATTTGCTCAGAGTGGGAAGGGTGAAAGGGAGAGAGATAGGGAAGATGTGTTGCAGTGAGAAGGACCACATGGCAAAGGCACAGAGGCAAGAGAGAATGTGGTGTGCTGAAACTATAAATTACAAATATATCAACAAGAGGCTGGGGCAAATGGGCATGAGAGAAAAGGTGGCAGAGAGGGCCAGGGCTAGATCCTGATAGCGTTATGGACATGTTAAAGGGTATGGAAGGCTAAGAGAATCTACTGAAGGGTGGGAGGTACGTAGAGAATGATGGTATTCAGCATTGGGCTTTAGTATGGACAATAGGTAGAAGATGAGCAAGACTAGAGGCAAGAAGTCCGTTTAATGGACTGTTGTGGTAATCCAGGAACAAGATGGGGGCGGCAGGAGCTCTGGTAGTAAGGGTGAGGATGTGGACGAGTTATGGATTCCAGAGACAAGGAGAAGGTAGAACCAATAATACTTGGTATTTGATGGGATGTTTGCAAGATGGAAGAAAGAATCAAACATCCAGGGTTTCTTCCTAAGTAACCGGGTAGATGACATTACCGCTCACTCTGATAGGGAATATCCAAGAGAGGGTAAGTTTGGAGTGAAAGACACTGAGTTCTGTTTTGGATATACAGATGACTAGGGGATAATTGCAAATTCAAATTGAGGACTCGAAGGAGATCGGGGATTGATCTCCAACTTGAGCTCATGGGAGTTAAATAGGTCAGCCAGCAAATCATCCCCACTGTCTTTGTGGCCATCTCTTGAGTCACCTTGCTGACTTTTCTTTCTCTTTGCATTCTCTAAATTCTGGAGTTTTCTTGGCCCCAGTCTCAGGCCGTCTTCTCTCTTCTCTCTCTGGGAGTGAGCTCATCCATTCCGATGGCTTTAAACACCGTTGGTAGGCTGGCACAGCTCAAAGGTGTCTCCTGCCTAGAGCTCTTAGTTCTTGACATTTATACTCAACCGCCTGCCTGATACACCCAGTTGAATGATAATGTGCATTTCAAGCTTAGCTTTTTCCAGAAGGAACTCATAATTTTCCCATCAATCTTGTTACCCCCATTCACCTCTGCCTCAGTGAGTGGCAGGCACCATCACCAACCTTGTGTCTTAAGCCAAAACTCAACATATCATCCTGGTGTCTTCCCTTTCGTTTACTCCCTCACATCCAATCCATTACCAGGTTGCTTTGTTTCTGCCTCCAAAATATATCCTAAATCCCCCACTTCTCTGTATTTCCATTGCTGTCACCCTAGTCCAGGATGTCGTATCCTTTCTCTGGGTTACTGCAGTCTCCCAACTTGACGCATCTACTCAATGCCTTTAATTCATTCTTCACAAACTGTCAGAGTGATCTTTGAAGACTCCAGATCAGATCATGCAACTATTCTACATGTAATGTTCTGATGGCTTCCCATAGGATTTCAGTAGCAATGGAAGCACTGTATCCCTACCTGGCCCTTACATACCTGTAACCTCATCTTGAAACCTCTCATTCTCTCTCTTGCTCACTGAGAACCAACCAGACCAATTTCTCTGTTCCTCAGATCTGCCAAGATCATTTATGCTTCGGTGGCTTTGTACTTTCCTTTCCTTCTGACTGGACCATTCTCCCCCGAGCTCATCTACCACTGGCTTTGTCATTCACCTCAGATGATGTCAGCAACTCAGAGTCTTCTAACTTCTCTATCTTAGCAGTCCCATTGCAGTCCCTCTCTATCCGACTGTTTAGATTTCTTTCCTTCACAGCACTTATCAATCTGCGGTTGTCTTATTTACTTGTTTATCTAAATAAACTTCACTAATGTGGGACCCCATTGTATGTGCATATATTGCAAAATGATCACACAATAAGATTGCCTAATGTCTATCACCTCATATAGTTACAGTTTCTCTGTGTGTGTGATAACTTTTAAGATGTACTCTTAGCAACTTTCAATTATACAATATGGTATTGTTAAATATAGTCATCATGCTGTACATTACATCCCCACTACTTATTTATTTTATAACTAGAAGTTTCTATTCTATCTTTTGACCACATTCACTCATTTTGCCACCTCGCCACCCCCCACCCCCACCTCTAGTGACCACCAACCTGTGCTGTGTATCTGTGAGTTCAGGTGTGTTTGTTTGTTTTAGATTCCATGTAAGTGAGAGCATATGGTATTTGTCTTTCTCTGACTTATTTCACTTAGCATAGTGCCCTCAGGGTCCATCCATGTTGTTGCAAATGGCAGGATTTCCTTATTTTTTATGGCTGAATAATATTCCAGTACACACACACACATCACATTTTCTTTATCTGTTCATCCATTGATGGACACTTAGGTTGTTTCCATATCTTGGCTACTGTGAATAATACTCCCATGAGCATGGAGGTGCAGACATCTCTTCAACATAGTGTTTTTGTTTCCTTCAGATATAAAACCAGAAGTAGAATTGCTGGATCTTATGGTAGTTCTATTTTAAATTTTTTGAAGAACCTCCATACTGTTTTCCAAAGTGGCTGCACCAGTTTACATACCAACAGTGTGCAAGTGTGGCCTTTTCTCCACATCTTCGCCAGCATTTGTTATCTCTGTCTTTCAGATGATAACCATTCTAACAGGCAGTGAGGTGATATCTCATAGTGATTTGGTTTGCATTTCCCTATTGATTAGTGATGTTGAACACCTTCTGATGTACCTGTTGGCCATTTGTATATCTTCTTCAGAAAAATGTCTTTTCTGATCCCTTGTCCATTTTTTAATTGGATTATTTGTTTTTCTTTACTATAGAGTTATATAAATTCTTTATATATTTTGGATATTAACCTCTGATCAGATGTATGATTTTCAAATATTGTTTCCCATTCTGCAGGTTGTTTTACATTTTGTTGATTGTTTCTTTTGTTGTTCAGAAGCTTTTTAGTTTGATATAGTCCCACTTGGCCATTTTTGATTTTGTTGTTTGTGCTTTAGGTGTCATATCCAAAATATCATTGCCAAGACCTGTGTTAAGGAGCTATGTTTTCTTCTAGGAGTTTTATGGCTTCAGGTCTTATGTTCAAGTCTTTAATCCATTTTGAATTAGTTTTTGTGGATGGTGTAAGATAGGGGTCTATTTTGGTTCTTTTGCGTGTGAATACCCAGTTTTCCCAGCACCATTTATTGAACACTGTCTTGTTCTCCATTGAGTGTTCTTGGCTCCCTTGTAAAATTAATTGACCATATATGCATAGGTTTATTTCTGGACTCTCGATTCTGTTCCATTTATCTGCATGTCTGTTTTTATGCCAGTATCATACTGTTTTGATTAATACACATTTATAGGATAGCTTGAAGTCAGGAAGTGTGATACCTCTAGCTTTGTTCTTCTTTCTCGGGATTGCTTTGGCTGTTTGAGGTCTTTTGTGGTTGCTTATAAATTTTAGGATGGTTTTTTCTTCTTCTTTAAAAATCTTCCATTGGAATCGATAGGGATTGCATTGCACCTATAGACGGATTTGGGTAGTATGGAAAGTTTAACATTATTAATTTCTCCAGTCCGTGAACTTTCCATTTATTTGCATCTTCTTTGATTTCTTTCATTAACGTTTTATAGCTTTCACTGTGGAGATCTTTCACCTCCTTGATTAAATTTATTCCTAAATATTTTATTGTTTTTGATGCAATTGCAAGTGGGATTATTTTATTTGTTTCTTTTTCACCTAATTCGTTGTTCGTATATAGAAATGCTACTTATTTTTGTCCGTTAGTTTTGTATCCTGCAGTTTTACTGAATTCGTTGATTAGATCTAATAGTTTTTTGGTGGAGTCTTTAGGATTTTTCTATATATTAAATCATGTCGTCTGCAAATAGAGACAATTTTACCTCTTCCTTACCAATTCCGATGCCTTTTATTTCTTTTTTGCCTGATTTCTCTGGGTAGAACTTCCAACACTATGCTGAATAAAAGCGACGAGAGTGGGCATCCTTGTCTTGTTCCTGATCTTAGAGGAAAAGCTTCAACCTTTCACCATTGAGTATGGTGTCAGCCTTGGGCTTGTCAGACATGGCCTTTATTAGGTTGAGGTACATTCCTTCTATACTCAGTTTGTTGAGTTTTTTATCATGAACAGATGTGGAATTTTGTCAAATGCTTTTTCTGCATCTACTGAGATGGTCATATGATTTTTATCTTTCATTTTATTAATGTGATGTATCACATTTATTGATTTGGGTATGTTGAACCATCTTCGCATCTCAGAGATGAATCCCTCTTGATCATGGTGTATGATCCTTTTAATGTGCTGTTGAATTTGGTTTGCTATTATTTTCTTCAGAGTTTTCACATGTATATTCATTAGGGTTATTGGCCTGTAGTTTTCTTTTTTTGTAGTATCTTCATCTAGCTTTGGTGTCAGGGTAATGCTGGCCTCATTTGGGGAATGTTCCTTCCTTTTCAATTCTCTGGAAGAGTTTGAGAAGAATTGACATTAATTCTTCTTTAAATGTTTAGTAAAATACACCATCGAAACCATCTGGTCCAGGCCTTTCTTTGTTGGGAAGTTTTTGGTTACTGATTCAATCTCCTTAATCATTATTGGTCTGTTCAAATTTTCTATTTCTTCGTGATTCAGTCTTGGTAGTTTGCATGTTTCTAGGAATTTATCCATTTCTTCTAGGGTGTCCAGTTTGTTGGTGTATAGTTGTTCATAGTATGTATTTCTGTGGTATCAATTGTAATGTCTCTTCTTTCATTTGTAATTTTATTTATTTAATAAAATTTTAGTCCTCTCTCTTTTTTCTTGGTTAACCTAGCAAAATTTGTCAATTTTTTTAGCTTTTCAAAGAACCAACTCTTAGTTTTTTTAAATCTTTTCTGTTTTTTTCTTTTTGGTTCTCTATTTCGTTTATTTCTTCTCTAATCTTATTATTTCCTTCCTTCTGCTTTGAGTTTTGTTTGCACAGCTATACTTTAAACTAGAGTGAAATTATCCATTTGTGTACCCTAAATCAAAGTAGGGGTCCCAAAATTTTAGAAATTGAAATTGTGAAGGCTGTCTATATTTTCTAGTGTTCTTTCCAGCTTAGATAAAAATGGAATTAATGTTATTAGTCCCAATTTTCTAACTTTCCATTATTAAAAGGAAATGCATTCATTCTCCTCTCCTCCCACCCCCCAGCCCCCACCAAAAGACTCCATGGAATTCGTGTTTTACAAATGCATGTGCTCATCTATTATTTTTTTAAAGGTGCACTTTTTTGGGGTGAGGAAGATTGGCCCTGAGCTCACATCTATTGCCAATCTTCCTCTTTTTTTTTTTCTCCCCAAAGCCCCAGCACATAGTTGTATATCCTAGTTACAGATCATTCTAGTTCTTCTACGTGGGATGCCACCACAGCATGGCTTGATTAGTGGTGCTAGGTCAGCACGCAGGATCCAAACCAGACAACCCTGGGCCACCAAAGCAGAGAACACAAACTTAACCACTCAGCCGTGGGGCCAGCCTGTATTTTCTTTTTAATTACATCAAATCTGAGTTTAAATCTTGACTCAACTGAGCCCTCCTTCTGACATGGAATTGTCCAGCTGCCATGTGAAGCAGTCCACAGTGACTGTTCTTAGGTCTGGAACTCCATGTCTGTAAGCATACTGACATAACCTGCTGAAATTCAACAGTGTGTTTACTTGGTTATCATAAGGTTGTAAATGTCGAATTTAGGAAGATTCTCAGCTTTTCCAATATATTCAGAAGAAGTAAAATCTGTAACAAGCATACTAAATTTTTTTAAGCCAGTTTTAATCAATTTGAGTGATTATGCAGCAAAGCTTGTAGAGGCAATCACAAATAGCCTTACTCAGAGTGATGCCCTTGTTCCTGTCACACCTGCACTGTGTCACGGTAAGGCTTAGAAATGTTCCTATGTTGACCAAGTGCACTTCCTGTTATTTTAAGATGTCTGTTTTGTCTTCTGTCTATAAATTTTCAAAGAATTTCTCTTTGTCTAGGATGCTCTTCTTTTGCTGCAGCTGAAGAAATCCTAAAAATTCTTAAGGCCCTCTACCAAAATCATCTCCATTTTGAAGTGTGTCCCCATCATTCCAGGGTGTGTGAGCTGGTGGCACTTATCTTCTTATAACTCCACAATCTACCTCTGAATTCAGGAGAAGCTCCTGGAGAGCACTGTGGCCACCGAGCACAGAACTCAGCTCCCAGCACAATAAACAATGAGCCGAACTACAGATTTGAAAATATGTGTCAGAAAGCATACCATAGAAGTTTGCCATGTATAGTAGTAAAGATTTAATGCCTACTTTCACAGAAAATGCCGTGAGACCTTTTTATGAAATCTAATTTTCTTCAACTAAGTAGCATTTAAACTGGGAAGAATGGGTTATTTCACTGTCTCTCTATAGTAACATCTTGTGATCACTTGCCAGATCATGAAATATATGTTCAAGAAAATTACTGAAAGAGCTTTTTAAACTTTGTGACATTTGACTTATATTTATTACCCAAAAGCCTGAATTCTTATTCAGCACATGATCATTTCAATTATTCAAAACTTAAACTGGCTAGGAGGTGCTCTAAATCTTTATGTGATTGGTAGCTCTGCAGCAGCCTTCCAAAGCCGGAAATGCCACAGTCGCTTCTAAGGAAAGACTTGAGTTTTGAAAGCATTTTGAATAGACACAGAGAGGGACATGGCGTTTCCCCAGCATTGCTTCCGTGATGCCACATGAAGCATCTTCTCAAAGTGTGAACTGCAGTTCAGATGAGGTCAGCCAGTTTTCTTGGCTGCAGTGGTTCTGCCATCTCTTCATGCTGCATCTTGCCTCAAAGAGAACATTTAAACATGGGAAAGCATTTGCCCTGGGTTGTAGGAAACTGAAAGGGGACCACATGCCAGCTCAGTTCTGGGATTCTGCCCCGTCACATCTGTCAGCTGAGCACTGTTGCATTTTCCTGCAACAGCATAAACGGGTGGCCTGAGTAACACTTTAACTGCAAGTCGATACCTTTGAATAGAAAAGTCTGATAATTCCTAGTTCTGTTTTCTCCATGTGTGACTAAAACAATGGAGACTAACCACCATTTCCTTCTACCAATGTTCTCCCCTCAAACAAAATGAATTTAGCTTCAGAGCATTTTATGTCCTTTGCTAAGCGTGGGTTTAGACGACAGTGTAAAGCATCCCCATATCAGAGTGAGTAGACTTGGAATTTGGTTGGAATTTCTGCGGGAGTTGGAAGAGGATAAGTAAAGTAGAAATTAATATTTTTAAAGCCAGAGACTAACACAAATGAATGTTTCAAATGTGTTTATTTCTTCGTAATTCTTTGCAACAGGTGAGGGGGAGGAGAATTCAAAGGAAATATTGTTTTGAATTTTAACAAAGTCCTTTCATGGAAACGTTGTCACTTCTGGTTACTACAGTTCTGTAACTTGTTGAGTTAATCTGAGAGGTTCTTTTTCTTCATCCTAATTCAGTGCTATTTTGACTGGTGGACTGAAATTATGGTGCCAAATTTATAAGATGGCAATTAAAATCATAGTTCTTATACCCACTGAAAGATGGAAAAGAAAGAGGAGGAACCAGGGAAAGCTACAGCTTTTAGGGGATTGGTGACATTTTAGTGCACATTGCTTCAGATTTACATTGTTTATACTATGTTCAAATATACTTAAAGTATAAAAGTAATGATTTGACTCAAGACAGAAAATTTATATGCTATTTTCTATTGTTTTTTTCTCTAGAAAATTCTACTTTGATTCTATGACAAATGCCATAAGCTTGGCTCATTCGCTGATCTATTAATTTGGAGCTATTTTCAAACAAAAAGCTCATTCATCTCTTAGCAGATTTAGTTACAGTCATGATAACAGATGCATAGCTATGTATGTTGGGCAAACCATTGGCCACATCAGTCTTAAATGCATTGTCCATCATCCATGGAGACGCGTGGATTTGCAATACCCCCTAAATAGTGCTATGGTTATATGGAAATTACTTTGTAGGTAACTAGGTGTTATTTTGAATTCAAATGGTATTTTTAATACAGACATATGTAGAAGTACATTTTTAGTTTTTCTCAATGCTTAGATTTATTGAGTTTAGAATCCTTTTCTTTTTTTAATGTTCTTTTTCTCTTCTTGTCCTTCCCGGCCAGCCCTAAGCAGACATACATCAGTGCGATGTTGTGTTAAGGGCACAGCCACCCAGACTATACCGAGAGCAGACCATTCTCTTAACTTTAAAGACATCACTTAAATGGCCTGTTTAACTCATACAAAAAAAATTTAATGTTTTTTTCTGTGTATTTGGGCCAAGTTAAGAATTACACAGGAGTGTTTAATATAAATAAAATTTATTCTGGCAATATGACTTTCCCTATTTCTCTTTGTTTCATTTTTAAAATCATGCTTCAGGCTTGTTTTATATTGCATTAAACCCTAGTACTAAAGACTGATCTATCTAATACATGGCATATTTGGAAGGATTTGGAGAAAACAGAGCTTTTGTGGTCATATTATCAAAAGTTTAATTGTTAATTCAAGGCTGAAGAAGTCTTTGATAGGAAAATTATTTCTTTTTAATATACGAACACACTGGCATTTCTGATATTTAGAAAATAATTATAAAAAGCTAAGTTTTCTGTCCCTGTTTATTCAATATCACCCTTAATTGGATTCTTTATATTACTGTAGTTTCTCAACTCTAATCTGATTTTATTTCTATTACTTATACTTAGTATATGAAAGCTTACCTTATGTCAGTCCTCGTGCTTCCATTACATTTTTCCGTGACCTGATATTGAACACTTAGGTGTGGCTTTCTTGATGTGGCAGGTGGGAATGTAGAGATCACAAAGACTGTGTTTACAAGATCTAATCTTAAAACTAAGCACTCATTTGTCTCTTAAAATATGTATAAGTGAGGAAAATCCCTTTTGGCATTACTTAAATGACTGCTACTCTTAAAGTTATCATAAAAAGTTTGTTACTATTAATTACAGAGTTATGAGTTACTGTTTCAAAACTCTTATTTCAGTGTGAGATTTTGTAACTATTTCTGAATATTTTCACCAGGACAGAAGAGATTCTGAGCTAGAGGCAAGAGCCTTTTGTAAGGAAGAGTTTGGTTAGTTAGAATGATAATGTAATTGGGAGAAATAAGACGAGGACAATAGTTCACTTCCTACGTGATCAGTTGGAGGTTAAAGCATGACTCGCGTATGTGCATGTCCCTGGTCTTGGAGGTGGACTCAGGGCTCTTTACAGGGTTAGAGGTGGTGATGGGAATTCATATTCTCCTAGGCCACAAGTTCTCATCACTGCCATGCTAACACTGCACAAATTCGCATACCACCTGAATTCAGGTTTTCCAGCGTGCGGTAGTCCATGGGATACTGGTTTTGGAGGATCCTCTGTAAACAGTGATTCTGCACCCGAGCTACACCTGGGAAATGCTACACATCACAGCCCCATTTTAGAGACCCCATGATGACATTAAAGACTTTGAGGCCTTTCATTAAAGCTTTAAATTTATTTTTAACCAAGTTTCCCTTACTTATTCTCCCTCAGCCCTGCCCTTCCTTTTAAAAAGTACGCGTTAATATCCAGTAGAGCTGGTGTTTGAAGCCTCACATGAGATGTGGCTATTCCTATAGTGTGGTGCATATTTGTGTTCATGCACCTGTGCATACAAACTCATCCCAAGCTTATTAGCAACGCACTTGTAAAAAGACTTGATAGAGGTGTCAAGATGATAGCAGTGTGGGGGGATACCCTCTCTAGGATCTGTCCTTTAATTGGAAAATCCGGAAACCCAATGTTGTCTTCCCTCAGAGTTGATTGGGTTCAGGGAAAGTGATTAAAACAAATCAAAGTGATTAAAACAAACTCAAACTCACGTGAAGTTGGTGTTTAAATAAAAGTATACATTTATCAATTCATAACCAGAAACTCACATTTCCAGTGATCAAAATATGATTTATGTCTCTTGTCCAAAGTACTTGCATTAAGGAAACCCAATGTTTTTGGAGGTGGAGGATTTTAAGGGGTGTTTATTTACTTATTTTTGTGAGGAAGATTCACCCAGAGCTAACATCTATTGCCAATCTTCCTCTTTTTTTTTTTTTTTTTTTGCTTGAGGAAGATTACCCCTGAGCTGATGTCTGTGCCAGTCTTCCTCCACTTTGTGTGTGGGAGGTCTCCACAGCATGGCTGATGAGTGGAGTAGGTCCACACCTGGGATCCAAACCCACAAACAAGGGCCGCTGAAGCAGAGTTCACAGAACTTTAACCACTGGGCCCCAGGGCTGGCCCCAGGGGTATTTATTATCTAGACCTCAGTGAAGAAAGCTTCATAGTCATCCCTGTCTGTAGAATTTGCTTGCCTAATGACTGTACTCATATCGGCCAATCCAGAGTTTCTCTTCCCAGGACAGTGTAAGGGGCGCTTCTCTGCGGATGAGGAGCAAGACAAGGAGTGCCAGGTCTGCTACTGGGCTCTGAACCAACCACTCCCCATCTGTCTACATTTTGGCTCAGAAGTTGGGCAGGCCTGCATTTCACATCTGCCTCTGCCTTGTCTCAGCAATGCCAGGCTACTCTTTTAGCTTCTATTTACTTATATGTAAAATCAGATGAAAATTATACTTTCCAGACCAAAAATAGTCTTTGTGATGACTTGTTTCAAGGAGACTCCTGTAGATATTTATCATTGCCAATTTTTGAGAATCCTAGCATCTTAGAACTCAAAAAGACTTAAGATGTCATATTGTTCATTTCCCTCACATACAATTTAGATTTTTTTTTTAATTGTTATTTGTGGAGGTTGTGACTTGGTCAAAAATCCATATCCAGAACTAGAAACTAGCTTTCTTGTTCTGAATAGCTGTTCTTGTATGTATATGTCTTGTCTTGCCAGTTAAATACTTAAAAATCCTTAAAGATAGAGACCATATTTGATAGTACTTCTGGATCCCATAGATTGTGGTTCCAGAGGTAAGAAACTTTTTGAGGAAAAAAAATTTTATAGTCCTTCTGTTTCTATTTTGACACCATTTAAAATGTGCACTACAATTTTGGGTAATCTAAGGTGTTCATCAGATCTTTTAACAAAACACAGATGATGAGAGAAGATGAGAGTAATCTTCATAATATATGGGAGCTTGTTTCTGATGAATACGTGGTTATATGATCTTCTTTTAAAACATCTACATAGTTGATATTTCTCATTTTCCTAATGCTCTACCCATTAGAAAATTTCTTTCTTTTTTTTCTTCTGGATGGACTAAAATTATTTTATTTATATTATGAAATAATGTTGGCAGTTTTCTTTAGGGCTGACACATATTGAAGCATCTTACGTTGATAGCCATTGATAGGTAATGGGTTTAACAGCATCTCCATTATTAATCTTTGAGTAGGATATCCATTTTACCCTCAAGAAGAACTTTGTAACACCCTACAAGTTGACTGAAACACAATAACCATTAATTGCTCCAAAAAAGGAGGAAGAAGAATGATTGGGTTGTCATAGTAACTGAAGCAGATTAGGACTAGATCGGTACGAAGACAGAGCTGTTCAAGGTTGTACAAAACTTCTCAGAAACGCAGATGGTGTGCCTTTTGAGGCAATCAGAGGGAACAAAACACCTTTGAGAAGGATCAGATTCCACGAATACAGTACAGGGCATAATTGCCAAAATGCTTGTCCCACAAGGATCCCTAGAATGGAATATTTCAATAAAATGTTCGGTATGTTATTGGTTTGTTTCACATTAATATTTTAGAGTCCCCTGGGGATGTGACAGTTTAGTTGACTCTAATATAATTATCTTCTACATCTTGATAGTTTTGTTCCCTTTTCCATTCTTGATTTTAGGGCTGAGACGTGGACAATGTATCCAATAATACAGAATTAACACACTGATTAATCAGGATCATGTGGTGAATTGGGTGATTATTATATAATTTGGCTCTTTGTTCAGATCTCACTATCTCAATGAGACCTCTTCTGACTGTGGTGTTTAGTACTGCAACCTGAAGCCCCTCCCTGGTTCCCCGGATCCCCCATCCCTGGTATCTCTGTATTTTTCTAGCACTCGGCATCATCCTACTATACCATACAATGTCTTCCTTGTTATGTTTACTGCTTCTCTCCCCACGAGAATATCAGGTCCCGTCGGGCAGGGAGTATGTCTCATTTGTTCAATGATGTATGCTGTTGGCTACACCTGTGCCCAGCACATAAGATATGTTCAGTAAACATTTGTTGAATGAAAGAATGAATACATAGACAGGTTATTTTTATGGTGCTACCGCTGTCATTATGTGAAAACATTGAATGACTATGAACCCTGCCAGAAATTACGTAAAGTTCTTATGTATTACTAGAAACCATTTTATTGTATTCATGTAACAGTTTTATTAGAAAAATCATACCTCAAGGTATAAAAATGAAAGCATTTATTCCTTATAATTGCACCTCAAATATACTATGATAGTCTCCCCCCAACCCCACTGTGTTTATGGTATCTTCTTGACTAGATTCCATAATTTTTGCAGCATCTTTTGGTTATTAGAACTATTTCACTCCAGTCTTTGAAACTCAGTCCTATTCTCCCTTAAAACTCCCAAGTCGAGCGTGATTAAATCCTCTTCTTCCCCCAGCACAGGCTTGCCCTCTGGCTCCAGCACTTGGAGTTGAGAGTCGGAGGGTCTCATGCTGAGTGTCTCCTCCCAGCCCGTGTCTTTTAAGCACCAGCCACTAGGAACTTGGGCAGGGCTAAGGAAGGATGGAAAAAGCTTAGGGCTCCTTATTCGCCTGAACAAGGCTGCAAGACTTTGGATGTTGCTATTTTGGTGGCTGACCTTGACGGGCCATTGGATGCCCTGTATGGGGCAGGCATCAAAATACTGGCTGCCTCTCGGCCACATGGGGTGTTCCAAATGGCCTGCAGGGCTCTTCCTGCCCAGCTCCCTGGTGGGCATCTGTCTCCTCTTCCTCCCCTCCACCACCACACCCACTTCAGCTTTGCCCAGAGTCCACCCTACAGTGTCTTTCTGCTGGGGTCAGCTTGCCCTCTGGACAGACTCTCAGATAGGGTATCAGCAAGATCAGACCCAAACGACTATAGTTTCTGCAGTACATTTTTTGAGTTGAAAATTTCAAGCATTGGATAGAGTGTGTCCTAATAGGCGTATCCCAGGGAGAACAACCAGCTCACAACTAGCCATTCTCATGATGGGAGTGGACTGAAACGGAAAAATCCGAATCGTGTTTATGCCTTATGAGAAACAAACAGTGCTTGTGACAGATCGCGTTTCTAGTTGTGTTTGATGATCTCTTCCCTCAGCACTTGTTAGTTTGGTGAGAGTTCGAGAGAGACCTAGACTGAGCCCAAATTCAAGAAACAGTCCCGGATAAACAGACATGTGGATAGCTGAGAACCCACAAAGGACCATTCCCATCTTACCGGCTGGGAAAGTGGTTGACTAGAGTCGCAACTTGTTTCTGAACTGCCGGTGTCTCCACGTTGTACACGCAGACTTCTGTGTGTAAACCTCGCCTCTAATCCTCAGCGACATTCCTTCTCACTCTCCTCCCTCTGATAATCCATGTGTTATTAAATTGCGTCTATACTGTTACTCTAAGATAAGAAACAAATTTTAAAACTTCAAACATTGGAATTAGATGGTATCTCCTGAGGGTCGCGCAGCATTTGACAAGGCCTCCCCGTAAGGATGTGATACTCTGTGGGAGCAGCCGAGTGTGCGTCCCGCGTGTGCAGCTCCTCGCAAGCTAATGCTCTTCTGGAAATGCAGGGACTTCCTCTGAGATTTTGACATGTTTGTGTGTTCACTGGTCCTTTCTCAAGAGCTGTGAGGCACATCTTCACAGATTTCTTAATATCAAGATGGAAAGTTCTTACAATGTGAGAAATATAAAAGTCAGTTTTGCTATAAACTGCTAAGTTATCTCATATTCTCCATACTGAATGCATCCACGGAGCATTATATTCCTGGCTTAACATGTAGCTTGGATACATTAGTTTTGCTGTTGAAAATATATGTTCTGGATTGCCTGTTTTCCTTCAAAATTTTAGCTTTAATATTAATGAAGAATAGTTTTTAATTTCATAAGTAATGCCCTATAAAAAAACACGTGGCTTACTACCAGAGTGGGGCTTAAATAACAACCATGCTAATCTTATACGTTAATTAAGAAAGAAATCAATGTGAACGGAGGGAATTTGATGGATATAGAAGATAGGGATTAAAACTGATGTTTTGGTCAAGATCTTAGACCACTGTCCACAGGGACATTCAATAGAGAATACCGAGGCCCACATCATACATGTATCTTGAAATAAATGTATAATTGACACAAATTTTGTCCCATTTTGGTAGGAAGAATCTAAAATAGTTTTGGAGAATAGTGCCATCTACACAGGAGGTGTGGTCAAATGTGTCATCTTGACTCACTGTTTCCATGTCAAGAACTAATTAATTCCTAACCCCTGAAATGCCAGTGGGGCCAATCCTGTCGGGGGAGGTGACAGAGACGTTGCAGTCATCTCCCAAGGCTAATGGTGAGACTCATGGACTTGAGGAGATGCCATCCCTGCAAGGGATCATCTTAAGAATTTACCCCCAATAATTTGCATATATCAATAAACAGGACTCATCCGATGATGGAGAGTATTTTATATACTTTTAATACTAGAGCATGAAGTCAAAGGTTTTTTATAGAAAAAAATGTGTTGCCTTATAGCATGACAACTATACAGATCTGTAAATTGACTCTTTTGTCTCCTTGAAAAAGCTGACGTGAGATTTAAATGATGTGTATTTTTTTCCTCTTAGTGCAATAAAAGACACACCACCAATAGAATCAATAAACCAACAAATAAAAGCAAAAACAGAAAGCCCTCTTCACAAATTTTGAGCGTCACCTACAGCTTTCTGCGGTGAGAGATACAGCCACCATTTCTGAGTGATTCAAAGAGTCAAATGGTGTTGAGCTAAATTACAACCCTAAATGCATCCTGGTGAAATGAGATGCGGATCCATTTGCACACTAATGTGCTATTTTTGAGTCATGCATCATAGCATCTTCAAAGAAGCCTGTCATAATTATGATGGATTAGACTGCAGAGTCAGTCCTGGATGCAGTAATTGTCTCACAGATGCTGCCAGTGTGACTTGAATTCATAATAAATTATTGTCGGAGAGGCGGGAGAAGGAGCTGAATCAAACGCCCCAGGAGAGCCGCTGTGGCTGAAGCCTGTTTGGTGGGAGGGAATCTAGATGTCAGCAGCTGGTCAAAAGGCCGATACCTGCACCTGAGATAAACACGCTTCATCGACGTGTGCCTCTGACACACAGGGGGAAGCTTGACGTCCTTGGCATTCTTACTTCAAGTTCTCAATCTCTTTCTCTTTCTTAACGCCTCCCCTCATAGCCTATGAAAAATTATTCTGGAGCTTAGCTGGAATCATAGAGTGGCCATAACATATTCTTGCACGTTCCTGTTTATATTACTACATTACAAATTTGATATTTAGAATTTCCCCCCCAAGAAATTGTGGTATTTATAGCTGATAGAACTAGTCTTTTTGGTTTCTTAGAAGGCCATACTTTATAGGGAATATTAGTCTAATAGAATAAAGAGATAAATGTAAATAATGTGACTAGTAAGATCTAAATTCTAACATTTTAAATTGTGATTTAATTAGCACCTGTCATTTAGGTGAATAATTTCTTAAACAGCCTCTTTAGGCTTTAAAAGATTGCCAAAGCTGCTTTTAGAATTTGTGTTATATTTTGTCCATTCTTGAAGTTTAAGTCACTTTGTTGCCTTTTTGGTAAACCTATGAAGAAACCTCGTGCTGTATGTAATCAGAAACCCTGTATGTGTGTGTACAATTTAAATAATGGACTATTTATTATGTTTTGATTAGTAAAGATAACTCAGAGCAGAGTGGATAAACATACACCGTGTCTTTTTCCAGGTTAAGGGTTCAATAGTCAGAAAAATTTCCCTAAGTCATTTGTTGACTATTACTAGTTTTTAAAGAAATGCACTCCATTGAGTTTTTACATGGTCGCCTCTGTACTTGATGACACTAGTTCTTCTGCCTCAGGGATGGTGATAGATATGTTTGATGAGCATCCACTGCCATCCTTTTAAAACTATCTTTGACTTAGTGGGGCATATATTTTCTCTCTCACTGAGGCAAGAGGGAATGAAGTTAGATTTCATGGGGGCTGATGGTCTGCAGACCCTGGAGCTCCAGGGTGCCCTTGCCCTCTCCTGTCCTCCCTGGCTCCTGAGCAGTCACAAGGCAGGAAGGTTACCCCCTTACCGTAGCAGTCCAGGGCACTGCAGGACGCTACAGCTCGGTGTTAGCACCACCCTGCAGCACCTGTGTGGAGTGGGGATTCAGCTAATGCTTGACTGAATACACCAACTCACTGATGAGCATTAGGCTCCAGTTCTCTCAGTGACATTACCAGGGGAGATTGTAAGTTGTCCTCAAATATATTAGAGAAAAATCATCAGCAACCCAGTGTTGGTGGAAGAGGTAATCTAGAAATGTAGCAAAGAATGGATCAGAATAACTCTGTGGCAACTTCAAGTTCCACATGCTAAATGATCACATTTTGTTTTTATTCTATCCCATGCACACAAAGAAATGAAACGTTGATGAAATACATGCAAAATGCCCTTATCACGATAGTACAGGGCTACAGATATGTAACAAGAATGTTTTTTTCATCCTAAGCCTGAAAAAAACTCAAATGTTGGCAAAGTGTGAATTTATAACCAAGTGAAACCTAGTCCCTGCATTGTGCACTTTTCTTCATGTAGGTGGCAGGAAGGGCTGCTGGGGGCTGCAGTCTCACCCTGTGGGAGGGGTTATTTTGATGCCCAACCTTGAGAAAATGGCTCAGTTTGTACGTCTGTAAAATGAAAGAATGGAACGAGAGCCGTTCTTATACTCTGAAATGTTTTATACATTGTTAGGACCATCATCATCACTTGTTATCCCTCATTTTGAATGTGTCACTTTAAAATTTCTTAACCTTCCAAAAGCTTAAAATGCTCTTCAGTAATTCTCTGAGCAAGAGCTCTTGGTCCAGTCCTATTCTGGAAAAAAGGAAGACTCCCAAAGTAGTATGGTACATATTTGATTCAGGGAACTTTCCTTCTATTCCCCTCCCCCCAAAAATAACATGAGTTGTTAATTTTTGGTACCTGTCACAGTACTGTGCTTAGAACCAGCTCTTAACAGTTTACAAGAGCAGATTCTGAAATTTTCAGGAATTTCATGAGCTGGAGTTGGATAGCTGGAAATCAGCAGGACCCAAGGAGCCTCTCTTAAGGAATATGTTAAAAGCTCACTATTCATTTTGAAATTGTAGCTAAATGCTGTGCATGACATGTTGATGCCAGGAAAAACATCTCTGAGAAGGCTGAACCAATCACGCTTTCCAGGTTTCTCAAAGGCTCTTCTGCCTGTGCTCTTGTGAACAGCTTTAAGAAAAAAGTGCTGCCTTAATTTCGATTGGCCAATGTCCTCCTAGGTGAGTCATTGTCCCTATTGTAAAACTGAGTCTCGTTCTAAAGTGAAAATTCTCTCTCCTGATTTTTTATAGATTCAGTTTTGCTTGGTATAAATTACCATGCACAAACCTCCAAGAGCTGGCGTTACTTCACAAAGCGTTTGAATATTCAGCTGCACAAGGGAATAGTGTCCTGAGGGTGCTGCACAATGTATTAACTAAATGTTCTCCAGTGCAGGGAAAAATAAAGGATATTCAATGTAAAAGAAATTGATTATAAGAACTCAAAATATTTCTGATATCAGTCACCTATAAGAGCAGATATGAATAAAAAAACTATTTCTGTTCATAATCTCTGAGAAGCAAATTGAATGTCACATAAAAATATCTCAAAAGCAAAAATTTACGATCCTTTGAAAAACACTTAGTTTAACTTTGGAAAAATTTTCCCTTTTTCCCTAAATTTGAAACTAATTTAATGATATACTTTACTTAATATATCCAAAATATTATTATTTCAGCATGTATGAAATATTTTTGAAAATTGAGTTGTTTTATGTTCTTTTTTGTCCCCACTAAGGTCTTTGAACTCCGGTGCGTATTTACACTTACAGCACATCTCATCTGGACCAACCACATTTCAAGGGCTCGGTGTCCACGGATGACTCAAGCCTCTCATATTCTGCCCCTCTCTTAACATTTGGGAGGAAGTGGGTCTAGCAGAAATGAAGACACCACTTTGCTCCATTGTTTTTCTTTGTCCAAAAGGAATTATGACTTTTTAATTTGTTTTATTTTGTTAGGTAATACAGATGCTTAAAAGTTACAAAAACCACAAACAGTTAAAAGCAATCTTGCTCCCATTCTCCAGCCTCCCCATTCCTTTATTACCAGTTTGTGGTAGATTCTCCCAGAGCTAATTTTTATTTCTTCCTTTCTGATTGAGGGAACAGAGGTTTACAGCATTGTGTGAATTTCACGTGTACATCAATGTATTTAGACTCCTGTATAGACTATAGTGCTCACCACCCAAACTCTAGTTTCTGTCGGTTGCCATACAAATGACCCCCTTCACCCCTTTCACCCTCCCCCCCACCTCCCTTCCCCTCTGGTGACCTCCAGTCTGCTCTCTGTGTCTGTGCATTTGTTTGTTGTTGTTGTTTTATCTTCTGTATATAAGTGAGATCAGACGGTATCTGTCTTTCGCCATCTGACTTACTTCACTTAGCATAATGCCCTCAACGTCCATCCATGTTGTCACAAATGGCGAGATTTCATCTTATTTATGGCTTAGTAGTATTCCATTATATATATGTATATATATATATATATATATATATATATATATATCACAAGAAGATATACATATCACATCTTTATCCATTTATCTGTTGATGGTCACTTACATTGTTTCCAAGTCTTGACTATTATGATTAACACTGCAATGAACATAGGGGTGCATATATCTTTTCAAATTAGTGTTTTCGTGTTCTTTTGATAAATACCCAGAAGTGGAATAGCTAGATCACAGGGTAGTTCTTTTTTTAAGTTTTTGAGGAAATCTCCATACTGTTTTCTATAGTGGCTGCACCAGTTTGCATTCCCACCAGCAGTGTATGAGAGTTCCCTTTTCTCCACATCTTCCCTAACATTTGTTATTTCTTGCTCGTTAATTGTAGCCATTCTGATGGGCATGAGGTGATATCTCATTATGGTTTTGATTTGCATTTCCCTGATAATTAGTCATGTTCAACATCTTTTCATGTGCTTGTTGGCCACCTGTATATCTTCTTTGGAAAAATGTCTGTTCAGATCCTCTGCCTATTTTTTAATAGGGTTGATTTTTTTGTTGTTATAGAGTTGTATGAGTTCTTTATATATTTTAGATATAACCCTTTATCAGATATGTGATTTGCAAATATCTTCTCCCAATTGGTAGCTTGTCTTTTCGTTTTGTTGATGGTTTCATTTGCTGTGCAGAAGCTTTTTAGTCTGATGGTAGTCCCATTTGTTTATTTTTTCTTTTGTTTTCCTTGCCTGGGGAGACATGATATTTAAAAAGATACTAAGACTGATATCAAAGAGTGTACTGCCTATGTTTTCTTCTAGGAGTTCTATGGTTTCAGGTCTTACATTCAAGTTTTCAATGTATTTTGAGCTAATTTTTGTGTATTGTGTAAGATAGTGGTCTATTTTCATTCTTTTGCATGTGGCTGTGCAGTTTTCCCAACACCATTTCTATTCCTTTGATCTGTGTGTCTGTTTTTCTGCCAGTACCATGTTATTTTGATTACTGTAGCTTTGTAATATAGTTTGAAATCAGGAAGTACACTGCCTCCAGCTTTGTTCTTTTTGTCAGGATTGCTTTAGCTATTCATGGCTTTTTGTTGTTCCATATAAATTTTATGATTCTTTGTTCTCTCTCTGTGAAAAGTGTCATTGGGACTTTGACAGGGATTTCATTAAATCTGCAGATTACTTTAGGTAGTGTGGATATTTTGACTATGTTTATTCTTCCAATCCATGAGCATGGAATATCTTTGCATTTCTTTGTGTCTTCTTCGATTTCTTTCATCAATTTCATCAATGTTTTATAGTTTTCAGTGTACAGGTCTTTCACCTCCTTGGTTAAATTTATTCCTAGGTATTTTATTCTTTTTGTTGCGATTGTAAGAATTGTATTCTTAATTTCTCTTTCTGCTATTTTGTTGTTAGAGTATAGACATGCAACTGATTTTTGTATGTTGATTTTGTACCCTGCAACTTTACTGTATTCGCTTATTATTTCTAATAGTTCTTGAGTGGATTCTTTGGAGTTTTCTATATATATAAAATTGTGTCATCTTCACATAGTGGTAGTTTTACTTCTTCCTTTCCAATTCAATCCCAATTTTATGTTTACTTTTATAAATGCTCAGGTTGTGACATTCTGTTACATACTGTTCTACAGCTTACTTTATTTCATTTAATTACTTGGAAATAATTCTATCTGAAAATATATGTTGTTTCTAACCTTTTACTATTGCAAAAAGTTGTACATACATCATTTAACATAAACATGAGTATATTTGTTAGATAAGTTCTTAAACTGAAGGGTCAAAGAAAGTTTCTGTGAAATTCTGTAGGTATTGCTGAATTGTCCCCGATCATATTTGCACTCATTTTGACTCCCAAGAACCAGGCAAGGGAGTGTCTCTTCCTCACATACTTGCCAACATAGCGTATTTTCAAACTTCTTGATCTTTCCCAATTTGAGAAAAATCTGTTCTGTTCTTGTTGTAGTTTTAATTTGCATTTCTTTTTATGAATGGTACGGGACATCTTTTTCAATATTTCAGAACCATTTGCATTTAATTTTCTGTGAACCATTCATACACTTGGCTCATTTTTCTATTCAGTGGTTGGTCTTTTCCTTGTCAATTTGTGTGAGTCCTATATATCAAGAAAGGCTTTATGTGACTTTTAAGTTTGCTTAGGGGTTTATTTTTGCATGCATAAATTTTTGTGAACTTTCTCATCTTTTATGGCTTCTGGATTTTTTGTCACAAAGAACTTACCCAGTAATTAGATTTGTTTTTTTTTTAAGTTTTCTCAGACCTTTTACAATTTTTTTTAAGGTTTTATTTTTCATATTCAAATGTTAAATCCATCCAGAAGGCATTTTGGTATAAGATGCAAGGGATAGATCCAACTTTATCATTTCTTCAGAAGAACATCCAGTTGTTCCAATATCGTATTTATTCAAGAGGCTGTCATTGCCTCACACCATATTTCTGTGTGTGTTTGGGCCTATTTCTGGACATCCCTTTCTAGTCCATTGGTCTTCTTAACACCCTATTGTCTATTGACGTGCAACGACAGGCTGTTTTAAGTGTCATCGCTTTTGTTGGTTTTTAGTCTCTTTTAATTTGGCTGCTGCCCTGTCCAGCCTCCTTTACAAAGCTTTGTTAGATTCCTGCTGACTATCCAATTTGCTTATTTTTCCCCATGAACTTTAGAGTCAGCTTCTTTAATTCCTCAAAACATCCCACTGGTATTTTTATTGAGAGCACCTTAAATGACCAGATTAATCAGACAACTATCTGGGAACACATTATGCCCTTCTACTTGCTTTGCTTTTGTGTTTATGTATGCCCCAGTATTGTTTTAAAGTTTTATTCAAATAGGTTTTCCAAGTTTCTTTTTAAATTTATTCCTAGTGTTCTAAAAATATATTTTCTATTACAGTATTTTATTCCACTAAAGCTTCTGACTGTCTTCTTTTTTTTTTTTAATGTATGAAGGCTGTTGATTTTTTTCTTCAGCTACTTTACTAAATTCTCATCAACTGTCCCAGTCTGTCATTTGAATCTCTTGGTTGGCCAGTATACAGTCTTATTGTCTGCAGAGGATAACTTCAGTGTTGCTGTCCAATGTCATATCTTATTTCTTCCTCTGCTTCATTTGTCTTGCTTATGTGAGCAATGGCTATTTTAATAGAGCTTTTTTATAGCCTGAAAGGAAACTCATCTTGATTTTTTTCTACTTACATCCTTAAAATAATTGTAATGAGAAAAACTGTGGGAAAATAAAGCACGACTATAGCATGAATGGGGCAGCATTCACTTCATAGAATGGATTATTTACATTGTTAGTGCCCATTTCTTCCTGCTTTCCCTGTCATTTGAACTTGGAAATCTCCATCTGGATTGGTCTCAAAAATGTAAGAATAAATGAGTGAAGAAATGATCATAAGATGAGCAAATTTACATCAATTTAGTGGAACTGATCGGATGCTCGCTCTATACTAAGCACAAAAATGAAAAGAGTAGAGTATTCTTAAGGAGTTCACAGTCCAGTAAGACAATAAATAAAACACAGTGGAGTGCAATAGATCATATGCAAGATATGGAAGCAGCATAGAAATGGGAGTGATTAATTCTCTTGGAAAATCAAAGAAGGAATCCTAGGGGAAGTGACATCTGAGAGTTTTAAAGGGATGCATACTAGTCACTGGGCAAATAAGGGGCCTGAGAAGGCATCTGGGCAGACAAAGGACAGCAGCATGGAGGTCCGACACAGGTTACCGTGTTTGGGTGTCTAACAGCCGTTATTATAGTTGGAATATAAACTGAGAGAGGAAGTAGAAGGAAAGAAAAATAGAAACCTGCATATGAAAAATCATTTATATAAGGCAAGAATTCTCAATAGAAGTGGGCAGCCCGACCTGGGAGAGATAAACATAGAATCATCTAGAAAAGGAATTTTTTTTTTAAAGATTTTATTTTTTTCCTTTTTCTCCCCAAAGCCCCCTGGTACATAGTTGTATATTCTTCGTTGTGGGTCCTTCTAGTTGTGGCATGTGGGACGCTGCCTCAGCGTGGTTTGATGAGCAGTGCCATGTCCGCGCCCAGGATTCGAACCAACGAAACACTGGGCCGCCTGCAGCGGAGAGCGCGAACTTAACCACTCCGCCACGGGGCCAGCCCCTAGAAAAGGAATTTTTTAAACTACACTTTTCAGCCCTCTGACACTCCTAGGATGTTAATGCTAAAGGGAGCGTGCCTTGTCTTTCAGGTGTGTTTGGGTGAAAGAGTTTGAGAACTACTAACCAGGCAACATGGAGCCAGTAAAGTGTCTCAAGGAGGAATGACACCAGATTTGCATTTTACCACATTCCCTCTGATAACGATTTGAAGGAGCCTTGAGGGCCTGGGGAGGGGACAGGCTGGGCTAGGGAGAAGCCCTTTAAAAGCTACTGTAATGGATAATGATGCAAGATCACATATATCTGGCTACCAAGTGGCAGAGAAGATAATTCAAGGCATATATAAGAAATGGAATTGGTAGAACCTAGCAAGTGATTGGATACGTAAGGTGCTAGAGGAGAAGGACAGGAGGTAGTCTTCCTGTGCTGTTCTTAGCATTTTGACAAAGAATCGTTTGGGAAGGAAGTTGATACTCTTTACCAGTATGGTATGAACTGCCACATTAGCTGATCATTTTCATCATCTTTGTTCTCCGTGACCATAAATATTTGAGAGTTGCTGGGAAGACAAGAATAATCATTTTCTGAGTAGCTACTGGTTGTCACTCTGAAACGTGAAAATGAATATCACAGTTTGCTATGTCTGGGAATTCCAATATTATTAATGCCACGATTATTCTCTAAAATGTATGATTAGTGTTAGATGTAAATTAATGCACTTTAATTTTTGTTTCCATGTTCTTTAGAATTCATTCAGAGGGCAGCCTTGTGGATGGCCCCGAAGCAAGCCTGATGGAACAGGACAGAACCAACCATGTTGAGGGCAACAGACTGAGTCCATTCCTGACACCATCTCCGTCTCCCATTGGCCAGACGGAACCTCTGGCTATAAAGCTACAGAATGGGAGCCCATTAACTGAGAGACTGTATCCAGAAGTGAATGGAGATACCAAGTGGCAGTCTTTCGAAAGTTATTATGGAATACCCCATATGAAAGGAAGCCAGAAAAGTCGCGTGAGTCCAGACTTTATACAAGAAGGCAGAGGGTATTCCAAGTGTTTGCAAAATGGAGGAATAAAACGCACAGTTAGTGAGCCTTCTCTCTCTGGGCTCCATCAGAATAAGAAATTGAAACAAGACCAACAGGCTAACGGAGAAAGAAATAACTTCGGGGAAAGCCAAGAAAGAAATCCAGGCCAAGGCAGCAGTCAACCAAATGTCTCCGATTTGAGTGACAAGAGAGAATCTGTGAGCTCTGTAGCCCAAGAAAATGCAGTTAAAGATATCACCGGTTTTTCAACACACAACTGCAGTGGGTCTGAAAATCCAGAGCTTCAGATAACGAATGAGCAGGAGGAGAAACGTGCTAACTCCCATGACAAGAACATTGTATTACTTCTTAGTAACAACGCAGTGCTAATGCCTAATGGTGCTACAGTTTCTGCCTCTTCCATGGAAAACACACGTGGTGAACTCCTGGAAAAAACACTGTCTCAATATTATCCAGATTGTGTTTCCATTGCGGTGCAGAAAACCACATCTCACATACATGCCATTAACAGTCAGGCTACTAATGAGTCGTCCTGTGAGATCACTCACCCATCGCATACCTCAGGGCAGATCAATTTCCCACAGACCTCGAACTCTGAGTTGCCTCCAGAGCCAGCTGCAGCTGCACCTGAGGCCCGTGATGCTGATAATGCCAGTAAACCAGCTGCGGTGCTAATAGGTACCTGTCCCTTTCAGAAACCAGAACAACAAAAACCGGTTTTTGAGCTATGCCCAGCTCCTGCAGAAAACGATAACATCCAAGGAACCACAAAGCTAGTATCTGGTGAAGAATTCTGTTCAGGTTCTAGCAGCAATTTGCAGGCTCCTGGTGGCAGCTCTGAACGGTATTTACAGCAAAATGAAATGAATGGTGCTTACTTCAAGCAAAGCTCAGTGTTCACCAAGGATTCCTTTTCTGCCGCTACCACACCACCACCATCACAACTGCTTCTTCCTCCCCCTCCTCCTCTTCCACAAGTTCCTCAGCTTCCTTCAGAAGGAAAAAGCACTCTGAATGATGGAGTTTTGGAAGAACACCATCGCTACCCCAACCAAAGTAACACAACTCTTTTAAGAGAAGTGAAAATAGAGGGTCAAACCAAGGCACCACCATCCCAGAGTCCAAATCCACCTACACATGTTCGCAGCCTCTCTCTGATGCTTCCAGAAAGGCCTCAGAATAATTGTGTTGACAAGAATGACATATGGACTCCAGGGACAATGACTGTTCCATTGTGTGCTGAGAAAACAAGACAAATATCAGAACATCTCAAACATAACCCGCCAATTCTTGGTAGCAGTGGAGATCCACAGAACCACTGCCAGCAGTTGATGGGACACAAAGAGCAAGAGATTCTGAAGGGTCGAGACAAGGAACAAACACGAGATCTTGTGCTCTCAATACAGCCCTATCTGAAGCCAGGATGGATTGAACTGAAGGCCCCTTACTTTCACAAAGCAGAATCCCATCCAAAATGTAATGAGGCATCACTGCGGTCAATTCTTCAGTATCAGTCCAACCCCTCCCATCAAATAACCTCCAAACAATACACTGGAAATCCCAGCCTGCCTGGGGGGCTCTCAGGGCAAGCGTACATCCAGAAAATAATGCAGCCGGAGCAGAGGCCACAGAGGTACCAAGCTGACATGAATCAAGGGCAGTCTCAAGGTGCAGTGGACCAGCATCTCCTGTTCCAAAAACCCTCACTCCAGGTGCGCTTCTCCAAGACAGACCCTTCACCTGAAGCTCACGTGCAGTCATTGTGCACCCCTAGATTTCACTTTCAACAAAGACCAGCTCCCCAAACTGAGAAACTCATGCCCCTGACGTTAAAACAGCACTTAAATTCACAGGCTTCAGAGACTGAGCCGTTCTCAAACTCACACCTTTTGCACCAGAAGCCTCATAAACAGGCAGCACAAACGCAACCATCCCAGAATTCGCTTCTCTCCCAAAACCAGCAGCAGCAGAAATTACAAATGAAGAACAAAGAACAAGGGTCCCAGACTTTTCCTCATCCCCAAGGCAACAACGATCAGCAAAGAGAAGGATCATTCTTTAGCCAGGTTAAAGTGGAAGAATGTTTTCGTGGTGAAAATCAGTATTCAAAATCAAGTGAGTTCCAGACTCATAATACCCAAATGGGATTGGAGAAAGTGCAGAATATGAATAGTAGAAATTCCCCCTATGGTCAGATCTTGAAATCAAATGCAAGCAAAGTGCACATTTCTTGTTCAAACAGTATACACCTAGTTCCAGGGAAAAAAGAACAGTCTATAAATTCTGAACTCTTTGCAGGAAACAAGACCCAAAACTTGCATCACATGCAATATTTTCCAAATAATGTGACCCCAAAGCAAGATATTCCTCACAGGTGCTTTCAAGAACAAGAGCGGAAGCCTCAACAAGCTCCAGTTCTACAGGGATACAAAAGCAGAAGCCAGGACGTGTCTGGTCACCAAGCTGCACAACTTGCTCAGCAAAGGTACCTGATGCAAAACCAAGCAAATGCTTTTCCTGTGCCTGACCAGGGAGGAAGTCATAGTCAGACCCCTCCCCAGAAGGACATTCAGAAGCACGCTGCTCTAAGGTGGCACCTCTTACAGAAGCAAGAGCAGCAGCAAACGCAGCACCCCCAAACTGAATCTTGCCAGAATCAGATGCACAGGCCAATTAAAGTTGAACCCGGATCCAAGCCCCATGCCTGTATGCGCCCCACGTCATCACAGCCAGAAAACAAAACGTGGAAAAAGATAACGAAGCAAGAGATCCCACCTCCAAGCTGCGACAACGTGCAGCCAAGGAGCATCCTTGAGACCATGGAGCAAAACCTGAAGCAGTTTCAGGTCAAATCATTA
Source organism: Equus asinus (assembly GCF_041296235.1). Classification (NCBI taxonomy): domain Eukaryota; kingdom Metazoa; phylum Chordata; class Mammalia; order Perissodactyla; family Equidae; genus Equus; species Equus asinus. Next base: position 1,322,722 of record NC_091792.1, read on the forward strand.
TTTGACCATAAGGCACTTACTCTCAAATCACAGAAGCAAGTAAAAGTTGAAATGTCAGGGCCAGTCACAGTTTTAACTAGACAAACCACTGCGGCGGAACTTGATAGCCACACCCCAGCTGTAGAGCAGCAGGCAGCTCCTTCAGAAAAGACGCCAACCAAGAGAACAGCTGGTTCTGTTCTCAATAATTTCTTAGAGTCACCTTCCAAATTACTAGATACGCCTATAAAAAATTTATTGGATACACCTGTCAAGACTCAGTATGATTTCCCATCATGCAGATGTGTAGGTAAGTGCCAGGAACGTACTGAGACACACAGTGCTTATCCAGAATTAGCAAATTTATCTTCAGATATGGGATTTTTCTTTCTGTTTTTAATCTTGAGTCTGGCAGCATTTTTAAAGGCTCATATAAACCTGAAGCTTACATTTCTTGTCTTTAAGTTTCAGATGCTTATGCTGCGCAAGAGAGAACTTCACTCACATTCAATTTTTTCCAAAAAATTCAAACAATTGTGCATGCTCATTTTCCCTTCTATTCAAACCCTTTAAACTATCAAGTTATCTGTTATAAGTTAATCAATCTATGTAACTCTTTGTATGTCATCTTCTGCAGAGAAAGGCAGGCAGTAAAATCATCTATTGAAACGAGAGAATAACTGCCCTGTGCAAACTAATTATAGGAACTTTAAATATTTTTTAATTCAAGGTTGAATGTGTTAGTGGCTCTACAAGATTGATTTCTAGAGAAGGGGAATTATTTTCTCCAGTCTTGGAGAGCTGGGGCAAATGGTGATGCTCAAGCTCTGAAGACTCATAAGCTTGCCCTTTCTCCATGTATACACTTGAAATATTGTGACATGTTCATTTGGATTCCATTTTCTCTTTAAAGTTTCATTTTTTTAAAATAGAAATTGTGGTATTTCTTTTTTTAGACAAACACTTTTTAGTTAAAATTCAAGGTACGTGATAGATCTGTTGGAATAGGGACACATTTTGCTGATGGATGCAGAGAGAGAGAGATGTATGAAGATCTTAATCATAGCCAGTCAGCTTGGATGCAGTGGAAGACATTTGGAAAAACAGATGTTAAACTAATGTGGCTGATGGTCCACCCGCCCACGTTATTCCTCCTACAACGGACACCCCCCATGTTAGAGGAGTGGAGGGAGGAGCTGTACTGCCCTGTATGTGGTTAAAGTTGGGTTCCCCCCTGGGCCAGTGTGTCACCATGTCATGGACAGTGATGGGTGAGCGAGACTCGCCTCCAGTCCTCGTCCCATCACCCTCGCCTTTGTTCCCACTCTTCGTCTCTGACAGTGTGCAGCAGCCTCTTTCTTGCACTGGGCCCTCTCCCTGGCATTTCCTCTCATCATAAATTATTCTAAAGTATGTACAAATATGGGTCTGGATTCAGTATTGTTATTTCAAAACAGTAGTTACATGTTGTGGGGAAACGAGGAGAAAAAGGTGTCTTGACACAGAGCAGTGTCCTGCGGGTGAGGTAAGACAGGAAGTTTGACGTTTTTTCTCCTCATCCAGGTAGCAGGCAGGCTTCTAGTTGGATGTAAAAAAAATTTTCAGTTTAAAAAATTGGATTGTAGTTGCTATTACATATAATATATTCTAATTCCCTTACTGCTTTCTTTGTTTAGTTCCACTTACTTGGTTTAAAAGAAATAATTTCTTATCCCATATCTGAAATGTAATTTAATATATTTTTATCCAACAGCTAGCATGTACATATACTTAATTATTTGGCACAATTTCTAATACATTAGTCCATCAATTTACTCATTTTAAAGGAAAGAAAATGTTTACAGTCACATTTAGGGCCCTTACTGTGCAGTGGGGGATAAGCTTTGTGGATGTAGCCTTTATATTTAGTAGAATTGAGGTCTAAAATAATAATCTTCTATTATCTCAACAGAGCAAATTATTGAAAAAGATGAAGGTCCTTTTTATACCCATCTAGGAGCAGGTCCTAATGTGGCAGCTATTAGAGAAATCATGGAAGAAAGGTAATTAACGCAAAGGCACAGGGCAGACTAACGTTTATCCTTTTGTATATGTCAGAGTTTCTCCAGCTTTCACATACAACGCAGTAAACACTTGTAAATTGAGTAATTATTGGTAGGCTTAGCTATCCCAGGTTGCCAATACTACACACTGTGCTATTCACCAGGGAGTCACCAGACTTGACAGGACTGATGGTCTGTGAGCTGGCACAGGCTGCCCACTGGGAGGCGAATGCCAGAAAACCCAGGCACCAACAGGAACCAGCCAGCCAGCCTGCCAGGCACGGGGTGTGGCACAGACTGCAGGGAGAGGCCCCGCCCTGGCTTTCCGGCTTGATGGGAGGGCGTCAAAGAGGAAACGGGGGGCTGTGGTGTAAGAAGGGAGCCACTGAGTCAGGTTCACCCAGGGTCGTAAGTGAGCAGTCAACTTTAAGAAGTTGTCCCTGAGTATGAGCAGGGGCAAGTGCCATATACTGAACAGAAATAGAGACAGATTCTATTTATAGCTGCAATTTTTTTTTTTTTTTTACTGTTAAGCACACACACGCAAGTATTTACCTGAATCCACACAGTTACTCCTGCTTGTAGAAGACTGTTACGAGCGAGATAATCAGTGCAGAGAGACACTCTCAGATAGCTGTCTGCAGCCCTGAGCTGTTGCCGTGCTGGCTGCCTTTTCTCTAAGAGGCAGGCAGTGGTAGGCAGCAAGGACATATTCTGTATCATTCTTGCCCCATGTCCAATAAGTATGTAGAAATTCACTAAATAATCATCTAGTAGCCTGGCAGAAATCACGAATTCCCTAAGTGACTTTTTTTAATTAGCAAGTGGTGAGTAGTGCATTAATCATAAGGTAAAATACATTCTAATGCTATCCTATATTTTCAAGATTGCTAGATACTAGTTATTTGCCAGCTTCCTTTTAAAAGTATGACAGATTCTTTGAGGAACCGTTCTAACAAAAATCTGGTATGAGTCCCCAAGTTTTAAAACAGCTAAATTACAAAAGGACAAAAATCAAATAGTAATATATCTTAGAAGACTGAATTTAGCAAATTTAAAAAACTTTGTGCTTTGTGGAATGATGGATAAAAATAGTTTCCCATTACTCACACCCAGCATATAATTTCAACATAGTTCATCGCAATTATCAGTATCTTTTGATACTGAAAAAATACAAGGCTTAAAGTCTATCACCCACTTTGCTTAGCTTAGACCTGTTTCCGAAAAAATAAACTAAACCATTCATTTCTCAGGATGTGGTCATAGAATAAAATTATGCTCAAATGTTCAATATCTTGGTTGCCTCTTATATTCACTTGCTAATTTTGTGTGTGTGTGTTTCTGTGGATTTCTTTAAGGTTTGGACAAAAGGGTAAAGCTATTAGGATTGAGAGAGTCGTCTATACTGGGAAAGAAGGGAAAAGTTCTCAGGGATGTCCGATTGCTAAATGGGTAAGTGTGACCTGACAGGGCCTTTGGGCTTCACTCTGGGGCATTTTGATACTTTAACCCTGAGAATTGGGTTTCCCACATCAAAGGGTCATTTATGTCAGTTGAAAGAAACATTGCTTATATTTATTTTATCATGGATTCTCTCTTAAGAAAAAGGCAGATTAGCTTTAAAAATCACGCGCAAACTGTATTTAACTGAGAGAATGTAATGGTGAGGAGAAGGTCCATTCAGTGCCTGCTAAAAGTGTAATTCTCCCTGGAATGGGAAGAAGTGGTCCATCATCCTTCAACGACCTTCAGTTAATCTTTATCTTGTCATTTACGGAAACCTTGAACTTTATGAGAGGCCCGCATGTCTTCCATCCGGCTCTGCTTTAACGCAGGGGCATTGCCCCCACTGGCTGGGTGTGGTCTGGTCCCCTCTCCGGGCTCTGACCCCTGGGTATGCCCCCACGTGATGGATGGGCGGCCAAAGGCAAGTTGCGGGTGCTGGCAGATGTCGCGCTAATCGTGACCCAGACGTGAAAAGTGCATAGTCAGTGCTCTCATCTGCTGCAAGTGACCGTGTTTTGTTTTGGTTGGGGTGGGGGGTGTTGGGGTGGAATGGTGACCCGCACAGGTGGTCCGCAGAAGCTGCAGTGAGGAGAAGCTGCTGTGTCTGGTGCGGGAGCGAGCCGGCCACACCTGTGAGGCTGCCGTGATTGTGATCCTGATCCTGGTGTGGGAAGGGATCCCGCTGTCCCTGGCCGACAGGCTGTACTCGGAGCTCACGGAGACGCTGCGCAAGTACGGCGCGCTCACCAATCGCCGCTGCGCCCACAACGAAGAGTAAGTGAAGCGCGCGGGCCCTCGCCGCTCCCGCGGGAGAGCCAGGCGTGGGTGTCAGGGAGGAGAGTGGAACGCGCGTTTCTGCAGTTGTAAAATGGGGGTCAAATGCCTGCTTCACAGTCCCGCAATGGGAAGTCGGATTTGCTGATGTGGATAATTTGAGGTGATTTCTTTAATATTTTGTACCTTCAGACAGTATAGCCATTAGTTGGGAGCAGCTCGCTGGAAGTCTGAGCGTCTGTACCCACAGGCACTTAATCTTGAAAGTATCTGTGTACCCACTTGCTACAAGTGACAGCTCTTTGTGTGCTTGGCCACCACGTTAGTAAGTATTGACACCGTGTCTGTGTTGCAGTATCTGAAACAGAAAGTGAGTTTGATGAGAAACCTTTAAGTTTAGGATTCCCAGGTCAAAGACCTTCATATATATGTAGCAAATGTGAAAACACAGGGTTTGTAGATGTTCTGTAGAAACAAACTGATCTTGACTTCAGTTCAATCCAGTTCATTATTTCCATAATAGTCACAGTGACAATAGTCATCAAACTTGCTTCCGTTTTTACTAATCCCAGATAATGGAGAAATGAGTGGTTATGAATATGCATTATTTTCCAGGAATATAAAAATTTGGAATAGGAGAGCAGTGGTGTGAGGTTAAACAGATTTAGTGCGTCAGTGCTAGTATGATTTTGTTTGTGTTTTTTAGTTGTTCTTTAACGTCATTCACTTGCAGGAAGTTTAAATCTTCGCTTGGAGAAAGCTTCATATTTATTCTTCCCCCGATGTGTTATTCCTGTATAATATTAAAAGAGTACAGGAAAATTCACAGTGCCACACTGAAAGCCTATGGTAGTTATTTTGCTCACAGTATTTTTAATTCTGCACTTCCTCCTTTAATCTGCTTTCCTCTCCGTCCTCCAGTCTACACGGTAGTTTACTGCACTTGTGGAAATACTGTACTGCTCGTTGCAACAGGCTATTGCTAACCAACTTTGGTTTTTGCTGACTGCTACTCTAACTGGCATGGTTTCACCAGCTGTATGTTAACATAGGTTCACTCCCTGGGTCATGAGGGGTACAAGTCAACCATAACCTACTGGGAAAGTCACTTTTCCTATATGAAAGTGTGAGTTGGCTTTCTACGATAATTATGACCCAAAAATGTCACGGTGTGTACGTCACTGCCATAAGCCCACTTTTACGAATATGTTGGAAGGTAGAAGTTGCTGATTCATAACACATGACTCATAATCTTACGATGGACTGCTCTAGGTATAAAATACTATTTGGTTTACCCTAAGTTCCCTTGTTCCTTCTTAGAAAAAGGCATTCGGTGTCTCTAATCAGAAAGAAAATGAAAGTTAAGGCACATTGAGCCGATGCTGGTGATAGCATTTTTCTCAGGAACTCAGTAAGACTGCCTTGTTTTTAAAGCTGACTTCCTCTTAGATTTGATGGCTTGAACTTCTAAACCACTGAAGAATTTCTTGTGAAAATTACAGTTGCTGCTTTAAATTTCTTGAAGTTTATATTTTACATTCTTATAATTGATTTAATTCTAATATTATACATCTCTGGTACTTTTCCCCTGAAAGCTTTTCTTTAATTCCTATTACGCCATTGCCTGGAATGGAATCTGACATATAGAAAGAAATTCTATGTAAAGAACTTTCCTAAATTGTATCATTTTGCATTTGAAAACCATAATTTGAACAATAATTGGACTAGGATCTAAGAAAAGTTATATTTTGTTTAACTGGTCTAAATAGAAGGCAAGTACAAAACTATTAAAAGACGTTCTTCAAATATTAAGACATTTTAAAGGCCAAGCTGCACACTTTTGCTTATATTTGTCTAGAATTTCAAGGCAAAGATGAGTAGTTATTTACAGGAAGTTTTAGGTTTGTGCTACTCATACTTAGAAAAAGTCCCCCAAAACAAAAACTATACTTGAGATACCTGATAACATAGACACTTAACCAATGGCAACAGAGACTTCATTCCAAGACAGCTTTTGAAGTTTCTTCTACCCCTTAAAATAAGTTTTATTTTACGTCTGGCAGAAATTAAAACTATGACTTTTTGCCAAGAACAGGATAATCTCAAATTGGGGCCAGTGACTCACTTTAATGTTCAAAGCTGTGTGAACCTCATCACGGAGTCCTTGAAATCCCGGTGCCCACGTGCCCCATAACCACTCCCTGGGAGTCCAGGAAAGACCTCTGAGAGCATCTTTCTGTGGGAAAGTCAAAAATGAAATTTTACATTTCCTTTGAGCCAAACCAGCTGTTTCTCCTTTAAAGATTTCCCTTTGAGATTTCTATTTTATGTCTAAGCCTAACCAGTATTTTTTTGGCAAGCAAGAGTTGTGGGAGTGTATCTGTCATGATAGGAAAGTCAAAGCTAGAAATGCCTTCTGCCATGCTGGGTGATGCAAAACTTTTAAAGAAACATTATATTATAAAAATTTTTAAACATTCATAAATGGAGGAGTGCAGTATAATGAATCCCCAAGGACCCATCACACAGCTTCAATGTTTATCCACCTTTTATCAACACTGTCCTGTAGATTCGCCCCATACTTCCTACCCCCACCCCCACTAGTGTTTTAAAGAAAAACTCAGAGACTTTTATTATCTTACCCGGTAACACTTGAATTTGTCTCTCTTAACAGATAAGGATTTTTTACAAAACCTAGTCACGGTGTCATTATCATTCATCTCAAAATTGACAGTGATTCTTTAATATCATTTAGTGTTCACACCAGGGTAAAATTCCCTAATTGGACCCTGTTTCCAAAAGAAAGAATCAAAAGTAAAACTGTACTGAGAAAAAGCCAGCCCACACCTTGCTTTCGATTCAGGCATTGAGCAGAAAGGTCCCATTCGTGCCACTGTCCAGCATAAAGAGTGTAGAACTTCCTTTCCCTCACACCTGTTCCAGTCTGGAAGGTAAATTACATGATTCACAGTCCTCTTTTTACCTATAACAGTTCCCCCTCTCTTCTCTATGACTTTATTTGTTAAAGGGACTGTAGGATTTGCTCTGTACAATTCCCACATTCTGGATTGGCTGACTGCATCCTTGTTGTTTTGTTTGGCTTGCTCCTCTCTCCCCAGTGTCTCCTGCACACTGGTTGTTAGAGCCTTGAATAAGTGGTGTATGTGTGTGTGTAAGAATATACTGGCTAAAATGCTCCGTCAGTGGTCATGAAAGAAGCTTAGTCCCTCCTCAGGAGGCACATGATACCTGCTCGGCCCTATTTATAGTGGTGCTCAGAGCGCTCAGTGAGTCAGACATTGTCAGCTTGGTCCATCGTTCTGAAGTTTCCAGAAAACTTTCACCTAATGGTTTAGTGCATCCATTGATGATCATTGCCTCCATTGATGATCAATGTTTCAGTCATTTTGTTGTAGTTTGCAAATTCATAATTTTCTCATTTTTTGATGTATGAATTTGTTATATTCATTTAAATTAATTTTGCTAGTTTTTCTATACTTGCGTAAATTTGAATATCTGATCTTTTAGTTTAATTTTTTTTTACAGTTAGATGTCCAAATGGTAACTTAAAGGTTGAGACTATTTTTAAATCAGTTCTATAGATGGATGTTTTTTGAGGTTGTTCCACTGATTCGTCATTTAAACATGAGCAAAATTCTGAGTCATGTTAAAATGAGGCTGCCGTGTGCTAATACTCTACCAATATTTGAAAGGCCCATATAGAAATAAAAACGCCTTTTCATAGCCACTTCATATAGGAAATCACCTTGAAGTCACTCCACCTTGTGATGTAGGGATTTTTTTTTTAAGCATAATTCACATACCGTAAAATTCACCCTTTTAAACTATATAACTCAGTGGTTTAGTCTATTCACAAAGTTGTGCAACACTTTTATCACTCCCAAAAGGAACCCCCAGCCCCTTAAGCAGCCACCTCCCATTCTCCTCTCCCCTAAATGGCAACCCCTAATCAACTTGCTGTCTCTGTAGATCTGCCTGTTCTGGGCGTTTCGTATGAGTGGAGTCATACAACATCCGGCCTGTCTGGCCTCTTTCACTTAGTATAATGTTTTAAAGGTTCATCCACATCATAACATTAATCAGTACTTTATCCCTTTTGTGGCTGAATAATATTCCATTATGTATATATACCACCTTTTCTTTATCCATCCTTCAGTTAATGGACTTTTGGGTGGTTTTCACTTTTTGGATATTATAAATAACGCTGCCATGAAAATCTGTGTGCAAGTTTTTGGGTGGACATATGCTTTCCTGGATGTATACCTAGGAGTGACATTGTTGGTCACATGGTCATTCTATGTTTCACTTTTTGAGGAGCTGCCAAATAGCTTTCCAGCCGCACCATTTTTCATTCCTACCAGCGTATATGGAGCTTCCAGTGTCTCCACATCCTCCCCAAAAGAGTCATTGTCTTTTTTATTATCGACCCCCCAGTGAGTGTGAGGTGGAGCCCATGTTTTGATTTGCATTTCCCTAATGACTGATAATGCTAGGCATTATTTCATGTGCTATTGACCATCCATGTATCTTATTTGTAGAAATGCCTCCTTCTTAAGTGGAAATACTTAAATCTTTGTTCACTTTTAAATTGTGTTAATTGTTTTTTGAGTTGTAAGAGTACTTTATATATTCTGCATGCTAGAACTTTATCAGATACACGGTTTGCAGATATTTTCTTCATTCTGTAAGTTGTCTCCTCATGCTCTGGATAACATCCTTGAAGCACAAAGGTTTTCAATTCTAATCAAATCAAATTTATCTGTTTTTAGCTGCTTGTACTTTTAGCAACATATCTAAGAAACCATTGCCTAATCCAAGGACTTGAAGATTTATACCTATGTCTTCTTCCCAGAGTATTATTTTTTAGCTCTTACATTTAGGTCTTTGATCACTGTCGAGTTAATTTTATGACGTGAGATCAGAGTCCGACTTCATTCTTTTTCTTGAGCTTATCCACCTGAGGAGACTATGTTTTCTCCATTGCATGGTCTTGTCACCCTTGTTGAAAATTAATTGACAGAAATGTATGGGTTATTTTGGGACTCTTACTTCTGTCCTATTAATCTACATATCTATCCTTGGGCCAACACTACATGGTGTTGATGACCACGGTTTTATAGTAAGTTTTGAAATCAGGACATGTAAGTCCTCCAGCTTTTCTTTTCACAAGACTCTTTTGTCACTCTGGGTCCTTTTCATGTCCCTATGAATTTTAGGACCAAGTTATTTCCCCACCTGGGGTTTTGAATCAGTAGAACAATTTGGGGAGTTTTGACGTCTTAACAACATTAAATTTTCCAATTTATTAACACAGGACATCTTTGCATTTATTTAGGACTTTAATTTCTTTCGGTGATGTTTTATGGTTTTCAGTGTACAAGCTCTACACTTCTTTTGTTAAATCTCTAAGTATTTTATTCTTTTTGTTGCTATTTTAAATGGAATTATTTTGATTTCACTTTTGGATTGTTTGTTGCTAGTATACATTCATACAATTGATTTTTATATATTAACATTGTATCTGCAAACTTACTGAACCAGTTTATTAGTGTGAATTTTTTTTTTAAAGATTCCTTAGGATTTACTATACACAAGATCATGTCATTTACAAATAGAGATAGTTTGATCCCTTTCCTTCCAATCTGAGTGCCTTTATTTCTTTTTCTTGCCTAATTTCCCTGGCTAGAACTTACAGTAGATATTGAACAGAGTTGGCAAGAGAAAACGTCTTTGTCTTGTTCCTCATCTTAGGGAGAAAACTTTCATTTTTTCACCATTAAGTATGTTGCTGGCTGTAGGTTTTTGGTAGATACTCTTTATCAGGTTGAGGGAGGTTTTTTTCTATTCCTAGTGTGTGGAGTATTTTTATCATGAAAGAGTATGGGACTTTTCTCAAATGTTTTTTCTGCATCTAAGAAGATGATGATGTGGTTTTTTTCTTTCATTTTGTTAATGTGGTATATTATATTGATTGATTTTTGGACATTGAACCAACATTGCATTCTGGGATAAATCTCACTTGGCCACAGTGTATAATTTTTTTGTATGTTGCTGAATTCCATTTGCTGATATTTTATTGAGGATTTTTGCATCTATGTTGATAAGGGATATTGGTCTATAGTGGGGTTTTTTTGTGGCATCTTTGTTTTTAGTATCAGGTAATATTGGCTTCATAGAATGAATTGAGAAGTGCTTCCTCTTTTTTGTGAAACAATTTGTAAAGGATTGGGGCTAATTCTTTAAATGTTAGGTGGAAGTCACCAGCAAAGCACTCCTGGGCTTGTCTTTGTGGGAAGTGTTTTGATTACTCATTCAATCTTTTTATTTGTTGTATATTTATTCAGATTTTCTGTTTCTTCTTGAGTTAGTTTCAATAGTTTGTGTCCTTCTAGGAATTTGTCCATTTTATCCAGGTTATCTAATTTGTTGATATATCATTTTTATAGTTTTCCCTTATAATGCTTTTTATAAGGTTAGTAGTAATGTCCTCATTTTCATTCCTAATTTTAGTAATTTGAGTCTTCTCTCTTTTTCTTAGTCAGTTTAGCTAGTTCTGCCAATTTTGTTGATCTCAAAGAACTAACATCTGATTTCTTTGATTTTCTATATTGCTTTTCTATTCTCTGTTTAATTAATTTCTACTCTAATCTTTAGTATTTCCTTCATTCTGCTTGTTTTGGATTTAGCTTATTCTTTTTCTGGTTTTTTAAGATGGAAGGTTTATTGATTTGAGAACTTTTTTTAAACATAGGTATATAAAGTTATAAATTTCCCTCTAAGCCTGCTTTAGCTGCATGCCATAAAGTTTTGGTGTGTTGATTTTTCATTTTCATTTATCAAAAAGTACTTTCTAATTTCCCTTATGATTTGTTCTTTGATTTACTGATTATTTGGGAGTGTGTTATTTCCACATGTTTATTAATTACCCAACTTTGCTTCTCATTCATTTATGATTTCAGAGCACATACTTTTCATGATTTTGATTATTTTAAATTTAATTAGACTTGTTTTATGATCTGACACACAGTCCCTCCTGGAGAATACTCCATGTGCACTCAAGAGTGTGTGTTCTGCTGTAATTTGGTGGCGTGTTCTCTAGGTGTCTGTCAGCTCTGGTTGATTTTCAGTGTTTTTCATGTCTTCTGTTTCCTCTTTAATTTTCTGTCTAGTTGTTCTATCCATTATTGAAACTCTAGTATTGAATTATCTATTTTTCCTTTTAATTCGTTCATTTTTTACTTCATGTATTTTTGTGCTCTGTTCTTAGGTTCACATGTGTTTATAATTTTTACATCTTCTTAATGGATTGGCACTTTTGTTATTATAAAATGTACTTGCTTGTCTCTGGTAATAATATTGTCTTAATTTCTATTTTGTCTGATATTAGTGTAGCCACTCCAGTTCTCTTTTGATCACTGTTTGCATGTAATACTAATTTAATTACAATAGTGTACAGAAACCTTTTTCTTATATAGCTCCATTCCCTCCTTTTCCTTTCTGTTATTGTCATAGAAGTTACATTTTATGCATTGTATGTGCATTAACATAGATCTATAAGTATTGCTTTATGCAGTTACCTTTAAATCAGATAGGAGAAAAAGAAGTTAAAAACAAAAACTTCATATGTAAGGTCTTTTCTATTTACCTATATATTTACTTTTACTGGTGTTCTTTATGTTTTCATGTGGATTCAGGCTCCTGTCTAGTGTCCTTTCCTTTCAGCCTGAAGGACTCCATTTAGTATTTCCTGTAGGGCAGGCCTAATAGCAGTAAACACTCTCAGTTTATTTATCAGGGAATAGTTTAACTTAGGACTCGTTTCTGAAGGGTAGTTTTACTAGGTAGTACAGACTGTCTCAGTTGGCAGCCTTTCTTGTAGCACTTTAATACATCACCCCAGCGCCTAGTGGCCTCCCTTGTTTCTGGCGAGTCATCAGTTGATCTTACTGAAAATCTCCTGTAAATGATGGGTTACTTTTCTTTCTTGCTGCTTTCAAGACTCTCTTTTTCTCTTTGGATTTCAAGTTTGATTATGATATTTCTAGATATAGGGCACTTTGAGTTTATGCTAGTTGGAGTCAGTTGACTTTCTTGAATGTGTAGATTAATGTTCACCAAATTTGGGGAGTTTGGGGCCATTAATTTTTCAAGTAGTCTTTCTGCTTCACACTCTCTTACTCTTCCTCCTCTACTTTGGGGACTCCCGTTATGCATATGTTGGTATGCTTGATAGTATCCCACAGGTCTCTGAGATTTCATCTTTCTTCATTCTTTTTTCTTTTTGTTTCTCAGACTGGATAATCCCAATTGACCTACCTTCAACTTCTCTTCCCCCCTTTTTTCCTCCCTCCTGCTCACATCTACTGTTGAACTCTTCTAATGAATTTTTTATTTCAGTTCTTGTACTTTTCTGTTCCAGAATTGTCCCTTGTTTCCTATCATAGTTTCTATCTCTTTTACTGCAACTATTGGATAAGACATTATCTTCTTGCTCTTAGTTCTTTAAGCCTAGTTTCCTTTAGTTCTTTGAACATACTTGAAGTAGTAACTCAAAGTCTTTGTCTAGTGGTCTGACGTCTGGACTTACTCAGTTATAGCTTCTATTGATGGCTTTTCTTTCTCTATGTTGACCATACTTTCTTATTTCTTTTGTAGATTTCATAATTGAAAATTTGAGCTGTTTAACTCAAATCATGGGTTCATACTGTTATTTCCTATTCGTAGTTAGGATTACAGGATATTTACTTATCTTTTACACTGAAATTCTTGTTTTTTGACATTAACAATGATTTATTCATGTCACAATATACATAAGTATAAAATAATATCATTACTGCTAATAAGACTCCTGATGTTCAATGAGGTCAGAAGAGCAATGCATGAACAAAATGAGCATTTCAACAAAGAGATAGAAAATATTAAAAAGTACCACAGAAATAAGAGCTGAAGAATATGTAATTAAACTGAAAAATTCACTGGGGAGGGTCAACAGCAAACTACACCAAGTGGGAAAAAGGATTAGTGAATTCCACGGCAGGGGAATTCATCCAATCAAAGGAGCAAAAAGAAAAAATAATGAAAAGGAGTGAAGATAGCTTAAGGGATTTATAGGGTACCATAAAAAGACCAATATACACTTTATAGGGGTCCTAGGAGGAGAGAGGAGAAAGGGGCAGAAAGCTTATTCAAGGAAAAATATCTTGAGAAAAACATACCAAAACTTATAGGATGCAACAGAAGCAATTCTAAGAGGAAACTTCATAGTGATAAACACCAAAGTAAGAAAAAATAAAGATCTCAAATAAACAACCTAACTTTATACCTCAAGGAACCTGATAAGGAAGAACAAACTAAGCCCAAACTTAGTAGAAGGAAGGAAATGACAAGCATCAGAGGATAAATAAGTGAAATAGAGACTAAAAAGACAATGGAAAAGATGACTGAAACTGAGCCTTTTTTTTGAAAATATAAACAAAATAGGCAAACTTTTAACTCCACTTACCAAGAAAAAGAGAGAGGACTCAAAGAAATAGAATTATAGGTGAAAGAGAAGACATTTCAATTGATGCTACATAAGTACAAAGGATCATAAGAGAATACTATGAACAACTGTACAGCAGCAAATTGAACAGCCAGGAAGAAGGATAAATTTTTAGAAACATATGACTTAAGCAAGACTGAATCATGAAGATTAGAAAATCTGAACAAATTACTGGTAAGAGGATTGAATCAGTAATCAAAATCCTCCCAACAAACAAAAGTCCAGGACCAGATGGCTTCAATGGTGAATTCTACAAAACATTTGAAGATGAATTAATAGCAAGCCTTCTTAAACTCTTCCAAAAAATTGAAAAGAAGTAATCACTTCCACACTCATTTTAGGAGGCCAGCACTTCCCTGATATCAAAACCAGACAAGGACAGTACAAGAAATGAAAATTACTGGCCAATATCCCTGATAAACATAGATGTAAAAATTCTCAACAAAATATTAGCAAATCAAATTCAACAGTACATTGAAAAGATCATACACCATGATCAAGTGGGATTTATTCCAGGGATACAAGGATGGTTCAACATACACAATCAATCATTGTAATACTCCACTTTAACAAAATAAAGGATAAAAATCATAGGATTGTCTCAGAACGTGCAGAAAAAGCATTTGACAAAGTTCAACATCCTTTCATGATGAAACTTCTCAAAAAACTGAGTATGGAAGAATGTACCTCAACATAATAACAGCCATATATGAGAAGGCTAAAGCTGACATCATACTCAACAATCAAAAGCTGAAAGCTTTTCCTCTAAGATCAGGAACAAGATGAGGATGCCCACTCACCACTTTTATGCAACATTCTACTGGAAATCCCAGCCAGAGCAATGAGGCAAGAAAAAAGAAGAAGCAGCATCCAAATTGGAAAGAGAGAAGTAAAACCACCACTATTTGCAGATGACATGGTGTTAAATATAGAAAACCCTAAAGACTTCACCAAAGATCTGTTAGAACCAATAAACAAATTCAGTAAAGTTGCAGGATACAACATTAATATACAAAAATCAGTTGCATTTCTGTACACTAACAATGAACTAACAGAAATTAAGAAAACAATCCTATTCACAATAGCATCAAAAAGAATAAAACCTCTAGGAATAAATTTAACTAAGGAGGTAAAAGATCTGTATGTGGAAAACTGTAAGACATTGATGAAAAGATATTGAAGAAGACGCAAATAAATGGAAAGATATTACATGTTCATAGCCTGGGAGGATTAATATTGTTAAAAATATCCACATTACCCAAAGCAATCTACAGATTTAATGCAATCCCTATCAAAATTCCAATGGCATTTTTCACAGTAATAGAAAAAACAATCCTAAAATTCATATGGAAACACAAAAGACCCCAAATAGTCAAAGCAATCTCAAGAATGAAGAACAAAGCTAGAGTCATCACAATTTCTGATTGCAAACTATATTGCAAAGCTGTAGTAATCAAAACAGTATGGTACTGATGTCAGAACAGACACATAGATCAATGGAACAAAATACAGAGCCCAGAAATAAACCCATGCAAATATGTTCAATTAATTTTTCACAAAGGAGCCAATACTATACAATGGGGGAAGGACCGCCTCTTCAACAAATGGTGATCGGAAATCTGCATATCACATGCAGAAGAATGAAACTGGGCACGCTCTTACACCACACACAAAAATCAGCTCAAAATAGGTTAATGTCTTGAACATAAGGCCCAAAACTATAAAACTCCTAGAAGAAAACATAGGAGGTAAGCTTCTTGATGTTGGTCTTGACAATGATTTTTTGAATTTGACACCAAAAGCAAAGGCAACAAAAGCAAAATAAACAAATGTGACTGCATCAAATTGAAAAATTTCTGCGCAGCAAAGGAAACCATCAACAAAATGAAAAGACAACCTATGGAATGGGAGAAAATATTTGCAAACCACATATCCAATAAGAGGTTAGTATCCAAAATATACAAGGAACTCATACAACTGAATAGCAAGAAAGCAAATAACCCAATTAAATTGGGCAAAGGACTTGAATAGACATTTTTACAAAGAGCAAACAGGTACGTGAAGGGTGCTCAACGTCACTGATCATCAGGGAAATGCAAATCAAAACCACAATGAGGTATCATCTCACACCTGTTAGGTTGTCTGCTATCAAAAAGACAAGAGGTAACAAATGCTGGCGAGAATGTGGAGAAAAGGGAACCCTTGTGCACTGTTGGTGAGAACGTAAACTGACACAGCTATTAAGGAAAACAGTATGGCAGTTCTTCAAAAAATTTAAAATATGACTACCATATGATCCAGCAATTCCACTTCAGGGTATATAACCAAAGGAATTGAAATCAGGATCTCGAAGAGATATCTGCACTGCAGTTTCATTGCAGTGTTATTCACAATAACCAAGGCGTGGAGACAACCAAAGTGTCCATCAACAGATGAAGAGTAAAGATGATGTGCTATGTGTATATTCACACACACACCCAAGAATATTATTCAACCTTACACAAAGGAAATCCTCCCATTTGCAACAACACAAGATGAACCTGGAGGGTATTACGTGAAATAAGTGACTTATTAAGTGAAATAAGTAAGACAGAGAAAGACAAATACTGCACAGAGTCACTTATATGTGGAATCGAAAACAAACAAAAGTTGAACACTTAGAATAGAAAAGTGGTTGTGAGAGGCAGGGGGTGGGGTGTTGGGGAAATGAAAAGAGGTTGGCGGAAGGGTACACTCTTTCAGTTACAAGATGAATAAGATCTGAGGATCTAGTGTATAACATGGTGACTCTAGTTCCTAACATTGTATCGTATAATAGAAATTTGCTAAAAGAGTGGAACTTAAATGTTCTTTTCCAAAAAAAGATACCTATGTAAGGTGATGGCTGTGTTCATTAACTGCCTGGGGGCATCCTTTCACAATGGATCCATGTATCACATCATCGCGTTGTACACTTTAAATATCTTACCATTTTATTTGTCAGTTGTACCTCAATAAAGCTGAAAAAATACCTACTGAATATTGTTTTCCTAGTAGGTTGTTTTATTGTGTTTTGTTTTTTGGTTTCTTTGTTACTTTGTTTATTGCCCTTAGGATATATCTGACTTGAGCTGTAAAGTCTCAATACTGTATTTTAGCCAAAAACTAGAAAGCACTGAAAGGCCCATCAGTGGGAGAAGGGTTAATTTCTGGCATATTCGTATGATGGAAAACTGTACTTGATGAATAACGTACAGCTACACGCAACCATATGAGTGGGTGTCCCAAACAGTGTTGAAGAAAAACAGCAAGACCCAAATAAATAAGCTTATATGGTATGATTCCAAATACATGTATGAGTGTGTTTAGTATAGTGTGTGTGTGTGCATTCTATTATATATAGTAGCAAAGTAGGCAAATCTATCTCTCTATATAAATATACAAAACTCATCTCCTCTGGTAGAAGTTACTTTTGGGGGGAAATGCCTGGGAGGAGGTACAAGAGGAGATTTGGGCACAGATATGTGTTTTGTTTCTTAGTTTGGATGCTACTTACTCAGGCATGCTTCATATATCAGCATTTGCAAGCTGTACAATTATGTGCACTTTTCTATGTATGTATTATACTATAATGAAAAGTTTGTTTAAATTGTGATTTAAAGTCAATTGAACTAGTTCCTTTCTGATGTGGTTACGGCACAGCTTGATATAGAGTTAGAGTAGACTTCTTTTAAAACTAATTTGTGCTCATTTTTACATGTGGACGCCAGAGTTTGCGATTGGTAGCCTAGATAATGCCAGCCATAGCCATGAATTCGGTCCTTTGATTTCTCAGGAGAACCTGTGCCTGTCAAGGGCTGGACCCAGACACGTGTGGTGCCTCCTTCTCCTTTGGTTGTTCTTGGAGCATGTACTACAATGGATGTAAGTTTGCCAGAAGCAAGATCCCAAGAAAATTTAAGCTGCTTGGGGATGACCCAAAAGAGGTTTGTTTACTTCCTGATGTATAATCTCTTTATTTTTCATGGAGAATTAATGAGCACAGATGAAGTGAACAATATGACGTACTCCGTCACACTTTCATTAACAAGATTACAGATGAGTCAACAAAATTTTGCCTAAACTGGAGTCACATTATAATATTTTATAAAGTTAACATAATAATCATGTGATAACAAAGTAATAGATAAAGTTTGAACAACATAAGTTCTTCATACCTATGGCCTTTTATATTTATTCATTTTTATGTTAATTCCAGAGTTTTAAACAGCTGTCACTTCAGTATTAAAACTAAATGTTAACGCTTATGTGTTAAAATTATCATCTTTTGAACTTGAATTATAGAAGTCATGTTCATTACTGCAATGATCAGAAAAGACCATTTCTAGTCACATTTTCATACCATGAGATTTGATAGTTTAAAGTTACCGTAATGAACACATTCAAGTAATCAAAATATATTTAGATTTTAACATAAAAGTGTAATGGAAATAAATGAACATTGATTTCTCATTGAATTCACTGGTTTTTGTCTTTTCTCTAGAATACATATTTCTCAAAATATAACTTACAGATTGGTATCAAATTTAACAACTTTTAGGTAGCATGTGTTCTAGAGTGTACTAATTGAATAATCAGAAAACCTCAGTATATTCAGCATTTAGATATGACCAAATTTTTAGTGACTATGCATCTTATAATTATCTTTCAAATTTTAAATGCAATTGAAATATACAGTCATACTGTGGATATTATAATATTGATATGTCCCTCTAAATAAAACTTGTTAGCTTTGTTGTTTGTGACTATAATAGTAACTAGCAGTTTAATAAAGTGCAAAAACTCTTGAAATCACAATATAAATTTTTTTCATAGGATTACAGTATTGTTAATAAACTATATTACTTAAACATGCTAGATGTCCTCTTTTCATCAGGAAAAAACACAAATATTTAGTAAACCTAATGAAGACTAGCACCTTTGCATGCTGTCAGCCACTTTAATTTTCCACACTGGAGAGCTTTCTCACTGCTATTTCATAAATGTTTACCATTCCAACCATGTTTCATGTAAACCAGATCCGGGGGATGGCTAGTGCCGTCTCCCCTCAGGTGGGCAGGAGGACTGCACTCAGAAACCTTACCTCCTAAACTACGAACCAGTACATCTCTGCCAGCGATTCTGTCTCCTAAGATTTTTAGAGAAATAGTAATATGAAATGAGAGCTTCTAAGTATGAACAGCAACTGGGTATTATCACCTACCATTTTAAAAAGCAATATTACTTGGAAAATCTGTTCCTTATGGGAAGAAGGCAGTGCAACTGAACATTTTTCCTTTCAAGTAAGCCTTACAAAGTTCTTTGTATATACCACATTCTAGGTCTGAGAATTTTATCTATATTTGAAGCATCTAGTAAGTGGAGAGATCATTTCAAATTTTGAAGTACTATTTTTATAAACATTTAAAAATATAAAGATTGCAAATAGACCAATTAAGCCAAATGAATCCTTTCAATAGCTCATCTTCCTTGGAAGCTCATTGGAGAGGGAGTGGAGAATGTGACCTCTTTAAGACCAGATGGCTTCATTCTCCTAACCCTGCTATTAGCATGGGCTTATATTCATAAACTGTCAAATATTTGCATGCAAAGTAGAATATTGATTAATCTGATGAAATACCAAAGAGCTAGATATTTAATAGCACATACAAATATAGGTGATATATGGTCTATAATTTTCACTTAGAAATAGTCATGTTAAGATGCTTTAGTTATTTAATAAGAAAGACACTATACATTATGTTTTGGATCCAAGATGTAGGGGGAAAATGTCTAACTGACAGCCTCTCTCACATACAGAGATAATTGATTTAGAATTTAATATGTAGAATTATTCGTTTTATACAGGAAGAGAAACTGGAGTCTCATTTACAAAACTTATCCACTCTTATGGCACCAACGTACAAGAAACTTGCACCTGATGCATATAATAATCAGGTAAGTTTAAATAATTATTGACAATGATCGAAACAGTTCACTTGCTCATTATTGATGACCGACCTACCTACTTCCAAAACTATTTTTGAAGAAATGATCCTCCTTTATTTGTCTAACTTTGTCTCTTCCGAATTGTCGAAGCCACTGCAGTGTTCTGTTTCTGGGATATGAGAGTTACACCATCCAAAAGAGCATAGTTTTGGTCTTTTAAATCTGTAAAGATAATGAGCTTTTAAGGCTCACAAGCTGTTTCTATCTATTAATCTTGTTCTCCTATAGATAATTTTGTCTCTATAAGCAGAATCCAGGAATTAATTAAAATTATGTGGCCCAAACTATAGGTTCTAATTATCTACAACTGTTTCCACAGAAAGCCTATACGTATACAGCTATGGGTGTACTAATTTGTTAAGTGCACATACCTGAGTCCAGATATGACCGATCTGGCTGGATCCTTTTCTCTATTCTTGGCCTTGGCTCCATGAACTAAGCAAAACTATTTCTTCCCTGTTTTAACAGTGTGTTCTAGACTGTGCCTGTCTAGAAGGCTGAGTAGCTGGCTCAGAAGTGCTCAGGAAGCAGGCAAAAGAGCGCAGAGTCTCCTCTGCTTCAGTAGTGTCAACATAACAGCATTACATGAAAACCTGATCTGAACCAGATGCTGTGTTTAATCTCTGCGGACATAAAGAGGAACAGTGTAGCCTCTCTGTCTTCAGGAATTCCTTCTGTAGAGGAGACACGGATATGTAAAATACCATTACAGAAGAACACAGTAACAGCTGCGGTAGAGGTGTGCACACATCTCTGAGGGAAGAGAAAGATTCTTCCTGAGTGTAGAGTATAGATGTAAGGTCAGAGACGGCCTTGGAGGCCATGCAAAGAGCTGTGGACTTTCTCCTGTAGGTGAGAGCACTGCCACGGGGGGCTTTTAGTGTATGTTGAGAGTGGGGGAGGGTGAAGTGATTTAATTTAAAAGGTCACTCAACAAGCCAAATAAATGAAACATAGCTTAGATTAGTGTAAGATTAAATTAAAGAAGAAGTAAGCTATTGTAGTCTTTGGGCAAGAGATATAAAGTCCTAAATTAAAGAAATGTCAGTAGTGATGGAGAAAAGGAAATAAGAATGTGAAATATTTGAGGTGGAACTTACAGAACTCAGTGTTGGATTTAAGGATGAGCGAAAGAGAGAATTTGAGGATCCACCAAATTTCTGGTTTGGACAGGTGGTTCTGTTAACTGGTGACAGGAATCAGTAAGGGAAAGTAAGTTTGGGGGAGAGAAGGGGAAGATGATAAATTTCATTTTGGATATGCTGGTTTGACCTATTTCTAGGATAATTAGATGGAAAGTCAGGAGAAAAATCCAGACTAGCGCTGTAGATTGGGGAGTTATCAAAATTCAGGAAGTAGTTGAAGTTGAATACATAGAAGTGAATGCAATTTTTCAGAGTGGAGATTCTAAAGAGGAGGAGGGCTAAATGATGGCACTCTGGATCACAGCCACATTTTGGGGGTGCGTATAGGAAGAGAAACCAGTGAAGCAAGTGCTGGGTAGAAGCGGTTAAAGATTTAAGGGAAGAGGGAAACTGACAGGTGGGGGAAAGCTGGAGGCGACGAGAAGGCATGCAGGGCAGAGTGCACAGCAGCAGGGCACATGGACTTGTGAAGGGCACTGCATTTGCAGACATTGTCGCTGGCTTAATAACGTGGAAGACTCCAGTGGGATTAGATCAGTGTACGTGACAGAGACAGACAGGGGACCAATCCTAATCAATGATTTAGCTCCTCTTGTTTCCATTGTGGGCTTCAATACTTTCCCCACCCAAACCTCAATATATATATTTTTATTGGGAGCAAAGGAGCCAAATTTAATAATGATGGTCTGTTTATAAGTTGTTTTATGTCACAACTTAGGGTTTTAGAAATATATGTGAATGTCTATAAAAGTTATTTTAAATGCTGTTAATAATAGTGGGATTAATAGCTATTTTACAACCTTACCTATTTTACTATCACAGAAAAGTATAAAGAATGCTTTGGTACTGTTGTAAAATAATTCTAGGTGAGAAACACAATAAATCAAGCGATGAAGATAAGAAAATGAATTGAAGATATTAAATGTCACTAGATTTCAACTTTGGCCATTTTCTGTTGACTGAATTTTTTTATAGGTATATTAATCAAATGGGCTTAGCTGGGGAAAGGGACAGAACAACAAAGCATTGATGTTCTTTTTAATCCTGTTATTCTTATTATAGACTGTCTCATACACACCTGGTTTTCTAAGCATTTATATTCTACTTAGTAGATTTTGTTTGGAGTGTTTCATGCATTTCCCAAATCTGAAATGCCCAAAATTTCTAAGTTATAACAGGATGATTAGGTATAATTTCTTAGATGTGTTTCAGTGTTTATACAAGCATAAATGTGTAGGTGTACTAATCAATGGGCACAAAGTTTCGGCTAAGCAAAGTGAACAGGCTCTGGAGATCTGCTGCACAGCGTCTGTACCTGTAGTCAACAATAACGTATCAGACACTTAAAAACTTGTTAAAAGGGTAGGTCTCAAGTTAAGTGTTCTTACCACAATAAATTAAATATATACATACATTCATACATTAAAAATAGGTGTAATGGGGCCGGCCTGGTGGTGCAGTGGTTAAGTTCACACGTTCTGCTTCAGCATCCCAAGGTTCACTGGTTCAGATCCCGGATGCGGACATGGCACTGCTTGGCAAGCCATGCTGTGGTAGGCGTCCCACACATAAAGTAGAGGAAGATGAGCATGAATGTTAGCTCAGGGCCCGTCTTCCTCAGCAAAAACAGGAGGATTGGCCTCAGATGTTAGCTCAGGGCTGATCTTCCTCAAAAAAAAAATAATAATAATTTAAAAAATAAAATAGGTGTAATGTCTATATAAATTAAATCAACTAATGGCTATGAATGGATGTGGTGTTTTTTATATTGCATGGTAGGTACTATTGGTAATGTTCATCCATATGTCTTGATAGAGTTTAAAAATCCAAAAAACAGCCATGTGATCTTTCCAAACCATATATGGGAAGACCTTTTGAGGTTATAGGTGCTGTCAAAACCTACCATTTGATCTTTGCCTCCTTCCCTCAACTGAATAAAATATCTTTATGTCTCATATCTGAATGTTCTTCCTTGCTTTACTTCTTGATTTCATGGTCAAAGTCTTATTGCTAAAGTTAAGCTTCATTGGGTCTTCACAGTATATCTTCTGTCAACCCCGTGGACTTAGAACATAGGTTTTCTCAATTTAAACGTTTTTTCTTTATATCTATCCAGTAGACTCATTTTTGCTCTGCTTTTTCTATTATCATCTTACCATTAAACTTTAGGGCTGAATTAGCAGGTTCAGATCTCAAAATCATGTGCTTGCATCAGATGTGGAGATGACATTTTTAGACCAATGCTGTCCAAGAGAACTTCCTATGACAGTGGAAATATTCTCTGTCTACACTGTGCAGCACAACAGCTGCCAGCCACACGTGGTTATCGAGTGCTCGATATGTGGCCAGTGTAATCAAGTTAATGAATTTTTATTTTAATTTAATAGATTTAATTAGCCACATGTGGCTAGTGGCTACCATATTGAACAGCACAGCTTTACACCCTCAGAAAGCCATGCACTTAGATTGTCTTCCAGACATGGAGATGTCTCTCCAGTAATCCATTCACAAACCCCTTCATGGTGTTTCTTGTGAGATAGCCTAAGTCTGTCTAATGATCAACTAGATTTTGTACACATTTTTATTCAAGGAACAGAATGAAGTGATCTAGAACACGGCATGGACTAAACAGTCACAAACCACACAGCTATGTGGTCATACAGTGGTCAACACCATCACTTTCTTTTGACCAGAGTCTTATAAGTTTCAGTATATAAATATGCTATGTGAACCTGATGGTAAATAATATTCAAGTCATCAAAAACTTTATCAAGTTGTGAGTTCAGCTTCTAGCCATGACAGATTAACAGGGACTGGATTTACTTTCACATATTAAAAAAACAACAACAGAATATATGAAACAATGGCTTTTAGACATAGGACAATAAGAACCACAAGATAGTAACACTGTCTTGGAGGAAGGAAATGAAAAAGGTGAACCTATGATTACCTGAGCTTACTTCCAAAAAATGAAGAGCACGATAGGCTCAGGGCAGGGAGGGGGAACCCAAACAGACCCCAGGGTTATCTCCGTGTGAAGGAGACTAAGTTCAGAATTTGGGGAAGCCAAGGTGCTAGAATTCACCATTCAGAGTACCAGAGAGGAGAGCGCTTCATTGAGAAGAGCTTCAGAGATCTGTAGAGGGTTCTGCTTGCGTCGTCGGCTGAGTACTGAACAGTGCGTGCATGTGAAGAGATCACCAAGGCTGTGGAAGGAGCCATCAAAAGGAATAGGCAGGGGCTGGCCCCGTGGCCAAGTGGTTAAGTTCACACGCTCTGCTTCAGCAGCCTGAGATTCTCCAGTCTGGATCCTGGGCACGGACCAACACACCACTCATCAAGCCATGCCATGGCAGCATCCCCCATAGAACTAGAACCACTTACAACTAGGATATACAACTACATGCTGGGGCTTTGAGGAGGAAAAAAAAGAGAAAGATTGGCAACAGATGTTAGCTCAGGGCCACTCTTCTTCACCAAAAAACATACCTTAAAAAAAAAAAAAAGAAAAAAAAAAAGAGGAACAGGAGGAACAACCCCTTGATTCCATACACAACTGGACTAGTTCTTGTTAATAACATGCAGAAGGAAAAGACCTCCTAGCAGACAAGATATCAAGTAGGGTATTCAGAATTTTATGGCCTTGGTAGCAGAAGTAGATTAGGGTGTTCTGGTCCAAACTAGAAATGGTTACAGTCAAGACTTGAAAGGATCAAGCTGATTCCAATAACTTAACAGCATCCCAAAACAAAATTTTTTTTAAAATCCCACAGACAACAAGGTAAAATTTACAATGTCTAGCATCCCATCAAAACTCACCAAGCATACAAAGAAATAAGAAACTGTGACCCATCATGAAGAAGGAGGAAAAAAGCAACCAATAGAAATAGTTCCAGAAATGACATGTGATAAGAATATGGAGACAAGGACATTAAAATAGTTCTCATACATATATTCCATTTATTCAGGACAACAGAGGAAGTATGAGCATGATAAAGAAAGCTAAGAAGATATCAAGAAGACCCACATTGAATTTATAGAGATGAAAAATATATGTCTGGATAAAAAATATGCTAGTTGGAATTAATTCCAGAAGATTAGTGGACTTGAATACATAGCAGTAGAAATGTCCCAATGTGCAATAAAGAGAAAAGGCAAAATGAAAAAAATGAATAGATCAAAGGCCTCTGAGACAATATTATTACACTAATATATGTGTAATTGGAGTCCCAGAAGGAGGTAGGGTACTGAAAAGTATTTAAAGAAATGGTCACAATTTTTTCAAATTTGTTCAAAACTGTCAACCCATTGATCCCAGAAACTCATCAAGCCCCAACCAGGGGGGTAGGGGAAGACTTGAAGAAAACCAGATAAAGGCACATTGAAATCAGTTTGCTTAAAGTCAGTGATAAAGAGAAAATGCAAAAAGCAGATGGAGAAAAAAATGGCATATTACATATAGTGAAGAAAACGATAATAAACACAAGAGACTTCATGTCAGAGGAAAATACAAGAAAGAGGATAGAGGAGAAACATATTTAAAGTACTGAAAGATTTATTTTCACATATACAAAAGCCGAAATAATTTACCACCAGCGACTAACACTTCAAACATGTTAAAGAAAGCGCTCCAGTAGAAAGAAAATGACATCAGATAGAAATCTGGATTGACTAAAAGGAATGAAAAACATCATAAATACTAGGTATGTGAGTAAAAAGACTTTCTTTATCTAAAAATTTCTTTAAAAGATAATTTGCTATTTTAAAAAATATATTAACAATGTACTTTGAGGTTTCTTATGTAATAGTAATGTAATAATGTAATAATGCTATTTTAAAAAATATATTAGCAATGTACTTTGAGGTTTCTAATGTAATAGTAATGTAATAATGAAATAGCACAGAGGCTGGGGGATTGGAAGAATACTGTTGTAAGGTTCTTGCGCAGAGAGTGGTGGAATACTACTTGGATGTGTAGACTGTGAAAAGTTAAAGAGTATGCTGTAAATCTTAAAGCAAGCAGCCACTAAAAAACAGTGTATAGCTAATGCACCAGTAAAAAGATGAAAATGGAATCAACCAAAAAAGTTTTTAAAAATATGGAACCATAAAAAAGATAAGACAAATATAAAACAAATAGCAAGATGGTATATTTAATCCCAACCATATCAAAAACCCCATTAAATGGAAATGGTTTTTAACACTCCCAATTAAAAGGGAGAGCTTGTGATACTGAATAATCACATCGATACTGAACAATTGTGATGTTGAAAAAAGCAAGAACCAAGAAATATCATGCTAATATAAATCAAAAGAAAGCTGGAATGATTATATTAACAACAGACAAAGTAGATTTCATAGCAAAGAATATTATAAAGTATAAAGAGGATCCTTTAATATGATAATAAAGATAAAAGGGTCAATTCAAGAGAACGTGATAATCCTAACTATGCATGCATCTAACTATGCAGAGCTTCAAATTTTATTAAACAAAAACTGATAGAACCAAACAAATTAATGCATCCACAATTATAGTCAGAGATTTCAATACATCTCTCTCAATAACTGTTGGAACAAGCAGACAAAAAAGCAGTAAGGAGAGAGGAGATTTGAACAACACTTTTATCCAACTTGACCTTATTGGCATGTCCAGAACTCGCCACCCAACAGAACTAACATTTTCAAGGGTACAAGGATGAATTACCAAGATAGATTATATTCTGGGTCATTAAACTAGTATCAATAAATGTAAAAGCTTTAAAGTATGTTCTGTGACCACAATGAAATCAAATTAAATCAAAAATCTGTACCAGAAGGATACCTACAAAATCCTTAAATATCTGGAAACTGATCAACATATTTCTAATGACCTATTGGCCAAAGAATAAATCACAAGGGAAATTAGAAGGTATTTCACACTGAATGAAAATGAAGACATAACATTGAAATTAGTGGGATGGAGCTATAAAGCCTTGCTTAGAGAGACACTTAAAGCATTGAACACTTATAGTAGAAAAATATAAAGGCTCAAATGAATGATCTATGCTTCTAACCTAAGGAACTTGGGAAAGGAGAGCAATTTTAGCCCTGAAAGGCAGAAGGAAGACAAATAAAAATAAGCAAATAAACCAATGAAATAGAGTACAGAAAACAAGAGAATAAATCAATGAAACCAAAATCTGGTACTTTGAGTCAATTCCATCAGGAAAAAAGAGAAGACAAATCACCAATGTCAAGAATTAGAGATGAGACATCACTACAGATCCTACAGACATTAAAAGAAAAATAAAGACATATTATTAAAACCTTATGCCAGTAAATTCAACAACTTAGATGAAATGGGCAGAGTCCTTGAAAAAACACAAATTACCACAGTTTTCTAAAGAAAAAAATAAATAACATGAATAGTCCTATACTATTAAAGAAATTGATTTGTAGTTAAAAGCTTTACCAAAAAGAAAATTCCAAGCCAGATGATTTTCCTGCCAAATTTGACCCATTATTTAAGGAAGAAATAATAACAATTCAATGGAAACTCTTCTAGAAAATAGAAAATGAGTAAACACTTACCAACCCATTCTTTGAGGCTGGAAATATCCTGATACTAGAACCAGACAAAGGCATTAAAGAAAAAGAAAACTATAGTCCAATGGTCTTCATAAATATTAATGTGAAACTTCTTAACAAAATTTTAGCAAATTAGATGGGACAGTGTGTAAAATGGATAATATATCATGACCAGATGGAATTTATTTCAGGAATGCTTGGTTCACTTAACATCAAAAATCAATCACCATATTAACCAGCATAACAGGGGAAAATATTTGATTATCTCAATAGATAGAGAAAAGCATTTGACAAAATTCAACATCCATAGAAGGGAACTTTCTCAGCCTGATAAAGAGCATAGATGAAAAACCTAAAGCTACCATCATACTTAATGGTGAAAGAGTGAATACTTTACTCCTAAGATTAGGAACAAGACAAGGATGTCCATTCTCACCACTGCTATTTAACATCTAACTGGAAATTTTAGACAGTGCAGTAGGCAAGAAAAAGAGATGAAAAGCATACAGAGTGGTTAGGAAGAAATAAAACTTAGTTGCAGACAACATGCTTGTCTACATAGAAAGTCCCAAAAAATATACAAAAATCTCTTTGAACTAATAAATGGTTTAGCAAAGTTGCAAAATACAAAAATCAATTGTATTTCTATATACTAACAGTAAACAATTAAAATTGAAATGAAAATGAAGAGCAATTAAAATAGCATCAGAAATATGGAATTCTTAGGCATACGTTTGACAAGAATGTACAAGACCTGTGCACTGAAAACTGCAAAACATTGCTGAGAGAAATTCTAGAAGACCTAAATATCTGGAGAGCTATACCACGTTCATGGATCAAAAGACTAAATATTGCTAA
Source organism: Equus asinus (assembly GCF_041296235.1). Classification (NCBI taxonomy): domain Eukaryota; kingdom Metazoa; phylum Chordata; class Mammalia; order Perissodactyla; family Equidae; genus Equus; species Equus asinus. The sequence continues at coordinate 1,351,182 of NC_091792.1, forward strand.
GATGTCAGTATTCCCCAAATTAATCAATGGATTCAATAATGACATATCAGAATCTTACCAGATGTTTTAAAGGAATTAACAAGGCAATTCTAAAATATATAGAAAGAAATGCAAAGGACCTGGAATAGTCAAACAGTTTTTTTAAAAAAAAGAGCAGAATTTGATGATTTATACTCCCTGATTTTAAGATTTACTAAAAATCTACATTTACTCGTAATCAAGACAGCTGGTATTGGCATATATATACATACATACAGGCGCACACCAACACACCATAATATACCAAAAGATCAGAATAGAGAGTCCAGAAATAGATCCAGTATGTATGGTCAATTGATTTTCAACAAAGACAATTCAATGAGGAAAGAATAATCTTTTTACCCCATAGTGTTTGAACTGCTGGATAGCCATATGGAAAAAAATTAACTGTGACTCCTAACCTCACACCACACGTAAGAATTAACTCAAAATGGATCCATTTATATAAAATTCTAGAAAATGCAAAGTAATCGGTAGCGACAGAAAGCAGATCAGTAGTTGCCTGGGAACAAAGGAGAGGCATGATTATAAAGGAGTATGGGAAAACTTCTGGGAGTGATGGATATATACATTATTTTGATTGTAGCAATGGTTTGATGTATACATATGTCAAAATGCATTAAATGGTATGTATTTAATGTAAGTCAGTTAGACCTCAATAACACTCTAAAATGAAAACTCTACCATGTCAAGGTACATGTTCTATTTTGTGTCACTCTGCTGTATTTCTGGATAGAAAATATACAGGTTTTTTTTTTTTTTTTTTGAGGAAGATTAGCCCTGAGCTAACTGCTGTCAATCCTCCTCTTTTTGCTGAGGAAGACTGGCCCTGAGCTAACATCCGTGCCCATCTTCCTCTACTTTATATGTGGGACGCCTACCACAGCATGGCGTGCCAAGTGGTGCCATGTCCACACCTGGGATCAGAGACAGCGAACCCCAGGCTGCCGAAGTGGAACGTGCGAACTTAACCGCTGTGCCACTCGACCACCCCCTGCAGTGTTTTTTAAAGTCCTAATAGCCTAAATACTAAGGAGTCTTTTTGACCTTCAACGCACAGGCCTTATACTTCTTTGAGAATCTCAAATGCCTAAGTTCTTACCACTCACGCACACTTTTATTTTTCAGATCGAATATGAACACAGAGCACCAGAGTGCCGTCTGGGTCTGAAGGAGGGCCGTCCATTCTCAGGGGTCACTGCCTGTCTGGACTTCTGCGCCCACGCCCACAGAGACCTGCACAACATGCAGAACGGCAGCACCTTGGTAAGTGGGCCGAGGGCAGATTGGCAGCAGGTGTTGTTGAAGAGTGGCGGGCTGCAAGTTACAGCATCTGGTTGGAGCAGCATGTTCTCTGCAGGTGTCGTGCCCGACGGTGTTTTCGTGAATGAAGTGCTGTTGCAACGTGACCTTGTTTGGCAGAACTAGTATTCTCATAAAAGTTTGGCACGTTAGTGGAAAACTGTGTTGACAAGCACATGAAAATCATGGAAATTCCTGGTGCTAGTCTAAACCAGTGACTATGCATTGCCAGCGACAATTAGCTGCCCAAAAAACCCTTCAAAATTCAGTATCAGATATCTGGTAGGTTATAGTCAGTTAAGCACAAGGCCATATACAAGCCAAGATGCCAACTCACCTTCCAGAGACAAGTATAAATGAAAAATGCATCGTCATTGTCAGAGTCACTACTGTAAAATGTTCCAAGTGCGAAAAAGCCCATTGTGACAGCATATGACAGTGGGTGAAATGGACTGGGCCTTAGAATTGGAGGCTGGTAAAGGGAGAAAAGGGATCTGGTCCCAGGGTGGAGCAACGTCCCACACTGACGGATCCTAGGGTGAGGCTTTGTGTACAGAGGGATGCTCCAAGGGGAGATAAAGAATCAAAAAGTTCACTTGAGGAAACTATAAGTTAATAACCTAATGAGTCATCAACATGGATGTAGGTGAGTTGAGGAAGATGATCAATAAGACTTAAGATGAAGGCTAGAAGACAGACACTAAAGTGATGTTCTAGGGCAGAAAACAATTTGAGGAGGCAGTAGACAGTAGTGGAAGTGATTTGAAGCTGCTGTGAAGTGTTTGTTGAGAATCAGAAGGTATTGGTTTAATGGTCTAGACCAGGGCCGGAAAAGTTCTCTATTAAAGGCAAGATAGTAAATATTTTAGGCTTTGCAGTCTGCGTAGGGTCTCTGTCACATTGTTTGGGGTTTTTTAATAAGAAATTCTTTAAAAATGGAAAAGCCATTTTTAGTTCTCAGCCATACAAAACCAGGCTGTGAGGCAGGTTGGCCTCGCGTCTTAGCTTGCTGACTTCTGATCCAGGGTTGTCATCCGCAAGATCTAAAACTGTCACTCATCGTGGATGGAGCCCTGCTCATCATTAGGAGGCTCTGCTAGATTCTGGGAAGTAGAAGGTAGCTGGCGCTCTTGCAGGTCCTGAGGATGACCACGTTTCACTCCAGCAAGGTGATGGAGAGAGGGCAGAGGGTGAGAAGGATGACTCGAACGGAGGGGAGTTTGCCCCGATGGGTCATGGGTGCTGTGAGGTGACAGGGAGAGCAGCGCTGGATGAGGACGACCGCGTAGGGGTGAATTGGCGTGGGAAGAGGTAACGTGCTCAGAGACGAGGATTTGGAAGACTCTTATGTGTAAGAAGTGAGAACTCGTTTTAATGCCATCTCATGTTAAACTTATTTATAAAGGTAAGTCTGTTATAATCACAAACACATTCCTTTCAAGAGTATCTTCCAGTGATTTTATATTACCTTAGGTTTTAAATAACCATGGTCACATTTTCTCCGTTAATCAAAAATACTAAATACTAAAGGCTAGTATTTTAAAACCAACAAATAATCTTTCATCAAAACCAATGTGATTTTGGCTAACAAGAGAAAAAAGTGCCCTTAAATTATCAAAGCAACAGAAGGAGCTTTCTTCCCTTTTCAGGATACTGCCTCGTAAGGAGGGATATTTCAGAGGAGAAATGAGAGAGAAGAGACACAAGTCAGCTAGATCTAACAGAGCACGGAGAAGGAGAGGGAGGGGAGAAACAGGGTCAGGTTACATGTGACCTGTGCCAGCTGAGTCTTCAATGTCCCGTTATTGAGATTTCACTTTGGGATCTTGTGGAAGTTTCCTAAGCACACTGAATGAGAGCTAGGCACGAGGAAAGGTGCGAAATTTCTCTGTGTACAAAAGTACAAGACCAGGTGAGCATGATGTTACCAAACAGAGGCAGCCATTTGGTGGAAGAAACTCTTGGCCTCGTGTTGAAGAGCTTCGCAGGTGCGTTTGAAGTGTAAGGAGGGGGAGACTCCTTCTTCCCTCAGGGTCAGAAATGTCTGTGAAGAAGAGAGTCACCGCAGGTCACAGTTCCTGACAGACTCAGAAACGTCAACGTGAACTCGTCTATCCCCCAGTACCGTGTTGACACAACCTTCGTTAACCATGGGCAGGCGTGGTTTTATGGTGACAGGCACGTCACTAATCTGGTCCAGTTGCCATCACTACAAATCTAAATCCTGAGAGGGAGAAAGACACACACACACACACACACACAGAGGAACACACCCACTCTTCCTCTGGACAGAAACTGAGGCTGTCCTGTGTCCCTTCCCTACCAGGTGTGCACCCTCACTAGGGAAGACAATCGAGAAATCGGAGGGAAGCCCGAGGACGAGCAGCTCCACGTTCTGCCTCTCTACAAAGTCTCTGATGTGGATGAGTTTGGGAGTGTGGAGGCACAGGAGGAGAAAAAACGGAATGGTGCCATCCAGGTACTGAGTTCTTTTCGGCGGAAAGTCAGGATGTTACCAGAGCCAGTCAAGACGTGCCGACAAAGGAAACTAGAAGCCAAGAAAGCTGCAGCTGAGAAGCTTTCCTCTCTGGAGAGCAGCGCAAACAAGAACGAGAAGGAAAAGCCAGCCTTACCTCGTACTAAGCAGACTGAAAATGGAAGCCAGACTAAACAGTTGGCAGGTAAACTTAACGGGACGCGTTGTGGAGACGCGTGCCATATGACACTTATGTTAAAAACGAAAGGCATTAATTTTGGAAGGTTACATTCAATCACGGTCTTTGTTCTGTACCAGAACCTTCTCTCCAGTAGCAGGGGCCAGGCTTTGCTCTTGGAGGTGACAATGAGACATTGCACCATCGACCCCAGCTTGATGGAGAAGTTTTGATTTTATTCTGTAATGAATGGCAAAGTTTTGTGATAGGTGGTGAGTGATATGGTGGAACTAGTGTTAATCTAGCAGTAGTGGGTAAGCCAGATTAAAGCTAGAGGAGATGCAGAGGAGACACAGATGCGATACACCGAGAGTGAGGTCACGAGAGCTTGAAGGAGGTGGTAGCAATGAAGAGTTAGCAAAAAAGGTAGAAGAGATTTCTTCCAAAATAAATATCAATACACTGGTGACAAAACTTTGGAATGAAGGAGAATAAAAATTTAAGGATGACGACAAAGTTTTAAGCCTAGATAATCAAAACAGTACTATTTATTGAAATAAGAAGTTTGAAATAGGATTTATGGGGGCAGAGGCGAGAACACGATTTCTTTCCTCAGTGATACTGAGTCTCAGGTTTAGCAAGGGGATCCACATGTAGTTATCTCACAAGCTTGTAGCCATCAAAATAGATCACATCTACAGGAGGAGCAGGAGGGCATTATTTATCAATACTAAGTTGATGTTTTCTTTGCAAATCCCTTGCTTTATGTCTGCAGTTAATACTGTAAAAAAATCATACAATGTAATGTCTGTATCCAAATTTTAGAGATGGTATTGGCCAGGTCATTATCAAAAGAAAAATGTATATCTTTTAAGTTTACTGCACCAATTTGCTTACAACCAACCATCTTTGCTTCACAAAGTCAAATTCCCCTACTGATTTTTCAAAGCTCAGAGAAACTCATTTAGAATAATATGCTAAAGATGGTTAATCAATATTTGTTGACTGGTTGACTCACACTAAGAGAGGTAAACCCTGTTCTCTCCCTGGCCGCTCCTTTGAGCGGGCCGTAAAGTGAAATCGGATGGAACTTTGCCTCTGGCCCCATCTAACTGGTGTCCGCAATAACCGTTCCGATTCTCAGGACTGCCATGGCAGCTCCATTTATTCTTATCTCATATTACTTTTTTTTTTAAGTGAGGTCATGAAACAGAAGTATGACTTTTAACAGTTTCACTTACAAAGCTGAAATTTTCTTTCAAGTTTTATTGGCAACTGTATAAACTTCCTTTCAGGTAAGTGTGCTAATGAAATAGGGCTTGCCAATTATCTAAGATGCTTTGGGTGTTTAAATGAATGTCATTCTTTTTCTCATAGCATTGCTGAATCTTCCATAACAAATTTCATCCTGCTTTATTTTAACTATTTAACAAACTTTATGGCATGCCAGGCAATGGAGAAATGAGGTGAAACAAGCCATGGTTCTTTCCCTCAGGAACTACTTTGCAGTGGGCTGAGGAGGGGACAAAAATGGATACTTACAGTACATTATGACTGTCACTTATCCGACTTAGGTTTGCAGTGGGTATCACAATGCACTGGAAGACGAGGTCAGGAAGGGACCACTGTGCCCAGGCAGGGCAGGGGATGGGGTGGAGGGAGGAGGGCCCTTCAGGCAGGCAGTGGGGCACACTCAAAGCACAGAAGCTCCAGAGGATGTGATGCTCACGATGAAATGGCTTCTGGATGTTCTTACATGTTTCTTCACTTACCAGATTGTACTACTATAAGCTCCGTCATTTTATTTCTAATGCTGTAGGCGCAAAAAATTTTGCCAGACAGCAATCAGAACGCTGACTTTGCTCTCGTCCTTTTCTGATGGGTTGTGTAATCCTGGTGGTGGTCCTCATGTACATTTAAGCATCTCACCAGCTTTCATAAAATGCTCATCAGGCGTGTTTGTCCCTGCTCTCTCTTGTCCTGTCCACAGAACTTTTGCGACTTTCAGGACCAGTCGTGCAGCAGCCCCAGCAGCCCCAGCAGCCCCCGCCCCACTCCCAACCCCAGCAACTACAGAAGCAGCCCCCGCAGCCGCAGCCCCCGCAGCCGCAGCGACCCCAGCAGCCCCTGCAGCCACTGCATCACCCCTTGACCACTGACCCTCAGTCAGAGCCTGTCAACTCTTACTCTTCTGGATCCTCCAATCTGTACATAAGACGGTCCCATCCAGTTAGTCCTTATCCAAGCTCGTCGCACACTTCAGATCTTTATGGAGGCACCAACCCTCTCAACCTCTATTCCACCTCCTCCCAAGCCGCAGCTTCGTATTTGAATTCCTCTAGTCCCATGAACCCTTATCCTGGGCTTTTGAATCAGAATAACCAGCATCCATCATATCAATGCAATGGAAACGTATCAATGGACACCTGCTCCCTGTATCTGGGTTCCTATTCTTCCCAGTCTCAGCCCATGGATCTGTATAGGTATCCAAACCAAGACCCTCTCTCTAAGCTAAATCTACCACCCATCCATACACTTTACCAGCCGAGGTTGGGAAGTAGCCAGAGTTTTACTTCTAAGTACTTAGGTAATGGAAACCAAAGCGTGCAGGGAGGCGCCTACAGCAATTGTACGATTAGAGCGAACACACACCATGCGGGGACGTTCCCTCCTTATTCCACTCCTGAGATGGATGGCCACTGCATGGGAGCTGCTGCCAGATTGCCGCCCAATCTGAGCAATCCAAGCATAGACTATACAAACGATGAACACAACCCATCTTCTCACATCATCCATAACTACAGTGCAGCTCCGAGCTTGTTCAACAGCTCTCTTCATGCCCTGCATCTCCAGAACCAGGAGAACCACATGCTTGCCCACACAGCTCTTGGGTTATCTAAGATGCTCCCAGCTCTTAACCATGATAGGACTGCCTCTGTCCAAGAAGGCTTACACAAATTACCGGATGACAGCAGTCAAGAAAAGCAGCCTTCTGCCGCCGAGGACAATGACGAGGTCTGGTCAGACAGCGAGCAGAGCTTTTTGGATCCTGACATCGGGGGAGTGGCAGTGGCTCCAACTCACGGGTCAATTCTCATCGAGTGTGCAAAGCGCGAGCTTCATGCCACGACCCCTTTAAAGAACCCCAACAGGAACCACCCCACCAGGATCTCACTTGTCTTTTACCAGCACAAGAGCATGAATGAGCCAAAGCATGGCTTGGCGCTCTGGGAAGCCAAAATGGCCGAAAAAGCCCGCGAGAAAGAGGAAGAGTGTGAGAAGTATGGCCCAGACTACGTGCCTCAGAAAACCCATGGCAAAAAAGTGAAACGGGAGCCCGCTGAGCCGCATGAATCTTCCGAGCCCACTTACCTGCGCTTCATCAAGTCCCTCACCGAGAGGACCATGTCCGTGACCACAGACTCCACCGTAACCACATCTCCATATGCCTTCACTCGGGTCACAGGGCCGTACAACAGATACATATGACATCGCCCCTTGTGTTGGTTACCTCATGTGAAAAGACCACAACCAGCCTGTCCGTAGTGTAGTTCTCATGACATGGGCAGTGGGGGAAGGACACGGTGTTCACGACAAATGTGGTGGGAAGAACCTCAGCTCACCAGCAAAAACAGAGGTCATCTTACCATAGCACTTATTTCCACTGAGTCCTGAGTGGCCACAGGTGGCATCTGGGTAAAAGACCAAAGCATTCTATGCCAGAAGAAAGTGGGGAAGAAAGTGTTGCACAATTTACGCTTCTAAACACTGGTTCTATTATCCGACAAGGTGATGTGTGAAGGTGACTTTCTTCCCCTACAGCTCCACACATCTGTGACCACTTTTAATAATACAAGTTTGCATAGTCATGGAACACAAATCAAACAAGTACTGTAGTATTACAGTGGCAGGAATTTTAACATACCGTCTGGTGCTGAACATACGATGTATTGAAATACTGGAATTATGGCTTTTTAACATGCAGTTTTTACTGTAATCTTAATATTAACTTTTATTTATCAAAATAGCTACAGGAAGCATAAATGAATAGACAGCAAAACACTGAATTTGTTTGGATGTTCTAAGAAATGGTGCTAAGAAAATGGTGTCTTTAACAGTTGAAAATTTAATGCCTTTATATCATCAAGATGCTATCAGTGTACTGCAATGCCCTTGATAATAGGGTATCTTTTCATCCAAGTTTTTATCATAATTACCTATTCTTACACAAGCTTAGTTTTTAAAATGTGGACATTGTAAAGGCCTCTGGATTTTGCTCATCCAGTGCAGTCCTCGTAGGACATTAAACATATCTATGTACATATCTACACACACATATGTATATGTGCACACACGTGTATGTATAGATATCTTAAATGGTGTTTTAGAAGCACTTTGTCTACCTAAGCTTGGACAACTTGAACAATGCTAAGGTACTGAGACGTTTAAAAGAAAAGTTTACTTTCATTTTAGAATGCAAAGTTGATTTTTTTTAAGGAAACAAGGAAAGCTTTTAAAATATTTTTGCTTTTAGCCATGCATCTGCTGATGAGCAATATGTCCATTTTTAATACAGCCAGTTACATCCAAAACGGGGCTTACTGGATTCAAGGGAATACATTAGTCCACAAAACACACGTTCTCTGGTGCTCATCTCACATGCTATACTGTAAAACGGTTTTATACAAAATTGTATGACAAGTTCATTGCTCAAATACGTAGAGGTTCAAGAAATTTCTGTTAACTGCAGGTAATAATCAACCGCATGCTACAGACTCAGCAAAGCTAGTTCACTTCAGCTGATGCTATTTTTTGGATCTGTATGCTCGTCAGCGAACCGAGTGGCAGTCTGCCTTTGTGTTGGTAATTGTACATTGTGATGTTGTCATTTCTTAGCTTAAGTGTCCTCTTTACCAGGAAGATTGAGCAGACGGATGCCCGCATAAGAGGAATAAACAGGGTTAGTTCCATGTGAATCTGTTAATTAAAAAAAAGGCAGCTGGTTTGCTGTGGTGGTTTTAAATCATTAATTTGTATAAAGAAGTGAAAGAGATGTATAGTAAGTAAATTAAATTGTAAACAAAACTTTTTTAACGCAATGTTTTAGTATTTTAGTACTGTAAAAAATTTAAATATATATATAAATATATATATATATGGATTTGAAACAGAATTCACATCATGATGGTGCTACTCAGCCTGCGACAAATATATCATAATGTGAGCTAAGAATTCGTAAAGGTTTGAGTGATGCTCCTACTTGTCATATACCTCAACACTAGTGTGGCAATAGGATATTGAACTGAGGTTGGAAGCTTATAGCATTGTGTACCATCATTTTTTCCAAGTCTTTTTTATTATTTTTAAAAAGCATACCTTTTTTCAATACTTGATTCTTAGCAAGTATAACTTGAACTTCAACCTTTTTGTTCTAAAAATTCAGGGATATTTCAGCTCATGTTCTCCTTATGCCAACATGTCACCTGTGTTTATGTAAAATTGTTGTAGGTTAATAAATATATTCTTTTTCAGGGATTTAACCCTTTTATTTTGAATCCCTCCTATTTCACTTGTATATGTCCTGATGTAACTAAAACTAATTTTGTAAATGTGTTGGCTCTTTTTATTGTAAAGAAAAGCATTTTAAAAGTTTGGGGAATCTTTTGACTGTTTCAAGCAGGAAAAAAATTACATGAAAATAGAATGCACTGAGTTGATAAAGGGAAAATTGTAAGGCAGGAGTTTGGCAAGTGGCTGTTGGCTAGATAGAGTCTTTCAGCTCTCTAAATAAAGATGTTTTCGTACTGTAATCAGATCCTTGAGGACATCCCTGCACAAGCAAAAGACGTAGTGGTAAGGTGTGCAGTCACCTGAGCAATTACATTCTGTCTAAGTACATTTTTGCTTACTAGTATTTCAAATAAATTCTTAATCACAAGAGGCCTTTGAGTTTTATTGGTCAAATCTTTATAACATGGCTTTTGTCTTTTAGAAAACTTTCCCCAGTTTTTGGCTGTGACCAAGTGACAAACATTTAAAAGATGTGTGCTTTGCATATGTCAAACCACATGATTTTAGTATTTTGCATATACCATCTAACTGACCCCAAATATTCGGTTAGCACGTGCACATTTGTTGGCTCTGAGTCAGCCATCCCTCTATGAGTGTTTGACTTCTATGTCATCCACGTCACTTGTCAAACTGCTGGCCAATGAGAGCAGGAAGTGTAGTGTGGAGCTGGGGAGGGTGGAGGTAGGGAAGAGGAGAGGAGATCCAGCAAAATATTGTAAATATCAGACCTATAATTGTAAATATCAAACCTGCCTCAGTTAGAATGAATGGAAAGCAGATCTCCAATTTGCTTACATAGGAATATCAGGTTGACTCGATAGCCATACTTGAAAATGCTTCTGAGTGGTGTCAACTTTACTTGAATGAATTTTTCATCTGGATTGACGCACAGTGGTGTACAGTTCACTTCTAAAGCTAGTAGTTGACTTGTGTAGGAAACTCTTGCAGTTTGACACTAAGGTAATGAACTCTGTTTGCATTTTTCTACGCTTTTTTTTAAACTTAGTTTCATTTCATTTTCATGAAATGTTTGTGTTGTCTATAAAATCTGAGGATGGTTATAAATACTGTAAGTATTGTAATGTTATGAATGCAGGTTATTTGAAAGCGTTTATTATTATATCATTCCTGATAACGCTATGTGAGTGTTTTTAATAAAATTTATATTTATTTAATGCACTCTAAGTATTGCCTTGTGGAAGTTTCTGTTTACTGCCTGAATTACTGCCACCTCAATAAGGCAAAAGGGAATAAAATATGTTGGAGGTAATATCCAAGTAATTAAGGCCAACATATTTCTCTGATTGAATAGGCTGGAGACTCAACTTACTTTTTAGCCTGTTCAGTTTGGATGTGCAGCCACTGTAAGTCAGGGATGGAGTGACAGCCCTTCTGCTGACCTTGGATGGCCCATCCCTTCTGGTGTGTGGCCTGTGAGGTCCACCAGTGACAGCAGGTGCCCCGAGGTGGAGTTCATATAGCTGAGGTCTGATGCCAGCCCTGTTCTCAGGTTCTTGTCTTCCTCTTCATGGCCACTCTTCCCAAGGAAGACGCCTCTTCCTGCCTATCTGAGAGTCAGGCTGTGTCAGGCGAGAGGAGTCGGGAGAGGTGGCCTGGGAGGCCCCCAACAAATGTGCATGCCCTCACCCATCCCACAGGACTTCAGGAAGCTGGAGGTGAGACTGTCCTCACCTCCACCCCTCTGACGTGTGAATCACCCCACACAGCACCTGCGCTCTCCTGCTGAAATGCTTCCTGGAAACACAAGATAGTGAACACAGTTACCAGTTACAGTTGTGTCTTCAACTCCCCCACCACCCCTTCCCAAACTGGCAGAGAAATCCTTTTCATCTTGCATGAAATAAGGGAATTCCCTTTCTCGTATTCTCTATCTGTTCAGCCTGGGCCAAATTTGATTTAAAAAGTCACTCCTGAGCCCAGGAATGACTGCCATCTAGGAACCTTTAAGCTCGTTGGCTGGTTGACTCCTTCAGCAGTCGGCTCAAAGCCAAGGTATTAGGAGAAGGAGCAACTTCACTGCGAACAAGCAGTGAGCCAATGATTTGATTTCTATTTTTAATTTCAACCCTTGGGGATGTCAGCGCTCATTTCGCAGTCCATCCTCTGGCTGGATGTGGGAACCTCCTACTCTTCACAGTGGCTCATCTCCACTGGCCAGGGCAAGGGGAATTTAAGATTCTGTGAGCTCAGAAGCTTTTCCTGCTAGGGCCCCATCCCAATCCCAGGTGGTGGAGGCTGGGGAGGCTGCTGTGCTGTGAATGACGGTGCCAGCAGGCCTGCCACTCAGGAGCCTGCAGGTGGACTTGTCAGGGAGACAGCTGGAAATGACAGGTGAGCCAGCATCCACAAAGCTCCATTGGCCCCTGGCCTCCTCTGGAAATGATGGCCAAGAATGAACTTTTTCATCATGAGGCCTGCACACGGCTGCCCTTGCTCCTGTCCTCTGCCTCTTCAGCTGGTTGATTGTGAAAACCCTCCTGCACTGGGAAATTCCAGCCTGGCTTTGACTCCTGCCCACTTCTGCTGCCCTGCGCTCACCTGCATGAGAACCACACTCAGCGAGCAAAGACCTTATTCATTAATCCACCTACTCCTAAACTGCTGAGAATTTTAGTTGGTTTCATTGGTTTAAAGGCCATCTGGAGGGAGGGTCCATCAAGAAAGTCAGCCTGGGGGCATCTTTCCTCTCCTGCCACTGTTGGTTGCATGAAGACAGGAACTTCAGTCAAGTTGCTGGGCTTCCCAGGGAGGGATGGGCACTTCCTTCCTGCCCCCTCCCTCCCCTGAGAAACTCTAGTTGTTACAGTGGTGAGAAAAGATGCTTAGAAGAGAATTGACTGCGATTATAGATTACGTCAGTTTTACTGCACTCTTCAAGTTTCAAAGAACAAAGACACTTCTTTTCCCGTATATTCGAGGCCACCTGCCTGCATTTGACCTCTCTTACCAGGCAGTTTCTCACAGATCTCTCTGCTTGTTGACTCCAACACTCACTCCTGAAGGGAACCACTCTTCTTGCACATGCACTCAATGAACATGCTTTCTTTGGGGGCTTCCCTTCATGCTATTTCAAAAGGAATTTCTCTACTCAAGTTGACACTTTACTTCTTAATCAATCCTTAATTCAAACTGAAATGAAATTTCTACTTAGATGTTGAGTAAAATAGTAGTTACACAAAGACACTCTCCACTTCTTCCCTGGCCCCACCTGACAACTTCGGGCCATTTAAATCTGCTCAATTAAGGGTTAGAGGCAGGTCCACTGAGTATGCTTTTAGTCCTTGCACAGAAGTGTCAGGTTGATAGAAATCTGGCTGGTGTTGCTTGAAAGTCCAGATGCCGTGGAGCCCAGCCCTGCTCTCAAGGGCAGCCTGGACTGGGCTTCAAGGAACACGATGACGATGACGTGCGAGCAGAGGAGTGGAGAGCACTGGGCTTTAGGGCAGCCTGGCAGATTCACTGGCCCGTGCCTCGAGGCCTCGTCTGTGAAAACCAGGACAGCAGCGCCTTCCTGGTGGGGACGTGGGGAGGACCAAGGAGAAGGTGAAGCCTCAAGCACGACTAGAACAGGCGCTATTCTCACAAGGTGTCTCATTGCTCTCTCTCCCTCCCGTTGGCTTTGTGCGAGAGGTTCATTCCCCGCACTGTAGTTTACGCTCGCCCAGCTGACCCCGAGCCACCCCCTCCCCCAAGGCGGGAACGCTAATTCCCTCACCTGACAAAGCAAGTTTACCTAACAGCATAAAAGCATCACTAGGACCTCAAAGCTGCAGAGAAGACTGTGACAAAACAGGAAATAGTCCCCTGACCTGTAATCCTACAAAGCCTCAAACTGATTTTCAGATGAGTTAATAATCCCGTGACGGCATGAAGACTGCAGGAGTCAGAACATCAGAGTTTCCAATTTACCAAATGCGCATCGAGGATGAATAAAAAGCTCAAACAATTTAAGGTTTAAAAGCAGAAGAAAAAAATCATGGGGCCAGCCCGGTAGCAAGGTGGTCAATTTCACATGCTCTGCTTCCGCGGCCGGAGTTTGCGGGTTCGGATCCAGGAGCAGAACTCTAGGCCTTGCTAATCAGGCCACACTGTGGAGGCCCACATACACAATGGAGGAAGACTGGCACAGATGTTAACTCAGCAACAATCTTCCTCGGCAAAAGACGCTAGCTCAGGGCCAATCTTCCTCACCAAAAACAAAAGAAGAAAAAATCAAAGAGAAAAAAATAAATGATTGAGGAAATTATCATATTTTTATTTCCATGGAATTAATGTTTATAATATCCATGTTCCAAATATATGCATTAGAATAAAATGTTTTTAAGGCAGAGTAAGCTAAAATGGAAAGGAAACACTAGTTATGTGTTAAATATTCTGTATCATTGACTTTCAGAGAATTTCATCTTTTGTATTCCCTAGAAGATGACACACAGTAAAGAAAGCTCTGGGCCCCAGTCCTGGCTCTGCCAGTTGCCAGTTGTGTAACCCTGGGCTAGGTGCTAATCTTCAATTCCTTATGTGGAAAATGAAAATAATGCCTGTCTCCCAGGTTGTTGTGAGGAAAAATGATTTCACTTAAAGCACCTTGAAAGAACTAAAAAGAAGCAGCCAGCTATTATAATTATGTAATTAGTTCAGCTGAGGCTGCTATTTTGTACCACAGTGGTTTTATTTTATGCATTTTCAAGTTGTTTGTGAGAAAGAGGCAGTACTCACCAACTGCACAAACCAGGGATAAGCAGACTTGTCTGCTATCTTAGAGGTCACCTTTCCCAACTCTGGTTTTATATGCTCACTCATTCACTCATGCATTCACAAACAGTTGTGAGTATCACTCTTAAAAATGGTGTCAGGCACATTTCTTGGAGTTGGGCGTCCAGCAAAGAACAGAACCAGTAAGTCCCTATCCTCTGGAACTTCCATTCTAGTTGGGAGAGAGACACAGAACAAGGTAAATATGGAGATGAGTGCTGTGGGGAAAAGGAAAGCAGAGTGAGAGGAAAAGGAGGGATGGAGGGCCTTCTAAATGTAGGTTGGCCAGGGAAGACTAACAGGTAAGGTAATATTTGAAGGCACTGAAGATGCGAGCCGTGTGCATATTTGAGAAAGTACATCAAGCAGAGAGAACAGCAAGTGAAAGGCCCTAAAGTGGGCTCATGAACACAGGAAGGCCGTGCCTGGAGCCAAATGAGTGATGAAGAGAGTGGTGGGGATAAGCTCAGATGGTGGAGGGCCCCATTGTGGGGCATGGTAGCTCCTCCGGCCTTTCCTCTAAGTAGATGGTGGTATTAGAGCATTCTCAGCAGAGGAGGAACATGAGCTGACTTGCATTTGAAAGGATAACTCTGTGTTAAAATAGATTTTAAAAGGCAAAGACAGATCCAAGTTTATGAAGCTAACAGGTCACCTAAAATTTTAATCCAAAACATTCTCCTCCAAGACATATAAGAACAAAACTGTCTAAAACCAAAGACAAGAGAGAATTTTAAAAGAGGCAAGAGAAAAAAATTCTTTCATACAAAGGAACCCCCGTAAGGCCGTCAGCAGATTTCTTAGCAGAGACCTTACAGGCCAGGAGGGATGGGATGATATATTCAAAGTGCTAAAAGAAAGAAGCTGGCAACCAAGGATACTTTACCTAGCAAAGCTGCCCTTCAGAATTGAAGGTAAAATAAAGACTTTCCCTAACAAACAAAAGCTGAGGGAATTCACCACCACTAAACCAGCCTTACAAGAAAAGCTAAAATGAGTTCTTCAAGTTGAAACAAAAGGATGGTAATTAGTAATGTGAAAACACATGAAAATATACAACACATGGTAAAGGTAAGCATATACCCTAACACTGTAATGTGGTGATGTACTAAATACTTCACTCCAGAAGAAAGATTAAAGCACAAAAGCATAAAATAGTTACAGCTTCAACAATTTGTTAATGGATACACAATTAAAAAAAAAGGTGGTAAATGATGACATCACAAACATAAATGGAGGGGTGAAAGGATAGAGTTTTTGTATGTGATCAAATTGTTATCAGCATAAAAAAGACTGTTATATCTGTAAGATGTTTTATGTAAACCTCATGGGAACTACAAAGCCAAAATCTATAGTAGAAATGTAAAGATAAAGGGAAGAAAATCAAAGCATTCCACTACAGAAAATCATCAATACAAAAAGGAAGGCAGCAAGAGAGGGATAAAGGAACAAGGGAGCTATAAAACAAAAAATTAACAAGATGGCATTAGTTAGTCCTTACCTATTAAAAATTACTCTGAATATTAATGGATTAAATTCTCCAGTGAAAAAGCATAGAGTGGCTGGATGGATAAAAAACAAGACCCAGCTGTATGCTGCCTACAAGAGACTCACATCAGCTTTAAGGACACACATGGGCTCAAATGGAGGGATGGAAAAACACATTCCATGTAGTGGAAACCAAAAGAAAGCAGGGGTAGCTAAACTTACATCATAAAAATTAGACTTTAAGCCAATAACAGTAACAGGACACAAAGATAGACATTATGTAATGATCGGGGGCGGGGGGCTGGTGGGTCAATTCATCTAGAAGATAAAACAATCACAAATATATATGCACCCAACATCAGAGCACCTAAATATGTTACGCAAATACTAACAGATCTGAAGGGAGAGATAGACAACATACAATAATAGCAGAAGACCTCGGCTCTCCATTCTAACAGCGAATACATCATCTAGACAGAAAATCAGCAAAGAAACATGAGACTTCAACCAAACTTTAGACCATATACACCTAACAGACACGTGTAGGACACTGATCCAACAGCAGCAGGATATGCCTTCTTCTCAAGCGCACATGGAACTTGCTTCAGGATAGAGCACATGATCGGTCACAAAACAAGTCTTAGCAAATTTAAGAAGATTAAAATCATAACAGATATCTTTTCCAGCCACAATGGTATGAAACTAGAAATCAGTAACAAGAGGGAATCTGGAAAATTCACAAATGTGTGCAGATTAAACAACATACTCCTGAATATCCAATTTATCAAAGAAAAAAATCAAAGAAGAAATCAAGAAATGACTTGAAACAGACAAAAATGGAGGCACGACACAGCAAAGCCAATGGAACACTCAAGGACAGCCCTGAGAAGGAAGTTTATAGTGATAAATGCATGTTAAGAAAACTGAAAGATCTCAAGTAAACAATCTAAATTTACACCTCAAGAAACTAGAAAAAGAAGAACAAACTAAGCCCAAAGTCGGCAGAAAAAAGGCAATGACAAGGATCAGAGCAGACATAAATGAAAGAGACTAGCAAAAACAATAGAAAAGATCAATGAAACTGAATTGGTTTTTTGAAAAGATAAAGAAAATTGACAAACTTTTAGCCACACTAACTCATAAAAATAGGAAGAGGACAGAGGACTCAAATAAATAAAATCAGAAATGAAAGAGTAGTCATAATTGATAGCATAGAAATACAAAGTATCATGAGAGACTGCTAAAAAGAGTTATATGCCAAAAAACTGAATAACCTAGAAGAAATGGATAAATTCCTAGAAACATACAACCTACCAAAACTGACTCATAAAGAAACAGGAAATCTGACCAGAGCAATTACTGGTAAGGAGATTGAGTTAGTAGTTAAAAACCTCCCAACAAACAAAAGTCCAGAACCAGACAGCTTCACTCATGAATTCTACCAAACATTGAAAGAATTAACAACAATCCTCAAACTCTTCTAAAAAATTGAAGAAGAAAGAACACTTCCAAACTCAATTTACAAGGCCAGCATTACCTTGATACCAAACGAGACTAAGACACCGCAAGAAAAGAAAATTACTGGCCAATATCCCCAATGAACGCAGATGCAAAAACTCCCTACGAAACATTAGCAAACCAAATTCAACAGTACATTGAGAGGATCATATACCATGATCAAGTGGGATTTATTCCAGGGATGCAAAGAAAGGTCAACATCCTCTAATCAATAGTGTGATACACCACATTTACAAAATGATGGATAAAAATCATATGATCTCAATAGATGCAGAAAAAGCCATTTGACAAAATTCAACATCAATTTATGATAAAAACTCTCATCAAAGTGAGTGTAGAGGGAACATACCTCAGTATAATAAAGGCCATATATGACAAGCCCACAGCTAACATCATACTTAACAGTGATAACCTGAAATCTTTTCCTCTGAGATCAGGAACAAGACAAGGATGCCTAATTGTGATTTTTATTCAACATAGTATTGAAGGTCCTAGCCAGAGTGATTAGGCAAGAAAAAATAAAAGGCACTCAAATTGGAAAGGAAAAAGTAAAACTATCACTATTTGCAGATAATATGATACCATGTACAGAAAACCCTAAAGACTCCACCAAAAATATATATATAATAAATATGTATATAAATTATAAATTTATATATATAAATATAATAAAGGAATTTAGTAAAGTTGCAGGATACAAACATAAATATAGAAAAATCAGTTGCATTTCTATACACTAATAACAAACTATCAGAAAGAAAAATTAATCTTGTTTACAAGTGCATCAAATACAATAAAATATCTGTGAATAAATTTAACCAAGGAGGTAAAAGACCTGTACACTGAAAACTGTAAGACAAGGATGAAAGAAATTGAAGACAACACAAATAAATGGAAAGATATTCCATACTCATGGATTGGAAGAATATTAATTAAATGTCCAAAGAAATCTACATATTCAATGTAACTCCTATCAAGAGTCCAACGGCATTTTTCACAGAAATAGAAAAAACAATTCTAAAATTTTTATGGAAACACAAAAGACCCCAAATAGCAAAAGCAATCTTGAGAAGAAAGAACAAAGGTGGAGGCATCAAGATTGCTGATTTCAAACTATATTACAAACCTATAGTAGTCAAAACAGTGTGGTATTGGCATGAAAAAGAGACACATATGTCAAAGGAACAGAATAGAAAGCCCAGAAATAAACCCATGCATATATGGTCAATTCATTTATGGCAAAGGAGCCAAACTATACAATGGGGAAAGGACACTCTCTTCAATAAATGGTATTGAGAAAATTGCACAGCCTCATGCAAAAGAAAGAAACTGAACCACTATCTTACACCAGACACAAAAATTAACTCAAAATGGAATAAAGACTTGAACATAAGACCTGAAACCATAAAAATCCTAGAAGAAAACAATCAGTAAGCTCCTTGACATTGGGCTTGAGGACGATTTTTTGGATTTGACACCAACAACAGACAAAAGCAACTAAAGCAAAAATAAATACATGGGTCTACATCAAACTAAAAAGCTGCTGCATAGCAAAAGAAACCATCAACAAAATGAAAGAAAACCTATGGAATTGGAGAAAATATTTGCCAATCATGTATCTGATAAGAGGTCAATATCCAAAATATAGGAAGAATTCATACTACTCAATAGCAAAAAACAAACAATCCGATTAAAAAGTGGGCAAACTGAATAAACGGTTTTACAAAGGAGACATACAAATGGCCAATAAGTCTGTGAAAAGATGCTCAATATCACTAATCATCAGGGAAATGCAAATCAAAACCACAATGAGCTATCACCTCACACCTGTTAGATGGCTGTTATCAAAAAGAAAGAAGTGCTGGTGAGGATGTGGAAACAAGGGAACATTTGTACACTATTGGTCAGAATGCAAATTGGAGCAGCCACTATGGAAAACAGTTTGGAGTTTCCGCAAAAAATTAAAAATAAAATTACCATACGATCCAGCAATCCCACTTTCGAGAACATATCCAAAGGAATTAAAATCAGGATCTTGTAGAGATGTCTGCACTCCCATGTTCGTTACAGCATTACTCACAATAGCCAAGATATGGAACCAATCTAAGTGTCCATCAACAGATGAATGGATAAAGAGGTTATATATACATACATACATACATATATATATATATATGTACACACACATACAATGAATATTATTCAGCCATGAGAAAGAAGGAAATCCTGTCATTTACAACAGTTTGGATGCACCTTGAGAGCACTATGCTAATGAGGTAAATCAGACAGAGAGAGACAAATACTATATGATATCACTTATATGTGGAATCTCAAAAAGTCAAACTCAGAAACAGACAGTAGAGTGGTGGTTACCAGGCGCTGGTGGGGATGTGGCAAGATACTGGTCAAAGGGCACAAGCTTCCAGTTGTAAGATTAACGAGTTTGAGGATCTAATGTACATCACGGTGATTTTAGCTAATAATACTATATCACATACTTGAATGTTGCTACGAGAGTAGACCTTAAGTGTTTCCGCCGTGAAAAAGAAAAAGAATGGTAACTATCTGATGGGATGGAGGGGTAGCTACGGTGGTAATCGGTTTTACAATATCTAAGTATATCTAATTAACACACTGTAGACCTTAAACTTACACGGTGTTACATGTGAATTATATCTGAATAAAGTTGGAAAATTTTTAAAAAGGCAAAGACAGAAGTAAGGAGGCCACTGGAAAAAGCCAAATAAGAGATCAGGATGGTAGAGGCAACGAGAAGGGGTTGAAGCAAGGATGTGGGTGTGAACAGAAGAAAGTCAGAATGCCTTCAAAGCTTTCAGCTTGAGCAACTGGAGGACGGAAATTGCCATTTCCTCAGGAGGGAAGAACGACATTCAGATGGGAAGACTGTAGAAAGAGAGGGTTTGGGGGCGGGACCCGGAAGAGCTGGGAGTTTACTTTCAGAGATGTTGAGTTTGAGATGCCTACTAGGCATCCAAGTGGAGGTTTTGAAAAGTCAATTGGAAATGAAATCTGGATTGAGGGAAGAAGTGTGGCCGGAGATGCAGGCACAGGAGTCGTCCGCACAAGATGTTCGGAAAGCCATTAGACCAGATGGAATCACCTCCGGAGGAGTCTAGATTGAAGAGAAAAGACGCCCAAGGACTGAGCCTGGGCCCTTCCAATAGTCAGAGATTGAGAAGCGGGAAGAACCCTGCGAAGACTGAGAAAGAGCCCTTAAGGAAGTAGGGGGTGGGGTAGGGACGAGAGGTTTTCTGGAAACTGAGTGAAGAA
The DNA here is from genome assembly GCF_041296235.1 of Equus asinus. Lineage (NCBI taxonomy): Eukaryota > Metazoa > Chordata > Mammalia > Perissodactyla > Equidae > Equus > Equus asinus. The sequence continues at coordinate 1,371,818 of NC_091792.1, forward strand.
AGAGCTCTAAGGAGGAGTGTGATCAATGTCTCACATGCTGCGGAGACGTTGAGAAAGAGGCCGCCTGGGAATGGACCGCTGGGTTTAGGGGCAGGGGGTCCTGGCTGACATTTATGGGGCCTGTCTTGCCAGGCTGGCAGGGGCCCTAGGCTGACTGGGAGAGTTCAGGTCGTGCAGAAGAGGGATTTCAGAGCATGAGCGCAGGTGGTCCTTTCACTGGGTTTTGCTGTGATGGGAGGAATGAGGCAGAACCTAGAGGGTAGGTGGAGGCACAGAAAAGCTTTTTAAGGTGGGGCACCATATAGTTCCTCTGCACGTGGGTGGGAATGACCCCATGGAGACAGAAAATTGATAATGCAGCAGAAAGAGCGTGGGGGAATTTCCGGCATGATGTCCTTGAGCAGCCTTGTTTAAATCAAACAAGTGAAGAAACTGAGGCCTCAGGAAGTAGAGCAGCTTGGCTGAGGTCATGAGGCAGTGAGGGGTCAGGCCTTCCTCCAGGTCCCGCAAGACTCGGCACTGGGTCAGGCTGCAGGCCCACAACCCAGGCAGGAGCACGGCGTGGGGAATCCCATCGCTGCATTCAGCAAACGCCATTTTGTTACAATCAAATATGTAGCCTGTTTGTAACTAAAACGGGTTGTTTTTTCTGAAGCAGAGGTGATGGTAGGTCTTTCACAATTATCATAAGAATTTTGTGTCGTGACAGTTCATGTCCAAAATGCTAAAAAGATAATTTGAAAATCACAAGTAGGCAAACCTCTCCCTTTCTGCAGATACATACAGGCTGTGTTCTAACCAGGAGGCGTCATCGCCCCGTACAACGTGAAGCCACAGTGCGGTCTCGTCCAAGTTCTTGCAGAACTCGGATAAGAGTAAGATCTGCAGAGGTTTATTCCTATTCCATTTTTTTTTCTTTTTAACATAATGTCATTGTAAACCTTAGGAAGATAGACACTTCAGGGAGAACAAGACATTAAATGTGGTGATAATACAGTCCTCCTACGGAGCGAGGTTCATCAGGAGTCGAGTGTGAGCTGTGCTATGGCTGCTTGGGTGCTCCTTGGCCCTTCGATTGCAGAAATTTGGTTTATCCAACAACCATTATTAGATCCTGTTATTGATCAAATCATCTAATCTCTTTAAGCTTTGCTTACACATCTGACAAACGAGGGATAACATATTTGCTGCAAAGTTGTCGTGGAGATTGAATCAGATTATTTACATAAAACAATGTGTAGCAAGACGCCCAGACAGACTAAGCAATTGAGTGCAGCCTGACCCACTCCCCTCCTTCTTTGGTTCCGTTTCAGGCAGTGCCGGCCCTGCCTCCTGTCCCAGCAGTAGCTGAGCGACTATGTGCAAGGTCTGTCCAGTACAGAAAGGCTGCATGTGCGCCTGCCCTCGGAGCCTCGCACACACACAGGCCACAGACCTCCAGAGCAGCCGGCCCACCGTGTCCCTTCAGGGCTGCTCTGCTCTCAGGACCGAGCTCAGCGCTGGCCGGGGCTCCCGCTCCTTCTGGATGGACACTGCTCTGGTCCTGGCGCCTCTCTTGCTGCTCCACAGCCCCCTGTCCTCAGTCCCACTGTACACTGAGTCAGCCTGAACCACTTTTGTCCCCAGCACAGCAGCTCTGCACGGGACACGCCCGCTCCTCCACTCAGGTGCTGTCCCTGTCTCCTCTCCATCGCCTGGCAGGCTAGCGGCCTGGCCTGCCTCTCGAGGGTGGGTCTGGGGTGGCTGCGGCCCTGGCTTTACTCACCACCCCCAGTCTAGTGCTGACATGTAGGAGGGGTTCAAGCAAGAGTGAGCTCAGTTCCCTGAAAGAATTTCTCATGAAAGTTCGCACGTCATACGAGGCCGCCCAGGCTGGGAGCTCCAGGCAGGCCGCTCTGTTGAGAGACGTGGGAGTTTAGAGGAGGGAGCCATCACTGCCTCAGAGACTGACGCAGCCTGGGAAGGCCACACTTAGGCAACTTGCAAACGTACAAGCATTTTTTGTGAGTAGCAAGGAAGGGGAGAAACTCAAGAGTAAATCCTTGGACTGGAGAAAGAAAGGGGATGGGGGGAGACTATATCCAACTGAAAAGCTTCTGCACAGCAAAGGAAACCATCGACAAAACAAAAAGACAGCCCAACAATAGAAGAAGATATCTGCAAATCACATATCCGACGGGGGTTAACGTCCAAAATACATAAGAACTCACACAACCCAACAACAACAAAACAAACAACCCAATTAAAAAATGGGCAGAGGGTCTGAACAGACATTTTTCCAAAGAAGACATACAGGTGGCCAACAGGCACACGAAAAGATGTTCAACATCACTAATCGTCACGGAAATGCAAATCAAAACCACACTGAGATATTGCCTTACACCGGTCAGAATGCCTGTAGTCACCAAGATGAGAAATAACACGTGTTGGAGAGGAGGTGGAGAAAGGGGACCCTCATACACTGCTGGTGGGAATGCAAACTGGTGCAGCCACTGTGGAAAACAGTCTGGAGATTCCTCAAAACATTAAGAATAGAAATACCACATGATCCAGCTATTCCACTTCTGTGTATTTATCCAAAGAACACAAAAACACTAATTCAAAAAGGTATCTGCACCCCTATGTTCATTGCAGCATTATTCACAATAGCCAGGACTTGACTTAAGACTAAGTGCCCAGCAATGGACGAATGGATAAAGAAGATGTGGTGCATGTATATACACACAATGGAATACCGGTCAGCCATACAAAGGATGAAATCTTGCCATTTGCAACAATATAGATAGATCTTGAGGGTGTTATGCTAAGTGAAACAAGCCAGACAGAGAAAGACAAATATTTTACGATTTCACTCAAATGTGGAAGATAAATAAACATACAGATTGGTGGTTACCAGAGGGGTGGGGGTGGGGGGAGGGTGAAAGGAGTAGAGGGCACATTTGCACAGTGACAGAAACTAGACCAATCGTGGTGAGCATGATGTAGTCTTCTCAGAAATTGAAATATAGTGATGTACACCTGAAACTTTAAAAAAAAAAAAAGCAAAGGAAAGAAAACTAAAATAAGAACATAAAAAGAACAAAATCCAAAACGACAGAGAATAGCCAGAATCTGCAAAATCATCCAGAGATGTGGCTTACTCAGGTCACCAGAATGTATTTCCTGGGTGAAAACCATGGCCAGGGCAGTTTGGAAGATGAAACAAAACACATGAAAGGCCTGCCACCTTGAGAGCTGATGGGGGAGGCGGGGATGGGCCGCATCACAAAGGCGAAACACAAGCGTGAAAGAAGCAGGTGCCAAACACCAGCACCCAGGCCTCGTGGTTGTTCCGAGGAACAGCAGGCCCCTGGAGGGGCCGTCCCGGGGAGGCTGGGCAGAGAGGTGAGACCTGAGCTGGGTCTGAAGGACGGGGGCGTTTGGCTGGGTGAGCGGACAGAGAAACATTGCCCACAGCTCCTGTTTTAGGAGGGGCCCTCCTCCCCCGGACAGAATCCCTTTAGAATTACCGAAGGACTTGCAGGCAATGCGGAAAAGGAGACAAAATTCCGGCTTTCGATAAACCTGACTCTGATTCCCAAATCTGTGCTTTCTGCACCATTTCCCCATCTCTGCTAAGTGGCAGTGGTGGCATCTGTCTCGCAAAGTGGCTGTGAGGAGCCTATCAGCAGGGTGGGAATGAGTCCTGCAAGATGCCCAGCTCCTCCAGACGATTCGGAGAATTTGTGCTTGCTGCCTTAAAATCGTTTTCTGAGACAGGAGGAAGTAGAATAGGGAAGGGAGAGCCCAGAGACAGGGGCCCTTCAGGAGAGTCAGGTCTGCGGAGCAGGTGAGCGATGCCACAGCCAAGAACTGCGGGGGCAGGGCCTGTGGGAGCAGCGGAGGCCGCTGAACTGAGGATGCTGAGGCGCCCGGAGAGCTGGGCGCAGCCTGAGTCAGTCAGGGGAGCGATGGGGGTATGTGGGCACGCATTTTCCGGAGCCCAGGAAGAGAAATATCTAAACCAAGGGCCAAAGGCTGGCTGAATCTGCAAAATCAGAAAATAGAGCTTTTTTTTTTTAAGATTTTATCTTTTTCCTTTTTCTCCCCAAAGCCCCCCAGTACATAGTTGCATATTCTTCGTTGTGGGTCGCGAGCTTTTTTTTTTTTTTTTAACAAAAACTCAAAGGTAAAGGGAGAAGTGCCAATGAGGGTGTGTCCTGCCTCACAGAGGACACGTCACCATGGGGGGGTCACAGTGTGAGTGAGCCTCTGCTGTCCATGCTCGCTGGTGCCTTGCACACATGCAGGCAAAGGCTGGAGTCAGAGTGAGCCTGGCAAGTTCAGGCCACCAGGAGGGAGGAAGCCAAGTGGGCCCAGGGAAAAGCCACAGGAAGAAACGTGCGCTGCTCTGAATGGTGTGTGGAGACAGCGGGGAGCAAACACAGTGAGCACCAGGCTGGAAGGGCCTGCCTCCTGAGAGAAGTCCACCGACGCAGCTCCACTCCACCAAGGAGGCAGTTCTCCACCGGGGTTGACGCACACCCAGGCTGCCACCTCCTACGCAGAAGTCAAGAGCAGATCCTGACCTCTCGCTGGGTCTGTGGCCAAAGAAACAGGACGTGGCTGGAGACAGTCCTCCCTGCCCATCCTGGGGCCCAAACCCATAGCAACAGCCCGCGCCATGTCCCTCTTCCTCTTCTCTTGGGCCCTGGGCCCTTGAGTCAGCCTTGTGGCAAGAGGGCAAAGGACCCAAAGGGTCAGCACGCACACAGTTCAAGACAGCCAAGAGGCCCTGGGAAATGTCCTGTGGCGCAGACAGACGACTGAAAGACAGCCACCTGCAAACCAGGACCCACCCCACCTTCCCTCTGGTTTTACCTAAATGCACATTCATTGAACACAGCTTCTTGAAGGAGTCCCGTCTGAGAGGGACAAGACGAGGTAAAAGCGTGGCCTGGCTGACTGTGGGCTTGGGTTCAGATGAGAGTTTCATCAGTGGCAAGCTTGTTACTAACCAGCAAGCCTGTTCTCTTCATATTTGAGATTCTTTATCAAGAAAAGGCGAGGAATGGTACCTACACATTAGGGAACCGCGGGGGTTAAGTAAGATCACTTGTGAGTGTCAGTTCCAGTGTAGCGTCCGTCCTGTGCACTCAGAAAGTGGCGGTTACTGGAGGTTATAATTCTGTAAATCCAGGATTGCAGCTGACATGAATTAATTTCAAACTAAAATGTTTTTAAAGTTTCAAAAGGTAACAAAGTTCAACTACAACTTCCCTCCACATGGACGAATCTCACAGATGCTGACCAAAAACAGCTGAGCACAAGAGGACGTGTGCAAAAACAGGTGAAACGAACCCATGGGGTTAGGAAATCAGGGTAGTTGTTTCCCTCAGAGAGAAGATGGGGGTGAGGGAGGGGGCGCCTGGCAGGACATCTGGGCACACTTGCACCTAGGAGCTGGGTACACTGGCACCTGGGAGCTGGGCACACCTGCAGGTATACTGGTGTGTTCGTGCGAAAGCTCACTAACCTACATGCTTAGGAAAGGTGCCCTTTTCTTATAATTCATTACAAATTATAATTCATTACAAAGTTCACTAAACAAAGTTTTAGAAAGATAAAGTCTTCATTTTTCCTCTCATATGCTATAGGAACCTGGCTCCTCCCATTCATTCACTCATTTCACAAACATTTGTTGGACACCTACTGTGTGCCAGGCACCATTCCAGATGCATGAGACACATCAGCAGACAAGACGGAGATGCTGCTGTCAGCCGCAAGGAGCCCTCAGATACAGGGAGCGCAGGGGCTGGCATGGTCGGGCGGGGAGAAGAATCCTGGCTAAAACCCTCAACTTTCAGTTTCCTCATGAGGTGAACGGGCATGATAAGTGTCTTGCCTACATTTCAGAGGATATGTATGCCGTTTAAACCCTATCAGGTAGAGGAAAGCTTCTCCCAGGACCTCATAGAGAACCCAAGGCGACGGTGTAACTCCTCACGACGTCCTCACGGCAGAGGTTAGGCAGGCTCTCTCTCCACTCCACGACATGGCTCTCGGATCCTCTTTACTTTGCTTCTAGTTACATTCATGGTTTCAAAATCCAGAAATCTGGGACAGTGCCTAAGAGTAACTTCAATGGGGAGGGCACTCAAAAACATCCCCCCAAATATCAAAAATACCCCCCAAAGCTACTCTAGAAGAAGATAAAACCTAAGTTGAAGCGTGATGTCAACAGAATGGTGGACTAGGACTCTCCAAGCCTCACTTCTCCACAGAAACATTAAACACATGCACCAAAAAACTGGCTAAAATAACCTTATAAGAGCCCTGGAAAAAAGTCAAAGTTCTACCAGCAACCAAGAGAACACCCAGTCAAGCAAAAGCCACATTCAAAATGGTAGGAAGTTTTGTGGGGTTTTGACTTGCCCTGCCCCATCACCTCCAGGGCGAGGCACAGTCTTGATCTGGAAAAGGCGGCTTCCCAGTTTCCCTTTCCTTCCCATGAAGCAGAGGGTCAGAGCAGACCTTCTAATCTGCCTGGGTCTGTCTGAACGCCACTCTCTGTTTCGCCTAACCTAGAGCTCACAGGGGAGAGGAGTGGACACTGCTCGGGAAGCTGCACAGAGACCAGGACCCTAGACACCTGGGGCAAGAGATTACAGTGGAGACAGAACAGACCATCTAAGGCCCTGAGGAGAAGCTGGGGCAAGACACTCTGGGGAAGTAAAACATTCAAAGCAGCCTTGTGGGGAGGAGGTGAAAAACCACACACAGGCCCGCGCAAAACTCACGCCCAGAAAGGACTTGAAAAGATCTCAAGTTTCCACCTCAGGCTGATCCCAAGGCCCAGAGCACACACAGCTAATTAGAGAAGGGCTCCCCCAGCAATGGCCAGTCTCCAAAGACTGGGGGTGACCGCTGGGTTTCCAAATGTCCAATTTTCAACAATGACAAAAAATCCCAAGAAGCAGGAAAGAGGAAACAGGAAGCCATGGCTCGTTCCAAAGAAGAAAATAAACTGGCAGAACGCCTCCCTAGAGAAGCGTAGACGTTGGATCTACCAGGCCGAGAGCTTAAAACAACTGTCTTACTCAACAACGAAACAACATACAACCCAATTAAAGAAGGGACAAAGGACTTGAATACACATTTCTCCAAAAAAGATATAAAAACAGCCAATAAGCACATGAAAAGATGCTCAGCATCACTGCAACATCACATTTGCATTTGCAGAAATGCGAATCAAACCTCAACTAGATGCCCACTTTACACCCACCAGGACAGCAAGAACGAGTGTTGGTGAGGATGTGGAGAAACGGGAACTCTTGTGCCCTGCTGGCAGGAATGTGAAACGGTGCAATTGCTGTGGAAGGAAATATGGTGCTTCCTCAAAAAGATCAAACCTAGAATGACCATATGATCTAGCAGTTCCACTGCTGGGTACACGCCCAAAATAACTGAAAGTGGAGACTCAACAGATATATGTACACGCATGTTGATAGCAGCATTATTCACAATAGGTGGAAACAGCCCAGATGTCCATTGACAGATGAATGGTGTTACGGATGAATATCTGTGTCCGTTCCCCAAATTCATATGTTGAAATCCTAACCCTTAACGAGATGGTATTAGGAAGTGGGGCCTTTGGGAGGTGATTAAGTCATGAGGATGGAGCCCTCATGAATGAGACTAGAGTCCTTATAGAAAGAGACACGAGAGCATGCCCCCACTCTGTTGTCCACTGTATGAGGACACAGTGAGAAGACAGCCGTCTGCAAACCAGGAAGTAGACCCTAACCAGACCCAGGACCTGCCGGCACCTTGGTCTTTGACTCTCCAGATTCAAGAAGTATGAGAAAAACATTTACTTTTTCAGCCTCCCAGTCAATGGTAATTTGTTACAGCAAATCTTAGCCCAAACTAAGAGAAATGGATAAACACAATGTGGTATATACAGACAGTGGAATATTATTCACTGAAAATTCTGATACATGCTGTTACATGGGTGAACCTTGAGGACATTGTCCTAAGTGAAGTAAGCCAGACACAAAAGGACAAATCGTGTATGATTTCACTTTTAAGAGGTCCCTAAAGTCGTCAGATTCATAGAGACAGAAAATGGCATTGTTGTTGCTAGGGTCAGGAGTAGGGGGAATGGGGAGTTAGCGTTTAATGGGGACAGAAAGTTATTTTGGGAAGTTGAAAAGCTTCTGGAGATGGATGCTGGAGATGGTTGCCCGACAATGTGAATGCACTTAATGCCACTAAACCATACACCTAAAATTGTTAAAATGACAAGTTTTATGTTATATATATTTTGTCATGATAAAAAAGAATTAAAAAGACCTAAGCTAAAAATGTGGTATCTCTGCAACCCCAGACTTTGTCAGTCCCCTTGTGCCCCCTTCTAAACACGTTACCTCCCAGAGCCCTTCCAATGCTTTTCATGTATTTATTCCTTCGACAAATATTTATTGACCATGTGCCAGGCATAGCTCTAGACACAAGAAATACAATAGTTAAAAAAAAATCTCTGCACTCTTTGGGACACTGCCCTCAAAGTAGACAGGAATTCTGGAGCTACTAGTGCCTGGTTCCACCTCTGCTGTGCAACGGAGCGGTCAGCTCTGCACCGCCAAGCAAAAGTAGCGTTTTCATGGTAAAGATTCACAACAATGGCCTTCGAGGCCAATTCAGTTGAGCATCTGCAACACGCCAGGATTTATCGAAGAGCCGGAAAAGGGGCTGGAAATCAGGGCAAATGCGACTCAGCCCAGACCCCGGGGGCTCCCTGTTGAGTGGACCGCAGGTGGAGGGCACCACATCCGAGGGGTGCTACAATCGCTCAGGTGCACGGGGGTCGGGCAGACTGACGGCCAGTCAGGGCTCTTTCGGGTCGAGGCACAGGACCTTCCAAAGGACTGTGAGTTCGCCCCCCAGGCAGGCTGGGGTATGACTTACACATTCACAGCTTAGGAAGTTCCCACTCCAGAGGCTTCGTAAGGAAGTCAATAGTCACTGGCATTTGTAGAGAATTTGACTTGGGGCCAAACTGATCTAAGTGTCTTACACGGAGTATTTCTTTCAATCCTCACCAACCACCATTTAAAAGAAGTACTGTGATTATCTGCATTTTGTAGTTGAGAAAACTGAGACACGGAATTGAAATAATTTTCTCAAGAGCTAAGTGGCTCTAGAGCCGGGCAGAAAGTAAGCAGACGTGGAAATTCTGTTCTACGCCGGTGATCAGATCTCTGGCTGACCAACCAGAAGAGGGAGAGGCCCACCCGGTCGGCCTTTAGTGCAGCTGTGCAATTTTTAATAGGGTCCCAGGTGACCTCATGTCTGTCGGCCTCACCTCCACTGTCAGCAGAGTCCCGTGGCCCGTGTCCAGGCTAAGACACCTGCCCACTGTTTCCTCGTTTCCTGGCAAAGGGGCCCGGGTCCCTGAGAAAGGGTGAAAGGAAAGAAAACATGGTCTCAGATGCGACCACAGCTCAGGACAGGGAGAACGGCTCACAAGCACATCACAACCCCGCAGCTGGGTGCTCCACGCGCGTCCCCAACGCTCCGAGAGCGTCAGTGGAAAAGGTTACACCGTGATGTCACGATACCTGGACCCCGCTCCACTTGGCTTCCAGCTCGGCACGACAAAAGCAGAGCGTGTGGGCGCAGGTGGGCGGCGTCTGGTTCCAGGCTCCCGGCCCCAGCGGACGTCACAGAGCCTCGCCCACTGCCTGGCCTGCACATGCGGCGAATCGACCGCCCTCATGGTAACCATTCATTGCCAGAATTCTAGAGGAGGGAAAACCCCAAGGCTGTACAGAATGACAGTCTGCAACGGAAGGACACAAAGGCGCCCAGAAGCCACTCGCTGCATCTGACTGTGAGATCTTTCAGAGGAAAGAGGGCTGCTCAGCTTTTCTGAGTCACTGGTAATGTGAGCCATCTGGAAAGAGAAAGAATGACTCAAGAGAGCACTACCTATCCTGGAAATGGAGTCAAAGAGTGGAGGGTGGGGGCGGGGCTGCAGGTGAGGCTGGAGGAGGAAGTAAGACCACAGGAGGAGCGCCTTTGTTTCCTCAAAGTTGATGCTCTTCTCAAGTATTTAATGGTGACACCAGTGCTCTCAGAAGGCGGGCGACTCAGACTGGCAGGGTGCCATTGACCCCAGAGTTTCAGAGAGGCTGAGCCCAGAAATGAGAGAACCTGAGCTCGCAATCCAGTGTGTACAGCATCCACATTTGAAAATCAAAGAGAGGACAATTAACTGGGCTGGGTGAGAAAAATGCCCCACCTACTTCCTCCTCTCTCTGGTGTACATGGACTCACCATGCCAGTGTAGCTGCCACGATTAACCAGGGAAGTGGGGTTGGGGGCCGTCCCTTTCTCCTTAAGAACTACCTAGTGGGCAAAGGGAGCTATTCCTAATTCCTCCTCCGCTCTTTTTCTCATGCTTGCTGCCCTCTTAGAAAAACTTTCCATCAGAGCAGCAAGTATGAGACTTTGCTGTCCCACTCACCTGGTAAGAAGTTGTTGGAGAAACCACTCTTTTGGTTCTGATCAGACCCCTGGGAAATGTGTCACTGATGGTCTTCCTGAGACCCAGGGGAGAGACTAGCCTGCTGCATGAGGACAAGGACCTAGTTTCAAAAGAAAGACCATGAGCTTTTCAGCCAGACAGACCTGGGTTCAAATTCTAGTGTTGCCACATCTGAACTTGAACAAGTTACTTAAACTTCCTGCGCCGTGTGGTCCTCGGTCTGAACAAAAGGAAGGGCCATAGCTATTGTGCCAGTTAGGTCACAGAACTAAACGAGATGAGGTGTGTGAAGTACAACACTTAGTAAACGTGCTTCTTATTGTAGAAGTTTCTTTTCCAAGGCCACGAAGGCCTCCTCCAGCTTGCTTCCCCTGCCTGCATTCCGCCCTACCAGAGATCAAGGAGAACCCGGCAAAGAGCTCAGTCTAGACTGAATACGTTCACGTTTTGTGGGTGTGTTTCTGCTTTGTTTATATTTTCCCCACTAGGAAAAATAAAAAGTGATAAAAGGAAAAAGAGAGAGGTGAGTGTGAGCACATCTGTTCCACGGTGTGGGTGCAGCCCTCAGGGGCATCTGCACCACCCTCAGATGGGGCAGGACTGGCCCTCCCTGTCGGTGGACGGGGCGGACCTGACCGAGGAAGGTGCCCGTCCTCAGTGTGGAGTGACCCCCTGCACTTTCACTGGCTGTTCTCCAGGGCAGGGCCAGGTATACGCATCTCACCTTCACACTGAGGCTATCAGAGCCCTGGTTGTCTGAAAGAGCCAGCCCCGAGTTGAGGGCCTGGGAGGCACAGAGCCACAACTCAGTGACCCGCGGCCTTCTCCCAACAAAGAACTTACATCCAGGGCACCTTCATGGCCATGCAACCAGGGCGGCCACCGGAGGACCCTGTACTCAGAGGCCCCATACTTAGAGTTTAATGCTCTTGCTGTCACTTTCTTGAAATTCCTAGATTGTCTTTGAATTTATTTATTTATTTTTTTGGTAAATGAAGTCTGATGGGACAATAGAAAATGTGCTGGGAACCTACAGCCTGGCTCACACCACCTCCTGAGGGTCGTTCTGGCCCAGAGGCCTCCCTGCTCCCACCCTGTGAGCACACCCACCCTCCCCAGCGGGGTGTGGTGGAGGTTTGGGGTCTGGTAAGTGCCCCAGAAGGCATCTCTGGGCAGAACACAGTGGAGGCTGGTCCCACCCGGGCTGGCAGCACCAAGGCTTGTCTTGTGAGCATCTGGCCAGAGTCAGCATCTCAGCAGGGGATGCATCCCTGGTCCAGGTACCAAGCCCTTGCAGGTGCAGAGGCTTCAGGATCCTTGGGGGTTCTCTTATGTGTTGTGAGTTGGCGCATGGGCCCTTGGGACGGGATGCTCTGGTTCAACTGGCCCAGCACAGAGGTCTGGCTGCTGGAGGGAGGTGGCACCACCCTACATGGCCAGGCACGGCCCCAAGTCCCTTCAAGGATCTACGCCTGCCCTGTGAGTACCCTGTGCCCAGGGGGTCCTCTCTTCCTCCTTCCAACCCACCTGAGCCTGGGCTGTGCGCACCTCGTCTGGCCAGTTCTAAGCACTCTTTGGAGAGGATGAGCCCCATAATTCAAATTGCATAATTTCAGCAATTCTGTAGAGGAGTTACATTCTCTGATAATTGCATTTTATACTAGCATTGCACAATATAAAGGCAAATGGTAAAATTCATACTGATAATCCAAGATTTTAATTTTTTTTAATGTAGAACATTAAATAGCAAATAGCAAACACCTTGCCAAGTCATGGAAGTTTATATGAACACTTAATGGGCAATTTTTTGGACAAGGGACCCCAGGTTTTCATGTTATACTGGGCCTTACAAATTAGGGAGCCGCCCTGGTTAGACCGTTCGATCAACAAAGTGCTGAAGTCCTTTCAGTGTGAGCATCATTCATTCTGAGATTTCCTGAGTCAGAATGAATGAATAATACTTGTCTCTATGCCTCAAAGCAGCTCACTTAATCTCTGGATTTATGTGTGTATTTTTTTATTTTGCCCTTGCCATATGCAAATTCTCTGAGGACAAGGATGGTACCTTATTCATCTTTTATCTTTAGCTCATGTTAAATTTAGCACAATGCTTCAAGCAGGAGAGATTCTCAGTTAAAATGTGCTATATGACTGAAAATCAGAGAAACATAGAAATATTTGAAATGCCCTCACGGAGCTTAGCATCTTGTTCTAGAAATAAGAACACAGAAAAGAAGGTAATTCCACCCTTTCTGTGACCAACCCAGGTTTCTCTCCCGAGCTTCAGGCCTGTAGCTCCAACAGCTGGCTGGACACACGTCTCCGGTCAGATGCTCTGTGGGCACCTCAGATTCAGCTGTCAGCCTTCATCTTTACCCACCTTCACCTCCACACCTGCTCTTCCTCCTCCTGGGGTCCTAGCATAGGAAATGGCTGCACCATCTGCCTGCACCTCAAGTCAGAAATTTGAGCATCATGCTCTTTCCTCTTTGTATCTCCCATATCATCAGCCTAGCATCCATTCTAAATAATTCTTGATATCTACTTCTTAAGTCCTTCGTTTCCTTCACATGCCACTATCCAGTCTGGGACATCACCAGCTACAGCCTGCACTACAATATTCTGTTTCCCTACTTCTATTTCTTAGTAGTTATTTTTTATTAGTAATTATTACTTATTATTCAATTTTTGCCCCTGCCCTATTTAATTGATTTGTGGCATCTTGAAATATTTATTTGGCTGACAAGTTCATTTCAATATATTTCATTATATTGGTGAACTGAAATGTAGTTCTCTTCAAGAACTGTGTTCATAAGTGAATTCCTCTAAACAGCAATGAGATCTCACTTCATATCTGCTAGGATGGCCATGATAACAAAAATGATAAAGTATGTGTGCTCCACAAAAAATCTAAGTCCATTGAGCTCCATATGTTTCCTAATTTAATATAAAAGCAATGTTTATACCTCATGTCTGTTCACCAAAATTTGCATTTTCACAAAATAATTTCTTGTTCAAAGTTGAACTTCTTTTTAAACTAAATTTGCAGTAACGGTCACAATAATGCCAACCAAATGAACTTCCAAAATGTTTACTTTGATTTCATGAAGTATATTTTTTAAGAAAAATGACCATTATTGGAATTATCTGATTTTCTGTTTGAAGCATATGATAACAATACTGATACAAAACCAGAATCGCTTAACTGACGGAGAATGTCTCGTCTGTCAGTGGAGCCGATCGTCACCCCTCGCTGTTGGTGTGTGCACCGGGAAACCTGGGGTGGAAGATGAAAAGAGCAGTCGTGATCTGATGAAAAGTCATGTTCGCAGAGTGATAAGGAAATGTACTCTCTGCATCTGCACGCATGAGATTGTGTAGTCATACTTTCTTGTAAATACTAAGTTGTGAAAGATGATTTTTCAGAGATTTCTGTCTTCTGCTTTTCATTTGGTTAGTGGTGTTTTGTTTGATCATTTTGTTGATCAACATCAACTTTCTCAATAAATAATAATTCAGTACTTAATTTTTCTTTAAACATGTGCTTTTGACTTTTTTGAATTCATGGCTACTGAAAGGGTTTACTAAATAAAAGGCCATCAAATAAGAAAATCAAATAATTGCAGACAGTCTCTGACTTATGATAGTTTGACTTACAATTTTTTGACTTTACGATGGTACAAAAGCAATACTCACTCAGTGGAAACTGTACTTTTGAATTTGGTCTTTGCCCAGCTAGTGATAATCAGTGCCACCCTCTCTCATGATGCTGGACGGCAGCAGTGAGCCACACAGCCACGAGGGTGAACAACCGACACACTTACAGCCCTTCTGCACCCATCCAACCACTGTCTTCACTTTCCGCACAGTACTCAGTAAACCACATGAGATGGTCGACACTTTATTATAAGATGCTTTGTGTGAGAGGACGTTGCCCAACTGTAGGCTCGTGTGAGCGTTCTGAGCACGTTGAAGTTGGGCGAGGCTAAGCTAGGATGTTCGGTAGGCTAGCTGGATTAAATGTATTTTCGACTTACAATATTTTCAATTTATGGTAGGTTTATCAGGATGTAATCCTGTCGTAAGTTGAGGAAGATTTGCAGCTGTAGATTTATAACATACAATAAATGACAGAACCACTGCAGGGGGACTTTCCTCTTTATGCACCATAGCAAGATGACCTAACTTCTATTTCCTGCTCGTTATTTCTTGTACATTTAACCTTCACTGTCCCGTTTTCCACTGACCATGAAGGTTTCCTGCGTCTCACAGGCTGGCACATCAGGAGAAGAGCAGTTTTATATACTGCACCCACCATGACTCGAGACCTAAAGGACTCAGATGTCGTTATCCGTTGGGCTGTTTTATCGTGGGAGGTGCCTTTCAGACTCAACCACATGTTAAGGCGAGAATTCTGTTCACTGACATACATCTCAAGCACTCAAGAAGAGCCCATGGTACAAGCTAGAAGTATAAAGTGGAGTTCCTAATTTGTTAAAAGCTGAAAAACCCCATGCCCCTCCTCCATCGCTCACATCTGGTCTCACATAGCAGAGTCCACCTGCTCAGAATAAGGAGAAAGGAAGAGGTCTAAAAAGCACTGACTGTTTCCTAGTCCACAAAGGACCCTGCCACAGTTTCTTTGCAAGAGCTAAGATCTCTCACCTGTGGGCCTGGTTGATGACTCCCCTCCCTTCAGGTATCAGCCTAAATATCACTTCCACAGGGAAGACCTCTTCTTCTGAATCCTAAACCTGAGTACGGAGTTCTTCTTGTCTGCTCTCACTGTGCCTGCGCTTCCCCCTTGTAACGTTCTCTGCGTCATGTTATAATTACCTGATGTCGTCTCTGATCCCCTATTGAACTACAGTGGCCAGGACGATGGGCACGTGTCTTGTTTACCCTTATATCACTAACAGCAGGGACGGCACACTTCGTTAGCCCTTAAAAATACTGTTTAAATACATAGATAACAAAAAAAAGACAGTGTATAATCAGTGCCAAATTAGTAGTATAGAGTGACAATACTGCTCAGAGTACAAAGGAGTAAGGGTGCCCTTTAGACATGCTAGACATCACTGAAGATGTATTTGTTCTACATCCTCAGGAACTCAAATAGGAAGCACCAGGGCCAGGATTAGAGTGGAGGTTAGGGTTAGATTACAGCAGGCTGGGCTCAGGGAGTATGCGATGATTGGAGCAGTTTGCCTCCAGGGTATGCATAAGGACTCAGAACAGAACTGAAGAGACCAGTGGAGACCACATTTTGGAAGGTCTTGGATTCTAGTCTAGGGCATGTTTACTTTATCTTGTAGGCATTGGGAAGCCATTGAAAAGCTGTAGCCAGAGTGTATCACAACATAGATAAACCGGATTACTTTTGCTAAGGAACAAACTGGCAATCCTGAAGCTCGACATCTCCAACTTCCTTAATTCAGACTCAGAGCTGGACCTGCCTTCTAGACCCATAATCATGAACCCACAGAAGCAAAATAAAATAGACAACTAATTTCTGAGGAAATCACGGAGGCTCCTGGGAAGCTGAGACATACCATCTTGGTCTCAAAAAATAAAAGGCACCAGTGTTAGCATCTCGGTAATTGGGAAGAGAATTCAAATGCTACCAGTAATGCAGTTCAATCTACCCCATTTTGGTAATGTCATTGAGGCTAATTTCTCAGTTATGAATTCGAAAACTCTTATTATATCATGTAAACAAGACATTCTCTTCTATTTGCTCCTGACTTTTAAGGCTAAGTCCCTCTGTCAGAAATACCTCTTGCCAGTGTAAAAGTACAGTCTGTCTGTCTGTCTCTCTCACACACACACACATGCACCTCAGAGCCAAACATGACCGAGAAGGGAATTATCGACATATCGCGAAGCTGTCGCCAGCCGTGGTATTAAATACAGCACTCTGGTAATGGCTGCCTGCCTCCCGTGCCTTCACCCCACCTCCCAGTGACCTAGCTGCCTTTCATTTTGAACTGAAGCACCCATTACAGCAATCCAGAATGGCTCTTTCTCCATTAACACACACAACATTTCATCATATACTCTCTGGTTGGTTGCCCTTATGCATCCATCTTTCCAGCCACAACACAAAAGCACATGTGGCGCATCTGTCCTGGCTAAGGACCAACGCACATGACAATCCGGGCGGAGTTTATTTCGTCAATCCAAATGGCAAAGGGGATAAAATTGGGAAATTTCACAGTTCAGCAGTAAAATAATAGTAACCTGTTATTTAACTGACATGGACAACCATTCTGTCTTGAAAATATACATCTGACAATTTTCTCTCATTGCCAAAGACTTCCACCTTCCAGAGACACGATCAATAATTTTGCTCATCCAGAGACATAGCTGACAATTTTGTCTTCCAGGGTTTAGATTGACAATTTGTTCTTGAAGAAATGAAACTGACAGCATTGTACCCATCAATCACCACCAAAACTCATCACAGAAGGTAAAGTAGCTTAAGTATTTTCCTACTCTGAAGAATACAGGCTTTCCCCCTAAACTTTATTTCTTGCTTTATTTCAATAAAAGAAAAATGAGTCCACCAGAAAAGTTTGTCTTCAACGACAAAAAGAAAGAATTTCTCACAGCTTGCTTGCACATACCACCTTGTTTTCATCATCTATTCTCTGTTCCTGCTGTTATTAACTTGGATGTCGGTTTATTTTAGTCCAAAAGATGTGCTGGTTGCATCACAGGAATGATTCCCATATATTATTGCAAAATCACTAGGCTAGCCTAATCTATTTCTTTTGAGTGGGATAAAAGCATTTTGGACTTAGGCAATGAGGATATCTCTTTTGCTGTGAAAATTCAAAATCTACAAGATTAGCTACAACTGGAAAAATTTAATAGGAATATAATCACAAACACTATTAGATTTTGTCTATCAAATTGCGAAGGTCACAGCCACACTGGTCCCCTGTGGTCCAGGAGACTGGCCCTCTGAGAAGCCTTCCTTCGACTCCGGGTCTCCTGCCACCCACCAAGCCGGCTGACCTGCTGATGTTAGTGCCCACTGTTCCGCTCTTGTGAGGCTGTGTTTCCAGACTGAGGGGGAAGTTTGGAGGAGCAAGGGGGGAACTAAGTCTTTTCTTGATCGGAAGAGTAACATGTTTCCCTTTTATCATCTACTCATGCTACTTCTACCTCAGTCTCTGCACACGGAGGCTCCACATGGGAAAACAAAAACATATCAGCAGATAAAGGAAGTCAAGCAGCAGTAGTCAAGACACGTTAGAAACTGCCCAGACAGCTCTGGGAATTGTTTCTTTTTGGCAGCTGGTTTAAATTCTCTCTAACAGCCATAATGCCTGTGTCCTGTGTTCTTCTTACAAAACCTGTTTGATCCAAAGCACTTTACTAACCGTTTTCAGTGGCAGCAGGCACGAGGGAGCCAGATGCCCCTAAGAACACAGTGTGCGTAGGAGGGCTTCTGATGATGCTCTTCCATCCTCTCTGGCTCCCTCCTGAACCCATGTCTTCCTGCTCTCCTCCTTCCTAGGGGGAGTTTTGTTTGCAATGAACAAGTCTGCTTATTATGAACAAAGGAAACGAAGGAGTTCGAGTCGCCTCTCTTCTTCCTCAGAGCATCTCAGACAAGGACAGCTGCTCAGCATCTGTGGGAAATGGTTTGTGAAAGGGATGGGGAGCATTGATTCACCCTAGTGGACTGGGGAAGTCAAAAGTACAGGGGGCTACCTTAGAGCTCCTGCCACCCAGATGGAGAGAATCAGGGGGCTCTTCACTCAGAGGCCACGTGAAGGAAACCACAGTTACTTCCCTGAGGAGCCCTTCACCACGGCTGCAAGCAGACACCCCAGGGCACTCAGCTTTTGGCTCAACAATGAACGGCCCACCTGCCACTGCAGGTGCAGAACGCATGCTGGGGCTAAAGGTCGGGTGACTTTTGAATCAATTTCTCATAATGTAGCCAATAAAATACCTCATTATGAGCCACCAAATCCTGCAGGCGTTACTGGGACGGACGTATGAATGATGCTTTGCGTTAGGCTCTTGGATCTCCGCAAAAGAGCAAATGGAATTCTGTGATTTCACCACTTATCAAAATCTGCAGACAAGGAAAAGAAAAAACCCAGCCTCACTCCCCAATCGGCATATACCCCCGCCACAGCCAATTTCATTTAATCTCTCAAATGGGCTTTTATTTTGGAGGGATGGTGTCCCACGATGTCAAATACACATTTCTTTAAAAACCTGCCCTGATTTTGTCTTAAATTGAGGCCAGGCAAAAGAATCAGTGACATAAAGAAAATGGTGCTGCATGTGGCTATTGCAATTTGCAGCTTAAGGAGACAAATAAAGCCCCAGATTCCCCATGCTGTTAACTTTTTCTCCCCTGCCCTGATGAGATCCCAAATCCTAATTCTAAATTTCTCAAGTGCTCACCAAGAAAACCTGAATCCCAGACCAAAAGGCCACTGAAAAATGTTTAATGCATTGGAAAATGTGATTTGTTTGTTCTTCAAAACTACGGGCTTGAAAAAAAATAACATATCACAGAGCCAAGCACAAGGACGTTTCCTAGAAACAGCAAACCCTTTTCCCCTGCTGGAGAAAAGGGCTTTCATCACTCGTCCCATCCTCTGTAGCCACAGATGGGGTGATCAACAGTGGACACCTTTCAGAAGGGAACCAGACCCTCAGGAATCTGAGCAATGAGACGCAAGGACTGAATCAATGATGTGATCACAGGTGCGAGGATTATAAGCAGGGTTAATAAGAAGAAGGAAGAAGAATAAGAAGGATTATAAGAAGAAGGTAGAACTGGGCTTGGGCCGCCTTATTGGGCTGTGCCTTGGTAAAACCATTTAGATTTGGGAAGAAGCGGGAATAAAAAGATCACACAGACAGAAACGGCAGGGAAGCACCTCACTTCCTGCCTCTGCAGTCCTGGCTTCTGCATGGCCTCACTGTTCTTGTTTTCTGTTCTTAAATGTGCACCTTCTACGCTAGCTTACGTGGGTGCTTCTTCCTTACAAGCAATAAAACTTCAACAAAGAATTACAACCGGCCAAGTTACTAGTTCACGTGTAAGGTCAAATTGTGTACTTATTGAGAATGAAGACACTGCACAACAGGCCGGAAAGGAGAAGTCTTCTGCAGCATGGCGGGCGCTTCCACTCTTGGGGCACCAGGGAACCGTGGGCCTCCAGCAGTGTCCCTTCCTCCCCCGTCACGGCCTCCAGGCAGCCTGGTGCTGTGCAGCTCCCAGACCAGGGGAACCACACGTCTGTCTGTCATCTAAGCCCTCTGGCTCGCACCGTCGTCCTCCACTTCAGTACTTGGAGATTCTCAGTCTCCTCTGATGATTCCAACAAATCTTTTGAGAAAAAGAAGAGGATTTTTGTTGTTGTTGTTTTACATCATCCAGTTTATTTTCTAAATCCTTGGGCATCCCATAAAGATAGCCTGATTTTTCAAAAGTTTACCAACTCCCACTCTCATAGTCCATATTAAGAAAAGTGACATCAGAGGAAATTTGGGGCACAGACAGTCTGAAAACACAAGATGAAGCACTATCTAGTGTCAAGAGGCACTGGTTTCACATCTCTCTCCTTCTCCCACGACGAGCGCGCACACCTTGCTCGTCCCCCTGCAGCACCCCTCAGTTTGCTGGGGCACCACTTCTACCTGAGCGGGCCCCGCTGTCTTGTGGCATCGCCTCCTTCACCCTCTCTCAACATGAGGCCCTGCTCTTTCATCTCTCCCTTCCCTGCAGGCCTCTGGCATTTCCCCTTGGGGTTTCTCCAACAGGTCTCACCTACATCCTCACTTGACCAACATCCTCCTTATCCCAAGATGTCCAGGAAGAACTAGAAGAGACTGAAGACACGGGGACCAGCCCAGCTCTGCCGTCCATCAGATGTGCAAGCTGGTTACTCAGTTTTATCATCTGTATAATGACAAAGAGTTCAAACAGGTAGTCTCCAGGAGCCATCCCAGCTGTAAAGTTCTGTAACTTCATAATGGTTTTTCAAGTGGGAAAAGCTTTGAAAAGTATTTCTCTCATTACTATGTCTATGTACCCCAGCACTTAGCACAGTATCAGGTACTGGAAGGGCTTTGAATAAACGTCTGTTTGCTGCAATCAGGTATCACTCCTGCCACTGATTCGTGGCACAAGCATCAGTCACATTACACTTCCACGTCATCAACGTGGAGAAACGGAAAAATGTGTGTTCCTTGTAATTTCAGGTGTCAGTAGCAGGCAGAATAACCTGAAAAAGAATGTTCCCCATAAAAGAAGGGATCGAGCTGATCGGACTGGCCCATGCTTTTCAATGGCCTGCGAGTCATGAGAAGGGTCTTCAGTCAGGAGCCCAGGCGTTGAAAAGGTGGCAGAGCCCGACAAGCAGGGCGGGCACTCTGGTGGGAGACTGTGATGTGGTCACTCCTTACAATCCTTCACGTTTGCAGCTACATTACCAAATCCACGAGGTCTTAACTGATTGGATTTTCTCATGGGAAATAAAGTGAAATGGTGAAGGTCTTCGCATTGGCTGGTGAGGCCGGGGTTATAACAGTGTGCATGTGCTAGGACTGACGATGAGTGGGACTGACTGTTCGAAAATAAGTGTGGGAAGTCACAGAAATTCCATGGAGAATCCTGCATGCATAAAAACGGGGATATTGAGGCTTTCACCTAAATCTTCTGGAAACAGAAGCCCCAACTGACATCTGGGTTGCATGTTTATTTCCTTGCCGATAGCGGGCCACAGATGCTTTGCTGGTCTGCTATAAATGTGACGAACTATAAGGCATTAATAAATCAAAATTATACACAAATGGCAGGACGTTATAACTAGGCCAACACCAATTATAATGGAAATACTTCCTTTGAACAAGGCAGAATTCCTAATGACACAACTCATGGAAACAAGCCTCCTCATACACTGATGGAAAAATAACCTGCCTTCACTTGGTGAGTGAGACTGTGTCTGCTTGTATACCTACCTAAAAATACCAACTAAAACTAAAAAGAAACTATCTCTGTCTTTTAAAGTTTGCCATATCAATAACATCTAAATCAAAGCTGTCAATAAGGGAAAACCATAAAAGAACCACCTATAATAGGCCAGCGTTATTTTGAGGAGCAGAGAGACTGAAGCGAAAGACGTTTACCCCCTCATTATTGTGCAGTTTTCAACTTGCTAAAGTTGACATTCAAAGAGAGATGTGACATAGTCTGCGTGGCGTTGTCCCTGCCTTGCGAGCCTGCAACCACAGCACATTCAGGACCCACATGACGTAACACCCAAGACTATTCATCTCAGGGTGCACCTGACACAGCGAAATCATGCCTTGAAAGGGGACAATCACACACCCTACAATCGTGGAAGTGGCTCAGAGGTGACCAGCCAGAAAGTTAGAGAAAAATGGAGTTATGCTGAGGTTAGCTTCAAAAGCCACTCCTTTTCCCCAAAGGGAAATTTTATTTTTTTCTTGAATATAAAAGATAACACGTTTACTGTAGACAGGTGAGCAATATAGAAGAGAATAAGTGAGAAGGTTAAATGTCACCCAAAACCTACCAGAGACAACCATTGTTGGTTTCTTTGGTGGACATCCCTTTAGACATTTCTTTATGCAAAAATGCAGTCATAAAATTGTACATAAATGAGCTCACAATTCATGCAAGCTGCTCACCCCTGTACTAGCCTGCTTGGGCTGCTCCAACAAATACCACAGACTTGGGGCTTAAACAACAGAACTTAGCTTCTCACAGTTCTGGAGGCTGGAAGTCCAGGATCCAGGGGGAGCTAGGCCGGATCCTGGCAGGAGCTGTCCTCGAGAGTCCTCACAAGGCCTTTCCTCTCTGCGTGAGACAGCGCTGCTGTCTCTCCCTCTTCCTATAAGGACACCAGCCCTATAGGACTAGGCCCACCCCAGTCATCTCATTTAACCTCAGTTACCTCCCTAAAGGCCCTATCTCCAAATATGGTCATGGTGCGGGGGAGCAGGGGGAGGCTTCAACAAAGGAATTTTAGGAGACACGATTCAGTCTATAACATCCTCCATAAAATTGTCCAAGAAATTTAAGTTCATGTCATTAAATATAGATCTATATGATCATTTTAATGCTTTCCTAATACCCCCTTGTATGGATGCACTATCATTTAAACAATCAGCATTTATATTGTTTCTAAATTTTTTGATGCTCTGAAAGAATCACTGCGATGAAAACCCTTGTCCGTGTGTGTGCATGTGGGTTTGCACCCTTTTCCAATAATCTCCTTAGAATACATTCCAGGTAGAGTCACCTTGTGCGAACTGAGGCTTAGAGAATTGGCACAAAATATGCTGCTCTTCTGGCTATTGTTATCGCCGTGAGCGATGAACTGTTGTCTCTGACCCAGGCCTCCGTGAACCACGCGGCCTAACTCATCGGCTTACGTGTCAGGTAGACCTCAGAGCTCGTGACACGTTTCCACCCTAACACGTGGTCCACCGTCCTTGCCAGGATACAGCATTATGCACCTCAAACCTCCTCGGGCTCATGGTTTTTGAAACAATGGAACCTTGTTTTATTTGTAGTTTGTTTATAGGTTTATTGGTCATTTCTATCGCTTTTTTGGTAAATACCCATTTTTCCATTGTGTCATGTATTTTGCATAAAAATGAAAGAGTTCTTTGTATACTTGGAATATCGCCATTTTATCTGTTCGATGTTTATAAAATCGTTTTTTCACCCTAAGTGTACATTTTATTTTTTCCTAAAGTCAAATCTAAAAATCTTTGCCTTATGGGTTTTTGTCTTGGGGTCATGTCTTCCCTTCTTCAAAATATGTGAATTATTGAGTGAGGCCTTTGCAGAAATTCAGGTGGACCAGAGGTTAGCAGGGAAAGTACACCAAACACACACACATACACACCCTTCCTGATTGATTTACCTGGCTTGGTGACAGCGAGGCAGCTGCTCAAAGCAGCGACAAATGCTTCATGCCCAGTGCAGCCTCCTTTGCCACATCTCCACATGCTGCTGCAGTGGGCATGCAGCCCAGCGATGCTACCCCGCGTGTGCTGAGGCTTCGCCGTGCTCGCCACAATCCTGTTATACCTGGAACTTACCTCCCTATTCCGGAAGGCTGACACAAACGGCGTCTGGGCTTCATTCCACTTAGGGGACTGGTTCCCACGACCTGGCTCTCCGGAACCAAATTCCGTTTGGCCACATCTTCACTCCTTTCACTCCTCTTCTGCAGACTTAAGCTATTCTCATGTACTTTTACTTGGCCAGAAAATTTTAGATTCAATTTTCAAAGTTCCCCATCTCACTCCCCACCCCTAATGCCACTAGGGTGTTAATTATGATTGCAGTAAATAGACTAGTAAAGGAGAAGTGACATCTGAACACATTGCACATGACTGTACATTTATTCAAGAATCCTTTCATGCATCTTGCATTTTACAGTTTTCTTGATATTATCCCATGCATTTCTTGCTAAGTTTGATCTTTATTTTTCATTGTTGATTGTTCATTTAAATAGTATTATTGGTTCAGGTTCAAGATGGTGACTTAGGAGGTTCCTGGACTCACGTCCTCCACAGACACACCAAATCTACAACTGTACAGGTGTTGATGAAAATAATCCATAACCAATCTATAAATGAAAGTTTGGGTGAGTTTATTCTGAGCTGAAATCTGAGGACCATGGCCCGGGGCCTTTCTTCCCAAAGGAAGACAGGGCACCGAAGAAGTGGGGTGCACAGAGTGGTTCTATACCCCCAAACAGGGTGTTTCACATATGATTGAAATGTCCCTCCCACAATATTCACAAGATTGCCGTGTTGGCACAGCGCTTGATGGACACAGCAGGTAGTGGGTCTGCTATCTCAGAGGGCAAAGCAGGAGGCAAGTCTATTGTCTTAAGCTGGGTGGTCACAGGTGAGTGCAGCAATCAGTTTCTAGCCTAAGGAAAGGTGCTTAATCCTTAAGGAGATGCCAACGTTGGGAGGGGGAGGGAAGTTGCACCTTTATCTCAAGGGCCTTTATTCTTGCCATAGGGAATATCTAAAGCAGATATACAATGCACGCTCAACAGCCACGGTCAGGCCTTTTGGGAAAGACAAGGTCAGGCCGAATTAGGTTTATACCAAATGGCTTCCTCATATTCTTCAATATATCCTATTGCTTGCCATTTTTATTTGTCACAGGGAAGGTTGTCCTCCAAAAGAAATCCAGAAACCAGCTGAGTGGCTCCTACACATTAGGCAAACAAGAAAAAACCCACATCAAAGTGGGTAAGAGAAGCTGAGACACAATCTTGCCATAAACCCCACCCCCAGTGCAGCAACACACAACCAGGAGGGAACTCACAACTCCCACCTTCTCCCTGAGAAGCAAAGGGTTTGGACCCACATCTGGCAACCCAACTTTTAAGACTTCACTCTGAGAGGCGGGCCCCCAAAACATCTAGCTCTGAAAGCCAAAGGTGCTGGCATCCACAAGGCTGTAGTGAACTTCAAAACCAGCAGGGATATCCCCAGGGCACAGCACAGAGGCCCCTGACTGAAACGGGCCCAGCCTTTCATGAATGAGGCCTATCTGCTTATCTTAAAAGCTTTGGCCTCAGAGGCAGGCTTCTATCTTAACATATATCCAGGCACCAACTTCAATACTCCCCAGAGACTGCAGAGGCCAGCATGTCTCTGTCTCACTCCAGGTTGCTGCTGTCTCCTGGAAAGGAACGTATGCACACATCTGGCAGCCCAACTTTTCAGGCTGCCATGGGGGGACACACCCCTTGATCACCTTGCTCTGGTGGCCAGCAGGAGCTTGTGTTCACACATTCAGTGAGACAGTAGCAAAGGAAGAAGCAGTTCTTAACTGGGCTCAGTGCAGGGAGAGCAGACAGAAACACCCAGCTCCCATCCCCTTGCAAGTGGCTATCTGCATACCTTAAAAGCTGCTGCCCACCTGAAGGCCCAGCTTCCAATCAGCCTGCACCTTGGTGCAGACTCAGCTCCTTGCTTTTGGCCTTGGCACACCCTCAACTGTTGGTAGTCGCCAAGAAGAAAGAAGGCTGCTTGGATAATCACAAAGGTTTGAGAGACACCCAAGAGGCTGGGTAGGGTTGAACAATGTGACAAATTGAAATGGCAAGCAATAGGATATATTGGAGTATATGAGGAAGCCACTTGGTATAAACCTAATCGGCCTGACCTTGTTTTTTCCAAAAGGGCCTGACTGTGGCCATTGAGCACGCATTGCATATCTGCTTTAAAACATTTCCTGTGGCAAGGACAAAGGCCCTTGAGATAAAGGTGCAACTTCCCCCCACATTGGCATTTCCTCAGGGATAAGCATCTTTCCTCAGGCTAGGAACTGATTGCTGTGCTCACCTGTGACCACCCAGCCCGAGACAGCAGACCTGCCACCCTGCTGTGTTCACCGAGACAGCAGACCTACCTGCTGTTTCCATCAATCGCTGTGCTGACAGAGCAGTCTTGCAACTATTGTAAAAGGGACATTTCAATCATATGTGAAACAGCTTGTTTGGGGGTATATAACCACTCTGTGCACCCCACTTCTTTGGTGCCCTTTCTGCCTTCGGGAAGAAAGGCCCCAGGCCATGGTCCTCAGATTTCAGCTCAGAATAAACTCACCCAAATTTTCATTTTCGTCGACAAATGTTTCGTCTCCCACAGGAGGCCACTCCTTCAAGACTGGGAGAGGAGGCTGTTTTATGTATTGCACAGAAGCCAGCACAGAGATTCAAGGAAAATGAAGAAACAGAAGAATGTGTTCCAAACAAAAGAAGAAAATAAAACCCCACAAAAAGTCCTTAATGAAATGGAGATAAATGATTTATCTGATAAAGAGTTCAAATAATGGTCACAAAGATGCTCACTGAAGTCAGGAGAAAATGCTTGAACAAAGTGAGGATTTAAACAAAGAGATAGAAAATATAAGAAAATACCAAACAGAAATCATAAATCTGAAGAACTAAAAAATTCAATAGAGGGGTCAAGAGCAGACTAGATGAAGCAGAAAAAAGGATCAGCAAATGCAAAGATAGGGCAGTGGAATTCATCTGCTCAGAGCAGCAAAGACAGTGAAAAGGAGTGAAGACAGCTGACAAGATTAAACGGACACTATCAAGTGGACTTATATTCACATATGGGGTCCCATGAGGAGAAGAGAGAGAGAAAAGAGCAAAAAACATATTTGAAGGAATAACAGCTGAAAATTTCCCTAACCTGGAGGAGGAAACAGACATCCAGATCCAGGAAGCCCAGAGAGTTCCAAATAAGATGAACCCAAAGAGATCACACCAAGACACATTATAATCAAATTATCAAAAGTTAAAGACAAGGAGAGAATCTTAAAAGCAGCAAGAGAAAAACAACTTGTTATGTACAAGGGAACCCCCATAAAACTGTCAGCAGATTTTTCAGCAGAAGCTTTGCAGGACAAAAGGGAGTGGCACAATATATTCAAAGTGCTGAAAGAAAAAAAACTACCAACCAAGAATACTCCAGCAAAGTTGTCCTTTAGAAATGAAGGAGAGATAAAGAGTTTTCCAGACAAACAAAAGCTGAAGGAGTTCATAACCACAAGACTGACTCTATAAGAAGTGTTACAGGGACTTCAAGTTGAAACAAAGGAGTACTAATTAGTAAGAGGAAAACAAATGAAAGCATAAATCTCACTGGTAAAGGTAAATATATAGTTAAATTCAGAATACTCTAATGTTGTAATGGTGGTGGTTTAATCACTTGTAAGTCTAGTATGAAGATTAAAAGACTAGTAAAAATAACTATAACTACAATCACCATTAATGGATACACAAGATAAAAAGATGTGATTGTGACATCAAAAAATTTAGAACTGTAGAATGCATTCAAACTCAAGTTGCTATCAACTTAAAATAGACTGCATAAGTATGTTTTATGTAAGCCTCATTGTAACCAAAAAGGAAAAAGCTATAATTTATCAAAAGAGAAAGAGAAAGGAATCTAAGCATACCACTACAGAAAATCATCAAACCACAAAGGAAGAGAGCAAGAAGAAAGAAACAAAGGAATCACAAAATACCAGAAAACAATTCACAAAATGGGAATAAGTACATACCTACCAATAATTACTTTAAATGTAAATGGATTAATTCTTCAGTCAAAAGAGATAGAGTGTGGGGGCTGGCCCCGTGGCCGAGTGGTTAAGTTTGCGCACTCCGCTGCTGGTGGCCCAGTGTTTCGTTGGTTCAAATCCTGGGCGCGGACATGACACTGCTCATCACACCACACTGAGGCAGCATCCCACATACCACAACTAGAAGGACCCACAACGAAGAATATACAACTATGTACTGGGGGGCTTTGGGGAGAAAAAGGAAAAAAATAAAATCTTAAAAAAAAAAAAAGAGATAGAGTGGCTGAATGGATAAAAAACAAGACTCAAATATATACTGCCTACAAGAGAACCACTTCAGCTTCGGGGACACATACAGATTGTAAGCAAAGGGAAAAAAAGATACTTCATGCAAATAGAAGCCAAAAGAAAGCAGATATATTTATAGTCATATAGACAAAACAGACTTTAAGACAAAGGATGTAATAGGAGACAAAGAAGGTCACTATGTAATGATAAACAGGTCAATCCAAAAAGAGGATAACATTTGTAAATATTTATGCACCCCAAATAGGAGCACCTAAATATATAAAGCAAATATTAACAGACCTAACAGCAGAAATAGAGAGCAATACAAAAACAATAGGGGACTCCAATACCCCACTTACATCAATGGGTAGATCATCCAGACAGAAAATAAAGAGGAAACATTGTATTTAAATGACACTTTAGACCAGAGAGACTTAACACACATTTGCAGAGCATTCCATCCAAAAGAAGCAGAATACGCATTCTTCTCAAGTGCACACAGTACATTCTCCAGGATAGACCATACGTTAGGCCACAACACAAGTCTTCATAAACTTAAAAAGATATAAATCATATCAACCATCTTTTTTGACCACAATTCTATGAAACTAGAAATCAATTACAAGAAAAAAACAGGAAAATTCACAAATATGTCGAGAGTAAACAACATGCTACTGAACAACCAATGGTTCAAAGAGGAAATGAAAATAGAAGTCAAAAAATACCTTGAGACAAGAGAAAATGGAAATATAACATACTAAAACTTATAGGATTCAGCAAAAGCAGTTCTAAGAGAGAAGTTCATAGAGATGAACACTTAAATTAAAAAAGGAAGATCTCAAACAACATAGCTTTACATCTCAAGGAACTAGAAAAACAAAAGCAAACTAAGCCCAAAGTTAGTAGAAGGAAGGAAATAATGATCAGAGTATAAATAAATGAAATAGAGATTTAAAAGACAATAGAAAAGATCAATGAAACAAAGAGCTGGCTTTTGAAAAGACAAACAAATTTGACAAACATTTAGCTAGACTCAGCAAGAAAAAGAGAGGACCCAAAATCAGAACTGAAAGAGGAAACATTACAACTGATACCAGAGAAAAACAAAGGATCATGAGAATACTATGAAAAATTGTATGCCAACAAATTGGACAATTTAGAAGAAATGGATAAATTCTTAGAAATATGTAATCCACCAAGACTGACACATAAAGAAACAGAAAATCTGAAGAGACCAATTACTAGTAAGGAGATTGAATGAAAAATCTCACAACAAACAAAAGTCCAGGGCAAGATGGTTTCACTGGTGAATTCTACCAAACCTTTAAAGACAAATTAATAGCAAGCCTTCTCAAACTCTTCCAAAAAATTGAAAAGAAGACACCACTTCCAAACTCATTTTACGAGGCCAGCATTACCCTGATATCAAAACCAGACAAGGACAGAACAATAAATGAAAATTACTGGCCAATATCCCTGATAAACATAGATGTAAAAATTCTCAACAAAATATTAGCAAACCAAATTCAACAGTATATTAAAAGGATCATACACCATGATCAAGTGGGATTTATTCCAGGGGTACAAGGTTAGTTTGACACACACAATCAATCATTGCAATACTCCACTTTAACAAAATAAAGAATAGAAATCATATCATCTCCTCAATAGATGCAGAAAAAGAACTTTACAAAATTCAACATCTATTCATGATAAAAATTCTCAACAAAGTGGGTATAGAGGGAACTTAGGTCAACATGATAAAGGCCATATGTGACAAGCCCACAGGTAACATCACACTCAACAGTGAAAACCTGAAAGCTTTTCCCACAAGATGAGGAACAAGACAAGGGTGCCCATGTTAGCCACTTTTATTCAACACAGTACTGGAAGTCCCAGCCACAGCAGTCGGGCAAGAAAAGGAAATAAATGGCATCCATATTGGAAAGGCAGAAGTAAAACTGTCACTGATGGCAGACAGTACGATATTATGTATAGGAAACCCTAAAGACTCCAGCAGGAAACTGCTGGGACTATTAAATTCAGTAAAGTTGCAGGATACAAAATCAATATACAAAATTCAGTTGCAGATCTATACATTAATAACTATCAGAAAGAGAAATCAAGAAAACAATCCCATTTACAATTGCATCAAAAAGACGAAAATACCTAGGAGTAACTTTAACCAAGGAGGTGAAACATCTGTACACTGAAAACTATAAGACATGGATGAAACAAACCGAAGAAGACACAAATAAATGCAAAGATATTCCATGCTCATAGATTAGAAGAATTAAACTTCTTAAAATGTCCATACTACCCAAAGCAATCTACAGATTCAGTGCAATCTCTATCAAAATTCCAATGGCATCTTTCACAGAAATGGAACAAACAATGCTAGAATTTGTATGAAAGAAGAAAAGACCCCAATAGCCAAAGCAATCTTGAGAAAGAAGAACAGAGTTGGAGGCATCATGCTCCCTGATTTCAAACTATATTACAAAGCTATAGTAATCTCAACTATATAGTACTGGCACAAAAACAGACACACAGACCAACAGAAAGGAATAGAGAACCCAGAAAGAGATCCACAAATATATGGTCAATTAATTTATGACAAAAGAGCAAAGATACAATGAGGAAAGGACAGTCTCTTCAATAAATGGTGTTGGGCCACATGCAAAAGAATGAAACTGGACCGCTGACTTACACTATACACAACAACCAACTCAAAATGGGTTAAAAAGCTGAACATAAGACCTGAAACCATAAAACTCCTAGAAGAAAACAGGTGGTAAGCTTCTTGACATTGGTTGGCAATGATTTCTGGATTTGACACCAAAGGCAGAGAAAACAAAAGCAAAATAAATAAATGGGACTACATCAAACTAAAAACCTTCTGCACAGCAAAGGAAACCATCAACAAAATGAAAAGACAACCTAACAACTGCAAGAAGATATTTGCAAATCATATATCTGATAAGGGGTTAATATCCAAAATATATAAAGAACTCATACAACTCAATAGCAAAGAAACACCAAGCATCCAATTTAAAAATAGGCAGAAGTTCTGAAGATATTTTTCCAAAGAAGACATACAAATGTCCAACAGGTACACGAAAAGGTGTTTAACATCACTAATCATCAGGGAAATGGAAATCAAAACCACAATGAGTTATCACCCCACACCAGTTAGAATGACTGTTATAAAAAGACAAGAAATAAATATTGGTGAGGATGTAGAAACAAGGAACCCTTGTGTATTGTTGTGGGAATGTAAACTGGTGCAGCCATTATAAAAAACAGTATGAAGTTTCCTAAAAAAAATTAAAAATAGAACTACCATATGATCCAGCAATCCCACTTCTAGGTATTTATCCGAAGGTAACAAAAATCACTATTTTGAAGAGATTTCTGCACCCTCATGTTCACTGCAGCATTACTCACAATAGCCAAGACATGGAAACAACCTAAGTGTCCACTGATGGATGAATAGATAAAGAAGATGTCACACACACACACACACGGTGGTATATATATACAAAATGCAATATTATTCAGCCATAACAGAGAAGGAAATCCCACTATTTGCAAGAGCGGGGATTGACCTTGAGGGCACTATGTCAAG
Organism: Equus asinus; assembly: GCF_041296235.1. NCBI lineage: Eukaryota > Metazoa > Chordata > Mammalia > Perissodactyla > Equidae > Equus > Equus asinus. The sequence continues at coordinate 1,403,402 of NC_091792.1, forward strand.
TAAAAGAAGTCAGACAGAGAAAGACAAATACAGTACATTTCACTTAGATGTGGAGTCTAAAAAGCACCAAACTCATAGCTACAGAGAATACATTGGTGTTTGCCAGAGATGGGGCTGGGAGGAAGAGATGGATGTAGCTGGTCAAAAGGTATAAACTTTCAGTTATAAGATAAATGCCATGGGGATGTAAGGTATAGCACAGTGACTAAGTTAACAATACTGTGTTGTATATTTGACGGTTGCTAAGAGAGTAGATCCTAAAAGTTCTCATCATAAGAAAAAAACTAGGGTTGGCCCCATGGCCGAGTGGTTAAGTTCGTGCACTCTGCTTCGGCGGCCCAGGGTTTTGCTGGTTCAGATCCTGGGTGCAGACATGGCACCGCTCATCAGGCCATGCTGAGGCGGTGCCCCACGTGCCACAACTAGAAGGACCCACAACTAAAATATACAACTGTGTACTGGGGAGATTTGGGGAGAAAAAGCAGACAGAAAAAAAAGAAGATTGGCAACTATTGTTAGCTGAGGTGCCAATCTTTAAAAAGAAAAGAAAAAATTATAATTTCGTGTGGTGAAGAATGTTAACTAAACTTATTGTGGTGATCATTTCATAATATATACATAAATCATTACGTTGTACATCTAAAATTAATACAATGTTGTATGTCAATTAAAAAAATAAGTAAATAAAAATAGTACTATCGTCCATTACATTTTCTAACTAGTTATGGTTAGCATATGCAAAAGTCACTGAATTTTGTATATTTTATAGCCCATCATTTTTTTTCAGTACTAATAATTTTCCAATGATTAGTTGCAAATATAAGTCATACAGTTTTAGTCTTTTTATTTAGCTGCACTTAAGGTAGCCAGATGAAGTAAAGAATCAAAAATTATGTGTTCAGTTACACAGATAACTCTTTAGCATAAGTATTTCCCATGCAATATTTCAGCCATACTAACACTAAAACATTATTTTTGTTTTTCTGAAATTCGAATTTAACAAGGTTTCCCACAGCACTGCAAGAATCCTGCCCAATGCCGACGCTGACAGCATTGCTGTACTATTTCGGATTTTACTAGGAATGACTCCTCTTTGTTTCCATGTTGAGTCCTTTAATGACTGTTGATTTTAGGATTCTCAGTTCAACAGGGACAGAGACCCTCCCAAATCAGTAAACTGAGTCCCAGCACAGCACTGGCGTAAAGCACGTGTTTAACAGATACCGGCTGAACAAATGGTAGGGATGCTTTATCATGTCAGCAAAGTTTAGTAAAGACAAAATGATATAACCAAGTTTTATTATTTTGCAAAACTATGTAGAGATGTTTAACTCAAGTGGCAAACAAGACAGGAATGCATACTCAGACATGAAACAACGTACGTGCAGTCAACAGCAAACAAGAGCTTAGGTCCCGCCTAGAGTCTTTCCGCCCAGGTCCGTATCTCACCTCCGTCTTTGCTGACTGCACGTCAGTTTGCACATCTGTAAAATGAGAATAATGATAGCATCTACTTCATAGAGCAAATACAAGAATACACCGGGCAAATTCACAGTCAGTAACGAGCACAGTGCCTGGCACAGGGTGTGTTCGTAAATGCTTTCTATGGGTAGAAGTTATCATTATGGTCACTCTGTATCGAACACCAGCAAGGGCTAAGCACTGTTCTAAAACTTTTACATGTTATTTCATTTCAAATCATAAAAACAACCACCTTCGCCTTTGCTTTCCCCACTTCAGACAACAGATACTAAGAAAATGGTTGAACTTTTTCAGAAGTCTGTCAATTGGTAATAGGAGACTCGCACCAGACAAGCCAGCGATTCTCACATTGCGGTCCAGCAGCATCAGTATACCACGAGTATAAACTTTCTATTGCTGCCGTAACGAATCACCAGAAATTTAATGATCAGAACAACACAAATGCATCATCTCACAGTTTCTGTAGGTCAGAAGCCCAGCACGGTGTGGCTCAGATGCTTCTCTGCTGAGGGCCCAGGAGACCTGGCTCAGGGCTGCAGCCCTCTCCAGAAGCTCTGCGGATGAATCTCTTTCAAGCTCCTTCAGGCTGTTGTCAGAAATCAGTTGCATGCAGTCTCAAGGCCCTGGGTTCCATGAGCTGTTTGGGGCTGTTCTTGGTTTCCAGAGGCCAACCGCATCGTTGGCTCCAGCTCCTTCCTCCGTCTCCAAAGCCAGCAAGGGCGCAGGGAACCTTCCTCATGCTCCACCTTTGTCTGACCTCTCTCTGCTTTTAGGGCTCAGGTGACTACCCTGGACTCACCCAGATAAGCCAGGAGCATCTCCCTCCTTCACAGTCAGTCCATTAGGAGCCTGAACCCCACCTGCTAGTCCCTTCCCAGCGTTTCCTGGATGGTGTTTCAGTGACTAACCAGGGGATGGGGTTCCTGCTGGGATAGCTTTGGAAAGCTGCCTATCACACCGGGGAACTTGTAGAAATTCAAACTCTCTGGCCCCGTCCCAGACTTACAGAATCAGAAACTGTCAGAGTGGGACCCAGAAACCTGTTTTAACAAGCCCATCCACTGATTCTGATTCACACGTGCTAACATTTAAGAACAATTGAGATACGTGGAATGGTGAAAGCACGCGGCTTGATTTCAAACTTAAAGTTAAGCCAAGAAAATCTGTTCTCAATTTTAAAGTGATTCTCTGGGAGGAGCTTACTTTAAACACGTTCTTTTATAACACATGGCTACATTAATTACATTATATCAGATATTACCGAATCCAGTTTTATTCAGTGGTGATGGGTCTCTAATTTTTTTTTATTAAGGTTATAAAAGTTAACAACCTTGTGAAATTACAGTTGTACATCATTATTAGTCATGTTGTGGGTACACCGCTTCACCCCTAGTGCCCTCCCCCCACCCCCCCTTTCCCCTGGCAACCACCAATCAGTTCTCTGTGTCTATATGTTAACTACCACCTATGAGTGGAGTCATACAGAGTTCGTCTTTCTCTGTCTGGCTTATTTCACTCAACATAATACTCTCAAGGTCCATCCATGTTGTTGTGAATGGGACAACTTTGTCCTTTTTTATGGCTGAGTAGTATTCCATTGTATAAATATACCACAACTTCTTTATCCAATCATCAGTTGCTGGGCACTTAGGTTGGTTCCGTGACTTGGCTATTTTGTGAATAATGCTGCAGTGAAGATAGGGGTGCATAGAGCTTCTGAAATTGCTGATTTCAGGTTCTTAGGATATATACCCAGTAGTGGGATGGCTGGATCATAAGGTATTTCTATTCCTCACTTTTTGAGGAATCTCCATACTGTTTTCCATAGTGGCTGCACCAGTTTGCATTCCCACCAACAGTGTATGAGGGTTCCCTTTTCTCCACAGCCTCTCCAACATTTGTCACTCTTGATTTTGGATATTTTTGCCATTCTAACAGGTGTAAGGTGATATCTTAGTGTAGTTTTGATTTGCATTTCCCTGATGATTAGTGATGATGAGCACCTTTTCATGTGTCTATTGGCCATCCGTATATCTTCTTTGGAGAAATGTCTGTTCATGTCCCCTGCCCATTTCATAATTGGGTTATTTGATTTTTTATTGTTGAGTTGTGTGAGTTCTTTGTATATTATGCAGATTAACCCTTTGTCGGATAAATAACTTGTGAATATTTTTTCCCACTTAGTGGGCTGTTTTTTTGTTTCAATCCTGTTTTCCCTTGCCTTGAAGAAGCTCTTTAGCCTGATGAGTCCCATTTGTTTATCCTTTCTATTGTTTCCCTCATGTGAGGGGTTATGGTGTCCGAAAAAATTCTTTTGAAGCTGATGTCAAAGAGTGTGCGGCCGATATTCTCTTCTAGCAGACTTATTGTTTCAGGCCTAATCTTTAGGTCTTTGATCCATTTTGAGTTTATTTTAGTAAATGGTGAAAAAGAATGGTCGATTTTCATTCTTGTACATGTGGCTGTCCAGTTTTCCCAGCACCATTTGTTGAAGAGACTTTCTTTTCTCCATTGTAGGCCCTCAGCTCCTTTGTCAAAGATTAGCTGTCCATAGATGTGTGGTTTTATTTCTGGGCTTTCAATTCTGTTCCATTGATCTGTGCATCTGTTTTTGTACCAGTACCATGCTGTTTTGATTACTGTAGCTTTGTAGTATGTTTTGAAGTCAGGGATTGTGATGCCTCCAGCTTTGTTCTTGTTTCTCAGGATTGCTTTAGCAGTTCTGGGTCTTTTGTTGCCCCATATGAATTTTTGGATTCTTTGTTTGATTTCTGTAAAGAATGACATTGGAATTCTGATTGGGATAGCGTTGAATCTGTATATTGCTTTAGGTAGTATGGACATTTTAACTATGTTTATTCTTCCAATCCATGTGAATGGAATGTCTTTCCATCTCTTTATGTCATCATCGATTTCTTTCAAGAAGGTCTTGTAGTTTTCGTTGTATAGATCTTTCACTTCCTTGGTTAAATTTATCCCAAGGTATTTTATTCTTTTTGTTGCGATCGTGAATGGGATTGAGTTCTTGAGATCTTTTTCTGTTAGTTCATTGTTAGCATATAGAAATGCTACTGATTTATGTATGTTGATTTTATACCCTGCAACTTTGCTGTAGTTGTTGATTGTTTCTAATAGTTTTTGTATGCATTCTTTGGGGTTTTCTATATATAAGATCATGTCGTCTGCAAACAGCGAGAGTTTTACTTCTTCGTTGCTTATTTGGATTCCTTTTATTTCTTTTTCTTGCCGAATAGCTCTGGCCAACACCTCCAGTACTATGTTGAATAGGAGTGGTGAAAGTGGGCACCCTTGTCTTGTTCCTGTCCTCAGAGGGATGGCTTTCAGTTTTTGTCCATTGAGTATGATGTTGGCTGTGGGTTTGTCATATATGGCCTTTATTATGTTGAGGTACTTTCCTTCTATACCTATTGTCTTGAGGGTTTTTATCATAAATGGATGTTGGATCTTGTCAAATGCTTTCTCTGCATCTATTGAGATGATCATGTGGTTTTTGTTTCTCATATTGTTAATGTAGTGAATCACGTTGATTGACTTGCGGATGTTGAACCATCCCTGTGTCCCTGGTATAAATCCTACTTGATCATGGTGTATAATCTTTTTGATATATTGCTGTATTCGGTTTGCCAAAATTTTGTCGAGGATTTTTGCATCTATATTCATCAGTGATATTGGCCTGTAGTTTTCCTTCTTTGTGTTGTCCTTGTCAGGTTTGGGGATCAGAGTGATGTTGGCTTCATAGAATGTATTAGGGAGTGCTCCATCTTCCTCTATTTTCTGGAACAGTTTGAGAAGGATAGGTATTAAATCTTCTTTGAATGTTTGGTAGAATTCTCCAGAGAAGCCGTCTGGTCCTGGACTCTTATTTTTGGGGAGGTTTTTGATTACTGTTTCTACTTCTTTACTTGTGATTGGTCTATTCAGATTCTCTCTTTCTTCCTGATTCAGTTTGGGTAGGTTGTATGAGTCTAGGAATTTATCCATTTCTTCTAGGTTGTTCAATTTGTTGGCATATAGTTTTTCATAGTATTCTCTTATGATCCTTTGTATTTCTTTGGTATCTGTTGTGATTTCTCCTCTCTTGTTTCTAATTTTATTTATTTGAGACTTCTCTCTTTTTTTTTTTAGTGAGTCTGGCTAAGGGTTTGTCGATTTTGTTAAGTTTTTCAAAGAACCAACTCTTTGTTTCACTGATCCTTTCTACTGTCTTTTTTGTTTCAATATCATTTATTTCTGCTCTAATTCTTATTATTTCCCTCCTTCTACTGACTTTGGGCTTTGTTTGTTGTTCTTTTTCTAATTCTGTTAGGTGTTGTTTGAGGTTGTTTATGTAAGATTTTTCTTGCTTATTGAGGTGAGCCTGTATTGCAATGAATTTTCCTCTTAGGCCTGCCTTTGCTGCGTCCCAAATAATTTGGAATGGTGTGTTTTCATTTTCATTTGTCTCCCAATAATATTTGATTTCTTCTTTAATTTCTTCAATAATCCATTGTTTGTTCAGTAGCATGTTGTTTAGCCTCCACATTTTTGGCCCTTTCCCAGCTTCATTCTTGTAGTTGATTTCTAGTTTCATAGCATTGTGACCAGAAAAGATGCTGGATATTATTTCAACCCTCTTGAACTTATTGATGCTTGCTTTGTTTCCCAAGATATGGTCTATCCTTAAGAATGTTCCATGCGCACTTGAGAAGAATGTGTAGCCTGCTATTTTTGGATGAAGTGTCCTATATATATCTATTAGGTCCATCTGATCTAATTTTTCATTTAATTCTGTTATTTCCTTGTTGATTTTCTGTCTGGGTGATCTGTCCATTGGTGTTAATGGGGTGTTGAGGTCCCCTACTATTATTGTATTACTGTTGATGTCTCCTTTTAGTTTTGTTAAGAGTTTCTTCACGAATTTTGGTGCTCCTGTGTTAGGTGCGTATATATTTATGACTGTTATGTCATCTTGGTGGAGCGTCCCTTTTATCATTATATACTGCCCCTCTTTGTCTTTCGTTACCTGTTTTGCTTTGAAGTCTACTTTGTCTGATATAAGTATGGCAACACCTGCTTTCTTTTGTTCATTATTGGCTTGGAGTATTGTCTTCCACCCCTTCACTCTGAGTCTGTGTTTGTCTTTGGGGCTGAGGTGTGTTTCCTGGAGGCAGCATATTGTTGGATCTTGTTGTTTGATCCATCCTGCCACTCTGTGCCTTTTGATTGGAGAGTTCAATCCATTCACATTTAGTGTGATTATTGAAACGTGGGGGCCTACTGTTGCAATTTTATCACTTGCTTTCTGGTTCTTTTGCATTTTGTCCTGATGGAGAGCTGTTACTTTGTATTATTCCTTCTGCTTATCTCCTTTGTTCTGGATTTTGTAACCCCTTTCCTTTTCTTGATTTTTCAGGAATGAGTTTCTTCCTGAGCAATTCTTGCAGAGGAGGTTTTGTGGTGATGAACTCCCTTAACTTTTGTTTATCTGGGAAAGTTTTTATTTCTCCATCGTATTTGAAGGATATTTTTGCTGGGTAGAGTATTCTTGGAAGCAAGTTTTTATCCTTCAGAGTTTTGACTATTTCATTCCAATCTCTTCTAGCCTGTAAGGTCTCTCCTGAGAAATCTGCTAATAGCCTTATGGGGTTTCCTTTGTAAGTTATTTTCTTCTGCCTGGCTGCCCTTAGTATTTTCTCTTTGTCGTTGACTTTTGCTAGTTTCACTACTATATGTCTTGGGGTTGGTCTTCTTGCGTTAATAAAGCTTGGAGATCTATTGGCTTCTGTGACGTGATGTTCCATCTCTCTTCCCAAGTTTGGAAAGTTCTCAGCTATTATTTCTTTGATCAGGCCTTCTGCACCCTTCTCCTTCTCTTCTCCCTCTGGTATACCTATAATCCTTATGTTGCATCTCCTAATTGAGTCAGATAATTCTCAGAGAGTTTCTTCATTTCTTTTTAGTCTTAATTCTCTCTCCTCCTCTGCCTGCAGCATTTCTATATTCCTATCCTCCAAATTGCTAATTCTGTCCTCCATATTATCAACCCTACTGTTCAGAGAGTCCAGATTTTTCTTAATCTCCTCCATTGTGTTCTTCATCTCCAGTATTTCTAATTGGTTCTTCTTTATGGTGTCAAGCTCTTTTGTGACATAGCTCCTGAGCTCGTTGAGTTGTCTATCTGAATTCTCTTTTAGGTCGTTGAGTGTTTTCATAATGGCAGTTTTGAAATCATCGTCATTTAGGTTGTAGATTTCATTGTCTTCGGGATTGTTTTCTGGATGCTTATCATTTTCCTTCTGTTCTGGAGATTTAATATATTTTTTCATACTGCTTGATGGCGTGGATTTGTGCCTCCTCATAGAGATAGAGTTTAGTCGCTGTTTCCACTTGTTGCAATTGGTGTGTGTGGGGGGGGGGGGCAGCTGTTTAGACTGCACCAACCAGGACCCCGTCAGCTGTTACTGACTGGACCTGGACCCCTCCTCATAGTCACAGTGGTCCTGTGTGGTCCCTCATCGGTTGTGGGGGCTATCGCAAGGGGGCCTCAGGCTGCTGGTGCCTACTGCTGCAGCCCACCTAGAAGTGCTCCCTCCTTGTGGCCTGCAGCGGTGTTGTGGGCTTTCCCATCAGCCAGGAGCAGGATCACCTATAATCTCCGATTTGTCCCTAACAGAGCCCACCAGATCAGACTTGTCCACTATGGGTCCCAGCAGAGCTTTGGGTATCTTCTGCAGTCTGTTGTTAGCTCGCCTAGCTGTGCTGCTTTTGCCCCAGGGCCTTTCTGCCTTGCGACTGCCAGTCGGGACCTCTCCACTAGTGCTGTGCAGAGGCTTTCACTGAGGCTGCTGTAGGAACCTGGAGATCCCCCCTGGGCTACGTAGCCATTTCACTGGAGCCCCACTCTGCCCCACTCCACTCTTACAGGATCTCTGGGAGCCCCTTGCCTCGTCTGGGACACGGCCAGAGTCCGTAGGCCTGGCGGTGGCTTGTAAGCTGCTGCCTTGTGGGGAATTCTGCTCTAGGGAGCTTCCTGGTGTTCTGAATGCTGTGCAGGGCCTCCCTGCCAATGGCGAGCAGAGGCCCTCCCTGCTGGGGGGTTGTGGGACCCTGGAGCAACCCCCTGGGCCGCAGAGCCGGGTGTTGGAGCTCCACCCAGTCCCCAGGCACATCCACGGGAAGTCCGGGCACCCCCTGTACCGACCCGGGTGCAGGAGACCGTGAGCCCAACAGCAGCTTGCAGCCTGGAGCTGCCCCAGGGGATCCGCCCACTGGAAGCTTTCCTTTTTCCTGGATCCTGGGCGTGGCCTCCCTGCTAATGGTGAGCAGAGGCTTTCCCTGCCAGGGAGATGCAGGACCCCAGAGCCTTCCCCCGCGCCACAGAGCCAGGCACTGGAGTTCCAACCGTGTCCCCAAGCACGTCTACGGGAAGTCCAGGTGCCCCTTGCACCGAGCCAAGTGCCGGAGACCGTAAACCCAGCGGCAGCTTGCAGTCTGAAGCCGCCCCAGGGGATCCGCCCACCGGGAGCCTCCCTTTTTCCTGGCTTCTGGGCGTGGCCTCCCTGCTAATAGCGAGCAGAGGCTTTCCATGCCGGGGAGATGCGGGACCCCGGAGCCTTCCCCCGTGCCGCAGAGCCAGGCGCTGGAGCTCCAAACGTGTCCCCAAGCACTTCTACAGGAAGTCAGGATGCCCCCTGTACCAAGCCGTGCACCAGAGACCGTGAGCGCAGTGGCAGCTTGCGGTCTGGTGCCGGGCCCGCCAGGAGCTTCTCTTAGTTCTGGCTTCTGGGGGGAGCCTCCCTGCTAATTTCGAGCTGAAGCCTTCCCTGCCCGTGGGTGCGGGGCCCTGGGATTTCCCCCTGGGCCTAGGTGCGATCGCCGGGGGCTTGGGTAGCGGTGTTGTCACCTGTTTCCACCATCGCTCCGCTGGTGAGTGCACACTCCTGCCCTTGGTGTCTGGCGATGCTATGGTGGAGTCCGTTGGAAGAGAGCCTCCTGCAGGAACTAGGCTGTCCAGGGGTCGGGGGTCGGAGAGCTTTCACCTATTTCCACCTCCTCCCGGGGGGGAAGTCTGTCCATGTTCCGATGTGTAGTAGCACGAGACTTTTAGGCGTCTTGAGATGCTATCTGGATATCCTTTGTTAATCGGCGAATGTTCAATTAGTTGTAGATGCGACGGGGGAGAGACAAAGAAGACCTCCCACTCTGCCATCTTGGTCCCGCCTCTCGATGGATCTCTAATTTTTAATGAATACAAATGAAATTTTTGTTTCCCCAAACAAGTTTTTGTATGTACTTTCTTGAAGAGGAGTCTAGTTTAAGGGGAAAAGTTCTTAATCACGGAGGATAATGTACAATGAAGAGCACATGAGGAGCTCCGTACGCAGCCTGAGCCCCTTCAGCCCTGGATAGTAGGGGATGTGAGAAGGACTTTCCAGGAGCCATTCCTCACTTATTTGCCTCCTTGATTTGCAACTTTTTTCTCATTTCTTCTGAAATCTCAGTTTAACTCTCAGATGAAATGAGGCTGGTGCAGAAGAAACGGGGTATAAGGCAAGAGGAGGCGAGAAGACAAAGGCTGGCTCGAAGCGGCAAGGGTTCCAGTTGGCTTCCCAGTTGGCCAGACTGTGTGTGTGTGCAGTTCGCAAGTGTAGGCAAGAGGGGAATTATTTCCAACAAAAACACGCTGCACAACGCTTGTATCCTATACAGCTATGTTACATGCTCCAAAGACGTTCCGAAATGAAAGAAGAATAAGGTGCCATAAACCTCCTGCAAATGAAATGCAGAAAGATTGCCACAGCTACTCGGCCCGTGATGTAATCCTCTCACCTGAGTTGTAATGAACTGTCTTCACTTAAACTTGCCTATTCTCTCTAACATTTGGGGGCTGTGCAATGATAGCTATACATTACACTTGACATATGAATCATTATAGAATGCTTCCTTGAATTTCATTTCATACACCTTGAAAAATCTACCAAAACCTTAGGGGACTTTGGACATATCATAGATTTCTTTGATCATAGCCCACACCATAGGACCCAGGTTCTGAATGACGCTCAAAATCCATCATCTTCCTAGCCTTCTAAGTCCACAAATGCAGTTGAATTTGTCTGCCAGGGTGCTAGATACTAGATGTGTGCGTCCCCCAAATTCACATGTAACGCCCAAGGTGACGGCATTTGCAGGTGTGGCCTTTTGGAAGTGATTAGCTCATGAGGGTGGAGCCCTCAGGAAGGGGATTAGTGCCCGAATAAAAGAGGTCCCAAATGTGAGGACATTGAGAAGATAGTCATCTGGGAACCCGGAACGGGGCCCCCATTAGACACTGAAACTGCTGGCACCCTCACCCTGGACTTCCGGGCTCCCAGAACTATGGAATACATTTGTTTAGAAGTCACTCAGTCTGTGATATTCTGTGACAGCAGCCTGAGTGGATTGAGACAATCATGTTTTGTTTTGTTGTTGTTGAAGTTTCTTCAATGCCCAACACAACTCCCCACCGCAATCCGGAACAGCTCCGGCCAGCGCTGGCGCGAGCTCCGGGCAGTCAGCCCTCGCCCAGCCGCACACAGCGCGACGGCGGAGATAAAGCCCACGTGGATCAAGAAACGGTGTAGAGACGTGAGGAGCGGCGGCAGCCCTTCCGCCTGTGTTTAAAACCGTCCCGCATAAGCAATCTCCCAGCTAAGCTTGTCGCCTGAAGGGGAGATTAGCTGGAAACAGTGAAAACGGTCTTTCTTGCTACCTTTTCCTCTCCCTTGTGTGTTTCTGAAGCAGAAACAATTACAATTCTATTTCAAGCTTTAAAAAAAAAAAGGCCCAGCCCGATCCCCGCAGCATGAGACCTGGTTTATCACGTCCCCGGAGGCGTCTACACCGGAGGACCGCCACCAGTGCGCGCGGCGGGAAACCGCGGCTCTCGGAGTTGGGGTTAATCGGCGTAACGCAGGTGACGGCAGCCGGCTCCCGGGAGAATCGGGGTCCTGATGAGAAGCTGGCTGCGCGGCAGAGGGAGACGGGAGGATGCTGCCGCCCGGCTCCTCCCTGGAAGTCTCGGGTCTCGGCTGGCGCGGGCTCAATTACCGGCGTTTAGCGCAGAGGAAAGTGGAGCCTCCCCGGCCCACGGGCTCCCGTCATTTCGTCGGCTCATTAAATACAGGATTTTGCTTTTCAGCCCCGGCTGAACGCGAAGCGCTATCCAAACAGAAAGCACGGCAGAGCCGGCCCGGCTGCCACGCGCCTCCTGGCCTCTGCTCCTCCGGTCCCTCCGGGGCACTTTATTGCCGTCGCAGGACTCACACACAAGTAAACGGCAGGAGGCCGCTCTGCAGCTTCTGATCGGAAGGACTCCAACCTCAGTCACTCACTCAAAAGGCACCTTTTCAGCACGTGTGTGAGAGTAAGTCACGCAGACGTCTTTCCCACCCCAAATGGCTGACGAGGTGGAAAATGACACAGGGAAGTAGACCAGGCAGACTCACATTCTACTAAGTAAACATCAGTTAAGCCAACTAAAACGTCTCAAAGTCAGAAATGCCCCACGAACGTGAGACAACCTTGAGCAGATAAGGAAAAGTCGGGAAGAGTTTTGGCCTCAGTTACCCATCCTAAAGAGGGATAGCTTGTCCTCTGGGGTAATCTCACATGTAACGACCCTTCCGCATGTGGAGTGGGGCCCGCTCCCCCCACGCACAGGCAGGACGTGCGGCAGTGGCCCTGAGTCAGCACGGTGGAAGCGGGGAGGAGTGGAGAGAAGCGGGCTGGGGTCCTGGACGGCCCCAGCAGGCCCGTGGGTGCCTGCCCCCTGCACGCTTCCAGATTCTTCCTTCTCTTTTCAAAGTAAGCAGCTTAGAAAAACTGAGGAAATATATCTAAAAACAATCTGCCGCACACAATCCTCCTACATTAGTTAGAAAATAACAGCAAGTAGTAAAAAAGACAACCGTATGAGCGCAGCGGTGGTAAAATCCAGGCGTTAGTGCGGTCCCGCGGGCACCCTAAGCAGTCCACACTGAGCTGATGAAACCCTGAGAGCAATGGGGTCATGCGCCTAAAGAACCAAGAATACGTTTGTGCCTTTTGACTGAGGGATCCCACCTAAGGAATTCACCTGAAAATAAGTAAATGAATAAAAGAAAAAGTCATATACAGAAAGTTATGCAGAAAAATTACCAAGCCCTGTCAGGCCCTGTGCCAAATACGGATCCCACAAAGATGAACAAGAAATTGTCTTCGGTGACAAACTTCAACCCCTCAGTATCTAGTGGGGGAGATAGGCACACAAACAATTGCAGTATGCTGAAAAGAACATGTCACCTGAGCTATGTGCTAGGTATAGGAGTCAAACAGAGGAGGTAGAAGAAATAAAGGGGCATTTATTCCACACGTATTGTAAGTACCGGGCCGGTTCTGAGAATAAGAAGTAAGCAGGACAGATGGTCCCACACTCAGGATGCCCATGGCGTTCCAGTGATGCCAGGCTCCCACGGCCCCCAAAGGATGAGGTAGCCTAGTGTATTTGGGGAACTGAGCGTAACGTGCTGTTCCTGGAGCACAAGGATTAGGGCAGAGGGCATGGAGAGAGAATAGAGGCTGGCTGTGGGGAATGCATATGCCCAAGAAGGTGCCGAGACTTCACTCTGCTCGATGGAGCATCGCTGAAGGATTAGTGCAGGAGACAGAGTCAGAGCCACGTTTCACAAAGGGGATTCCATCACCAGCGTGGAAAACAAGCTGGGTGGGGCTGGGTGAGCAAGATTGGAGGCAGTGAGGCCAGATGAGAGCCTACTGCACTAGTCCAGGTGAGCAATCGTGAAAGCTGGCGCTAGGTTAGTGCCGGAGGGGACACAGAGGAGAAGACCAGCTCGGAAGGTGTGGTGGAGCAGGCCTTTGGCATTCTCAGGGATCTGTCCCGGCAAAGCCCCAATCTGGAGAAGATGGCGGTGCCTACAGAAGCACCTGTTTTCGCCCGAACAACTTTCCAGTCGGCTCAGAGATTCCTGTCCTGTGCCTATCTAAACACCATAAGGTAAATAACTTTTAATTTTTTGTTGCATCTTCCACATGAGCAGGTTTTGCACTCAGATGGAATGCCCGGGGAAATACTCCACAACGACACGGTTGGTTATGGTGCTGATCTGAGCCAGGCCGAACACGAGACTCCCCTCTTCAGTCTGCCCGCTGGTGTCCTCACTGCTTCCTCCTTCACTTCACCTGTGCCGTCAGCAGTAAGTAGTGAGTGTTAAGTTCTCCATGGAGTCATACTTCATAAGAAATAAAGTTTCATTTTTGTCACTGCAAATGCGACCACAAGCAAGGCCCCACAAGGCTGAGAGTGAAGGCGGAATGGGTGGGACTGGCTAGCCTTTGTGAGCTGTGAGTCGCTTCTGTGGATCAGCCTTACAACCCCTGCAGCAAAGGCGCCTCAGGTGCGATGAAATCGTGCTTGTAGAGCGGTTAGTACAGTATCTGGCCTGGAGGACGCATTCAGAAAGTGTTGGCAACACAATGCCATTTAAAGTCGTGCAACTGATTAATTGTTGTTCAGTTAATGGGTATGAACCCTCCTCCTCACGCTAAAAGGATTTTAAATACAATTTCAGAATTCATGAAAATATACAAAAATAAGGGCCACACAGGTCTCAAAAAGCATACGCTAAAAAGCGTGTATAATAGTACATAAGGACGCCCAAGATCATTGTTAGATGGAAAAAGAGCAAGTTGAAGATGTATATATTGCAGGATCTCATTGGTGTAAAAAGACATAAAAATTTCATCTCAGGAAAATATTTAATTTTATAACTCTTAAAATATCTCCTTGTATTATCAGAATAAACTGATGAAAATATTCACAATTGTTTGAGGAAAATATCCATGTGCTGTTCTCAGGCTAATATGGTTGATGCTGCTGACGACATTTTGGTGTCTCGCAGGCCACAGAAGTCTTCATGCCGAGTGGCTGAGGGTGAGCTCAGAGACGTCCCAGCTGCTGTGGAGGGGTTTTTAGGTTCATACTCTGTAAACACATGTATTCCCAGAGTGTTGTTTTGTTTTTTGTGTTTTAATCTTTGAAGAGTTTACATGTCTGTAAAATGTATGATGTCATTGGGATTCACACAAGTTGAAGCTTTTACCTCTAGTATAAAAAGAGAGGTTATGACCCACCACGAAAACACGTGAATGGGTCATCCTTCTGAGGGGTGGCTTCACCAGAGGAAAAGCGTCCGAACAGTGTTGCCAGCATTTAAGAGCCAAATTTAATGCGTCTCCCAGGAAGACAGAGGATTTGGGGGCAAGACTTCCTTGAGATGCCAATGAACATACTGAGAGCAGTAAAGCTGAGGGCTTGCTTCTGAAAGTTGGTCCTCCAACCAGCGGCAGCAGATGCCCTGGGAGCTGGTTAGAAATGCAGCGTCTTGGGCCCACCCAGACCCACTGAATCAGAACCTGAGTATTAACAAGATTGCCAGGTGGTTTCTAAGCACAGGAACATTTGAGGAGAACTGAGCTCAAATCAGCCTTGTTTGGACACTGTCATTAACATTTTTTCATGAAAAAGCATTGTGTGTATTCATTTTTCAATAAACTGTCTTTATTATTCACATTACTACAATATGGTATTCTATTTTAACTACTTGAATAGATATTTCAGAAACTACTGCTTTTATATATAGAAAAATCCTTTTTTTTTTTCTATTGGTGAGGAAGATTGGCCTTGAGGTAAAATCTGTTGCCAATCCTCCTCTTTTTTGCTTGAGGAAGATTGGCCCTGTGGCTCTGAGCTAATGTCTGTGCCAATCCTCCTCTATTTGTTTTGTATGTGGGTTGCTGCTATAGCATGGCTTGATGAGTGGTGTATGTACACGGCTGGGATCTGACTCCTCGAATCCCAGGCAGCCAAAGTGGACCACACCGAACTTAACCACTACACCACTGGGCCAGCCCCATGTTTGTATTTTTTTAAATGACCCGCTTTTCAGAAACTAATCATCACTTAAATTGAGAGAGAAAATTACTAAAAGTGATGGACTTTAAGGGTGGCCCAAGATGAGCACAAACCACAAAGTCAAAGATTTACTAGGAGGCAGAATTGACAAGAAGGAGGGAGACTGGAGATGGAGGCAATGGAAGAGGAATTGCTAAGAGCTGCTCCTGGGTTTCTGGCTTAGGCAAGTGGATGTGGGCTGGGGCCCGTTCACCAATGAAAGCTGTATGATTTCAGAAGGAAGAACTAGGAGTTCACTTTTTGGATGGGGTGATGCTTGTCAATTTTCTGGCTGGAGATGTCTAAAAGGCAGCTACATACACAGGTCAGGCTCCAAGGAGAAGTTCGAGTTGATCAGTGGGTCACTTCTGCCAGGCCGAGGGCAGGCTGCGCCAGCATCAGGATTTGGTCTGCTGCCTTTACTCTGTCTCTAACCGGCTCTAGCCATTTCACTACCAGGGTACCTCTGATATCTTCCACAATGTCTGTGCAACCCAAAATGTGTCAGCCAGGCATGATACATCCACCATGAAACCATATTATCTTTACTCCCCGGCAGTGGAGGGCCCTTGAAGTCTGTCTTATCAAGGGCATCCATGGCAGTTTCAGGAGGTCTGTGCCAGAGAGGACTGGATCCAGGCAGGGCAAGTATAGACCCCTGATGTCATCCTAAACCAGGATGTAGACTGAATGTCCCCCCACCCCGGCTCTCCAGCCTGAAACCAGAGGTCACCACGGCCACTTCACCATCGTGTGCACTCGCTCATGTCGGTTTTCTGTGAGATGTTCCCTGACAGGCGCATCGGTCCCCTTGCTTCTAAGATAAATACTGACCCTGGACTGAAGTAGGACTTCGCCCTGAAGGGTGAAGTCTGAAGCTACAAGCAGGGAAGAGGGAAGCACGTTAGGGAGTGTTTCCCACGGTGTGAAATCGTTCCGGAATCTTTCAGAGAGCGGTTAGCTGTTGGCCTTTTTCATATGTTTTGGTTTTAAAACTTGACAGTCCAGCAAATGAAGGCATTTTTTAATTTAGTACAATATTAATAAATTCAAATCATCTCAGAGAGAAACTGCTCAGTGTGTTTGGGTCTTTGAATTTTTCAAAAAGTCCCCTGATGTACGAACACGCATTATAGCACTCAAGTCTATCGGGCTAATCTTTCTTTTGTAGATAACAGCATCTCTAGACACAACTGCTTCAGGTGCAGAAGAAAAGCGCGCACATACACATTTCATAATGTATCTCTAATTAGAGGGGATATTTAAATTCTAAAAATAGACCCTCCTTTAAGCAGGAATGAAATGGCACTGCTGGGACACAGCCTGCGTGTCAGCTGAGCTTGGCTATCTGGGGACATGGCTGCTGCTTTCCGCGTGGGGGATGCCGTCTCACAGCCAGAGAAGAGGAGCTTGTGAGGAGCAGATACGATCTCAGTGTCCACACCAGGAGCTTTCATTTGGGCCCGATGTCTTGACTCTGATATTCTAGAATCTCACTGAAATCGGTGCAGGCGGGGAAAACAATTTAACAAAAATAGTCAACGGCCACATGTGTTTTATATAAACTCAAAGAAAATATCCAAATAATTTACTCATTCTGCTAGGTAGCTTTTCAAATCGTCATCTCCTCAGTGACCCACAGTCAGTAAATGTAGAAGGGAAGCTCAAAGCAGACCCCAAAGATGGGAGGCGGGATGTGAGCCTTCACCAGACTGGAGGAACTCTACCGCAACCTCAGCTGCCGAGGCGGCTCCTTCTTGTAGTGGACACTTTGGTCAAGAAACAAATGTTTCACGGATATCACGTGACTGACGTTTCTGTGAGCGTCCTGCTCTGATGACAGGTGCAGCAACACAGGAGTTCAAAGGTCAAGTGGACAGGAACTTATGGCCCTGGCCCATCACCTGGGTTACTTCACAGACTCCATTCGTTTAGCTTCGCATCAGGCACCACTCTGGATACTTCACATGCATTGTCTCATTTGATCCTCATGTTGTCCTTAGGAAGTCAAGTTTCCGGTATAGAGATGGCTGTCATTTTCTCTTTATGCCCACGTCCTTGTCATATTCCAGGAAGCGATTGACCTTCATATGACAAGAGCCAGAGCCAGATCCACCAGGTTGCAGTTGACTAGACCAGAGGTGGACACCTGACGTCACATAGACTGTGCTGATCAGCTTCATATTTGTAGAAAGTTGCAGTTGGATATAGATAAATCAGGTTGGTCTCTGTTGAACATGACAACCGATAAAGGTTCTAACAGAGAGGCCGTGTCAGATCCACTTGCAAGTCTTGGGAGAGAATGAAGAATGATGCAGACAGAGCAGCTGGCCTTAAGAGAGACGAACTGACTGAGAAGTCACGTTGGTGCCTGACTTTATTTGAGTTCCTGGGTTGCTCGTGAGGCCTGCCACACTGCCTGTCCTTGGGGGTTCATGAGACACCCTGTATCCCTACCATTATTTCTCCTTTCTTCTTAAATTACCTCGAGCAGATTTCATTCAATACAACATAGTGGTCTCTAAGAGAGAATTCTTACCCCATTTTGTTGAAGGGGAACAGACTCAGAGTTTAAGCAAGTTGCCCAGGATGATGCATATAGTATAAAGTGCAATTCAAGCCCAGATCTATAAGACTCCAAAGTTTGTGTTTTCACCACTAAGTTAATTTAGATCTGAAGATATCACCATACGTTGTGGACTGCTAAAGCCATTTGAATCTACTAAGCTAGAGCCTTTGTGATTTTCAGAAGTGACTTCTGTGTCTTCCTAAAGTTTAATCTGCAAAATGAGTGCTCACTGGAAACAGACAGGCGCAGAGTCTCCACATTTTCATCCACATCACTAAGTCGAGGGAAGTGAAACTTCTTGTCTTCCAGCTGAGCTGCCTCTTGCAAGGACTCTGATGCTCACTGCTTCTGCAGAGCACATGCATCTCCAGCGGTTAGACCCGTCTCCTCCTAAGGAAAAATTTCATTTTCTTCTGGTCAATTTTCTACGCACAATTTGTCACCACTAGACCATCCTTATTGTTTATCTTCATGGACTGTTTCCTAGAAGAAATCGACATGCATTTTTTCTCTTTGCAACTAGCCATGAACCCAGAGTTACTCACGTGATTCTGAACAGCCAGCTTTGGAGCTGTGCTGTTGGCCCTCCTTTATGGAGAAAGAAGCTCACTTACAGGATCCTCTTACACACTCTGAGCTCTCTTGGCTCATGTCCTGGGGTGTGAGGCCTCACCACTCTATCACCCTACATGACTGCTTGGCTCACAAGAATCTGGACTGGGGCCACTCCCTGATTCAGTGATTATGTGCATGGTTTATGTTAAGATGTTTTTATTGTAGTTCAAGCAAAAAACCGTCACTTGCTATAAATCCATCAATTTTGGTTACTTTAAATTTGTTACAGTCAAACATTATAACATCAACAAGAATTTTAAAAAACCATCCAGACACGCAGCACTCTAATAAATCACCTTCCTCAGTTTTCTACCTCCTTTGTGTTCTGTTTACATGTAAACCCTGGACCTAGTTTCATCATAACAGATGCTCCTTTGTATGTAGCTTCCCTTCGCCTAACTTTTCAGGAAGCACTTTTCTGTATGGCTAATTTTTAAATTATCATTTGAGTGGCCACATCCACACATGTTAGATGTTGAACTGTTAATGTTTCCAGTTACGTCTTTAAACAATTCTAAATGTGGTAACTACCTAGCTGCTAGGAGACCAGCTCGCCCTCATCCCCAGCCATGAGTGTTGACAAGCATTGGCCACATGCAAACAAACAAAGACCAAGCAGACAGCTGATCCCAGGATATTAGCAGGGTTTTTGGCCACATGGGGAGTCAGTATGCACCCCCCACTTCCTTGGCCAGAATCTAGGCAGACGTGGGGAGTTTTCTTCACACTTAACTGAGGGTCCAAAAACAACAGAGAAAGAAGCTGGGGACCATGGCGGTGACACCTTCGTTCCTGGGGGCAGTGCAGGTCAGTGGGGGACAGGCAAGACTAGTGGAACTCGTGTTTCTCTGAGCACTGAAAGCTGTGTGCCTGTCTTCTGTCCAAACAGGTCCACTGTGTTACACAGAAACCTGGTATGGACTCTTCTCCCTTCTGACCACAGCCGAGACTCAGAGGGACCTGCGTGTCTCTAGGAGGGACTATCAGTGGACATCTCTGAATCTCTCCATCTGGACCCTCAGTCAGACTTCTGGAAGACCAGTGAGTCTCCTCTGGCTAGTGGAAAAGCACAGTGATTTCAGCCTGCAGAAATGAAAGTCTGGGCAACCAGCAACCTACTCTTTACCCTCAAAAAAACACACTTTTTAAAAAAATCAGTCCATTTCCTCATCAAACACAAACACAGGGAACTACACAGTAACAAGAAAAACAAAAGGGGGACAAAAAGGGGTCTCCGCTGATTCCTATGCTTATGCTGAGTGTCCCTCAGCCTTCCCTTCACAGGGGCTTCACTCTTATTTTAAGACGGGTCGCAGTGTTTGAAAAGCTCAACAATTTGCCACTTCGTTAGTCGGTTACCGGAAGCTACAATGTACTCGATTTGCCTGTCCTCAGTCTGTCTTGGTTCTCAGAAGATCCTGTCTCTGGTCAGCTCCGTTCTTCTGGGTCACACTTCATCCTGATCTGGGGCTGCTCCATCCTGTGAGGCCCCCCTCCAGTCCTGAAGCAGCCTGAACTACCCCCCCTTCTCCTGCCTTCTACAGCAGCCACAGTGGTGTCACTCCCAGCTGTTCCTGAGCTGGTTCCCAAGCTCAAGGCTAAGTGGCTCCGCCCGGATCAGCAACCTTGCCATGAACAGGTCAGACTGTGTTCAAACACCACCAATGTAGATTTAATGCAATCAGCCACTTACCCAACGGTTCCAAATTAAATGCAGACGCACTCAACACGTCTGCTAAGTCTTATAAGGGAGGGAATACTATTTGCCAAACTTCAAAAAAGTTTTCATTAAGAGATTTCATTACAGATAGTCTGTTGAGAATGGTAGACATCTTTAAGGTTACCAATGGTAACTCCAAAAAACTAAATTTTAATTAAAAGCTTAAAAACTAAGTTCAGTCAGCTTTCCCCCGACCTTATTTTCCCTGACTACTCTGTGGCGGTTGATGGCTTCTCTGTCCATCCTTCATCTCTACATTGGTACCCACAACACTGGATGAGTTTCCCTCTCTTCCCTGCATGGCGCCTTCCCTGTTCCCTTCACGGTTCATTTACTCCCAACGCCTGCAATTATCACCCACTCGTGGTTCCTGGGTATCAGCTGGAAGTTGCAAGTAATAGAAACCTAACTTGAACCAGCATAAAAATGTAAAAGATACAGGTTTCCTCTGCTACCTGAAAGTAGGGCATTCCCGAGAACCCTTTCATAAAGTGAAGAACAATTACCATTAATTTATATGGGGAAGGTTTTTGAGCTTTCACAGACCCAAAAAATTACCCCCGAATTCATACCAAATAACACACAAAACCTAAAATAACACTAACATGTAGTAAAAGCAGGAATGATAGGAGAAATACCCAGCCTGTATAAGGTAGAAATCATGTATGTACTGTGTAGTTTCACTTACCAGAATCGGGAAGACGTGGAACACACGGGAAGGCTGAGAGGTGGTGGTGGTGGTGGTGACAGTGAGGGGTCAGGCTGAGTCGTCGGAGGACGGGGCGGTGGGAGGTACAGGCGGTGGGGCGTAGGAGAGAGAGGGAGAGAGTCGTCTGTTACCATCTCATCGTCAGCTGAATCCATCAGGGCAGGCAGCTCCCTGACATCTATACCTTCTGACTCTGTCACCTCCATGTCCAGGGTCGAGGTTCGCTATCTGATATGGAAGGCTTGAAACATGACTACGCTTGACTGCTTAGCCTCCATAACTGGCTCGCTGAGAAACAAATGCTGAACACTGTTCTCACATTTCATCTTCTTCGTAGAAGCAAAATTCCTCTTCGGATTTCTTTCGGTTAGGGAAAACAGGTACAATGTAGGTCTTTCTTCACAGCGAAGTGGTCTAAAGTGAACTTCTGGATAGAGGGAGAAACCAGTATTTAATTTAAGGATCCTAGGCAAGAATGAAGCTGAGCCTTAGGAACACTGAGCATCAGGGACTCAAAACATGTGGGCTTTTTATCTATTCTGTTTTCTTTTTCTGTGTCCATGTCATTTTCCTTTGTGCAGACTGAATTTACATCTCGTTTGTTACAGAGAGCAGGAACTCTGGGCTGTAATGTCTTGGTCTCAATTTCAGATCTCTAAGAAATGATATTGATTGGCTCAGTGTAGGCTTAGATCTTGAATAAATCAATTTCGACTGGGGATACAGTCAGGGGAAAGGGTCAGGTGCTTGCCTTGGATCCATCAATATGACTAAGTGGTCGTAAGAACATGATATGTCTAGTTGTCACCTCCAGACTTAACCTCCCACCTGAGCACATAAAGAATTGCAGGATATCGTCACATGCTGCCACTTCAGTTTCAACCAGCCTGAAGCTGACCTCGTCATTTCCCACCCAAACAATTTGCCACCCTCACCCCACCTCTACTCGCTGTGAACGAATGGTACCGGCATTCTCCCAGCATCTCGGCCCAGCCTTGAATCATGCTGTCTCATCTCTTTCTCTCTCCTCTGTGTGCGGTCATCACTTTGTACAACAGTAATAGTTGATATTTAGGGAACATTTACCACGTGACTCTCAGTGGTATATAGATTAGCGCATTTAATTCTCAAAACAAACCCATGAGGTAGTTACTGTTGATAAAGCTGTTTCACAGATAAAGGAACTGAGGCTGAAAAAGATTCAGTAACTTGCCCAAGATCACACAGCTACAAGTAACGGGCGCTAGGAAGCAAATTTAAGTCTGATCTGGAACAAAAGCTTTAACAACGCGCCATGCCATCTCATGGCTTCTGAAACGTTTGTTACTTAATCACTCTGATCTCTCTTATGCTGTGAACTCCTCTACGATCACCTTGTACGCCCACGCAAACAGCCTGGCACTGCCACCCCCACAGCCGCCCAGAGTTCTGGAACTCCCCTGGCACCTAGAGTCAGGTGTGAGAGACCCAGGCTATCAGAGTTTCCAGGATTATGTTCCTTGATGGTTGTACGTTAACATCTCTAATCGTTTTTCAGAGTTTTCTAAAAAAGCAGTTAAAGTTATGAGCTTGTGCTGTTTTTCCTTTAACTCACTCATTCCTCTGTACCTTCTATGTTTTTCATGACTCACCAGACAACTACAAAAATCCCAAAGTGTAAAGTTCTTTAGACGGACATAACTACTGACTGTTGGCTATGCGGTGGACAGGACGTTTTCTTGACTGGATGTCCTTCATCTGAGGACTCCTATTACTATTTCTAGGAAAAACTTTCCCCATGATGTGCCTCGATTTTCTAAAACAATGCTTTTCTGGAAATCCTACTCAGGTGAACTCACAAACCCTCCGCCCGAGTCGTTTTCCCTTGGAACATGGCGGTAGTGATCCCCTTCACACAGCCTTCTGCAACCCTGTTGAGTTTCCACTGGTCGTAGAAGTTGTGGTTGTGGTAGGCAGACTTGGAAATGTGCCCAATGATCCTGGCCTCCTGGTGCCCACTCCCCGTTTAATCCCTTCCCTCCAGGGTAGGCTGGACCCAGTGACTTGCGTCTAGCCACTTGGGTACAGTGTGATTCTGCCGTGTCACTTCCATGATCTGGTTACAAAGATCGCGACTGCCTTTGTGCTGGGAGACCCCTTCTTTCTTGGCCTGTGCGCTCTGAGGAGCAGAGCTGCATGTGGAGGGCCCCGTGGCAGGGACTGAGGGCTCCAGCCCCCAGGGAACCGAATCCTCCTGAGGATCAGGTGGGCCGGAAGGCAACCCCTGCCCAGCCGCGCCTGGAGACATCCTGAGACAGAGGACCAGCTCAGCCCCGCAGGCGTTCCCGACCCACAGAAACTCAAGGCAAAGTGTGCTGTGTTAATCCACCAAATTTTGTAATAACTTATGATGCGGAATAGTTAATAAAGTAACAAAACTCAAAAAATCAACTTACCCTTATCACAGTCATGTAATCATGTATTTAACGTTTTGGAAATAATTGTTGTAATAACTGTTTGACTTTCAGGTGAGGCAAACAATAGGCTACTCTTGTTTCTCCTCAGACTGTTCCTATCTGTCACTCACAGCGTCCTCTGCTAGGAACAGAGAAGGAGGCCAATGTGGACCTGAGGCTGTTTCTTCTGGAACACGCCAGCATTTGGGGAGTGGGACGAAGTACCCTCTGAACGTAACATGGGGCCCCTCACTTTAAGGAGAAATTGCATGGGCACGATCATATGACTTGTTCAAGGTAACTTCCTGCCGAGGTCGCTCAGCTAAGACTCATTCTACCACCGATCCCTTGATGTAAGATTCTTGTGTCTAAATACTGCACACCAACAATTTAAATTTCAAAATGTGAAAATAGAGCATAGTAGTTTAAATCAATGAGAACAATAGGAAAAACTCTCTTTATGATCTGAAACGATTTCGACATTAATCCTACAGTGAATGTGAATCTGGCTGCCAATAATCTATTCACCATCACTTGTCGTGAGGGACTCACAATGATGGACGCCTTCTTGTGGTTCTGTCACAGCTCTGGCCTTAATGACCATATTCTGTGACAGTAAAGGGCCGGGGGGGGGGGAGCATCCACGCCCTGATGATGACATTATTTCCTTATCTGTGAGGCTGTGCTCCTGTTTTCACAAATTACAGGAAGATAATGGTTTTTGTGAATTACTTTCTTGGGGACAAAATTTTTACGCTGATCCTGTCATCACAGGTTTATGTCCTGTATAAAGCAATTGCCAAATTTCTGTTTGCGGAGAAAGTAAACAAAGACTCATTGTCTCTCCCTATTTTCTCCAAAAGGCACAACTGTAAACCATATGTATGGGTGTGCACACAAAACAGTCAAGTAGACTCGCCACTCAGGCGATGCTTCAGAGGAGGGGGAGGGGGCCTCTGCACCTGGTGGGAAGTCCCTCCTCCCTCCAGGAAAAAGCTCCAATTTAACCCGAAGGCGCAAGTTTTCAAGTGCACATTGTTATCAGCAAATGACACTTCGTCACAATCCCTCCGCATGTCCAGCCCTGAGGCCAGCTCTGAACACTCCCCACATCATATGTTCCTTGTGACACACTGCAGGGAGCTTCCTGGGATGGACTCTTGGCTAGAGAGGATGACTCTGTGCCACAGAGTATTCGGCCAAGGCCAATTCCAGCTCCCACGCCACCTGTTTTCTCTGGAATCCCGTCTCTGTTCTAAATCTTTCATTCCATGCACACTGGAAAAAGCACCGGGGAGTGGCAAGCCCAATTTGTTGCACTTTTGTTTCACACCATGGGAAACATCCACTGGACAGACTCCAGTACAAAGAGAGCGTTTGTAAGAGCATGGTCGGTTTATGTCCCTCCCGTTTGCTCCAAGTACTGACACGCCACGAAAAACTGAAGACTGATGCATACTTTCACGGTCCAACACGAGCGTCAGGGGGAACAGAGCTGCAGACTGCCTTCCTGTCTTCCCTGTTCCCAGCGTGGCATCTTGCAAACTGGAAACATGCCAAAGACGAGCAAAAGCTCATTGTCAGGCTCCTAACAAGAATTAAACATACTTTTGCCCCCCCAAAATGCTGTAAGTCAATCACAGGACTATTTTTCAATTTAAGATGCTAAGCCACACACTGTATCCCTGGACTTATGTTTGATCTTTAATTCGCAGTCACATTTACAAGAGGCTGGGCAGTGGTAAAAATCAAGTTATGATTTGAGAGCGTACCAAGAGGTTCCTATTACAAAAAAGGAATCTCCATATAAAGAGTACTGTTTTGTTCTAAAATCATAAACGTTTTAAAAAGCTGTTAGTTGGGGAAAAAGTTTACAGCAAAGAATGGCAGGCTGGTGTACATCTTCGTTTCCACAGTCACAACAGCACACTTGTTTTTAAAGCACACCCCACAAACGGGCAAAAGTTACATTTCTACTTTAAAAGCGGCAAAGTGCACAACACACATGCCCAGAAAGAAAAGCAACACCAGAGCTCCAGACTCGGCCCCAGAAGGCGCAGTTCAGGCCGTCTCCCCACCTGCCAGCTGGGGGCTTTTGCCAGCAACCTCTGCCCTCTCCTCCCTCACGTAACAGGCAGGGATCTCCTCCGTCCAAGTCACTCTGCGTTCTAAACCCTCCTTCAGATTCAGAAAAGCGGGCTGCCGTCTACACCTGCTGTGCTTTCGGCAGGTTTCTGAACTACAGAGACCCTCCCCGCAGCGGTTGCGTATGCTCCCCGCAGCATCCTCGGTTACATCCCAGTGCGTTTGGAGGGGCAGGGCACAGAGGCTGGGGCGGGGGCGGGTAAAAGTCAATGAACTTCTAAAGTCGCCATGAATAAGTTAGGGTTTTAAATTGCTCTTTAAAACTAAAGAAAAGCAGAAATCGGAGGAGCGACATTTGATATTCTGGGAAGAAAAGGAAAAACTAACTTTTGGTTAGAAAAATATTCCCTGAAACACAGTAGTTTGGAGTCCGTGGAGTTTTAAATGCGACAGATGCATTCAAACGTCTTTCATGAGTTTGTCGCCTGAACCGCTCGTGTGAGACCCGCAGAGGCGACGTCCTCTCCTTTCTCACCACGTGTACTTGCTCTCCCACTCTCCCAGATTGTGCAGGTCTTCCGTCCCTGTGCGGCTCATGGTATTCCTAATCTGAAAATCAGAATGTGCTACTTCTACCTTCAAATTTGGGAGGTCAATTTCAAGCATAAAAATTGTCAAGAACTACACCAAAATCCGTGTAAGAATCCACGCTGGAGCAAGAATTGTGGCCTTGCTCTGAGCCTATTTTCAAGTGTTTCGTGTCTATTTTTGCCTCGTACTCCAACAAAAAAGCAGCAGTGAACATGTGACGGTCAGCCTTACTATTTTCACAATTAACGTCTTGTTTTTACATCAAACTTTTTCTCCTGGGGCATTAGAGGAATCTTGTGTAAGAACTCTCACAATGCCTGAAATACTAATAATAGACAAGATCCTTCGAGAGAATCTTACTTTCTGGATATCACTTATTCCTTGGGGAAAAAACTGGGTAACACCAATTATTGTTTCAAAAAGCATAAATATTCTAGGCTGCATTAAAAAGGTGTATGGAATGCATAAAAAATGAAGAACCAGTTTTTTTTTTTTTTACTCTAGGCTGACGTTTACTGTATTCATTTGAGGTTTCCATAGCAAAAAAGACAATAAAATAATTTCGAAAGGATTTCAAGAAAAATCTCACGAGTAGTAGAATTTTTGGAAGCAAGAATTATGCAACATGGAAAAAGGAAATTTAATACTCAATTTTATGCCTTAAGATGTATGAGTTCTCTGAGTATAGTGAGCAGATCCACAGGCATTAAAAATAAAATGAGCTGAATTGAGCACTGCTCCTTAGGTCAGATACATTAAATCTCCTCTTTTGTGGATCCCTCAGAGGAATAGATTCTTCTGTTTCAAAGATCTTCCATGGGCTTTTGGAACAGAGCAGAGAGACCCCTCAAACACTTCCGGCTGCTGTGGCAGAATCCTGACTCCAGGCGGAAGGCCTGTGGTTTCCAGGAATCCTCTCACCATCTCTAAACCTCACTTAATATGATACATAGAAGGGAAGAGAGTCTTCCTCACAGGAGGTTGTATCAAGGTAACATGACAAACATGAATTGTGAGCATGTGAAACAATGTGCCCAGTTGTCCTGGCACAAGCTTTGCTCTGAGCCAGCTGATGACCCAGCAGTGGAGATGACATGAACGAGTCCAACATGATGACCTGGACACTGGAAGGGGTACACCATAGCACTATCCTCTCTCAGAGGAGGATGTGACTGACCGACATGAAAGGCTGGGTGGCCTCACAGAGGAGGCAGCATTTGAGCTGGGCTTTGAGGATGAGACAGACTCAGGAGGCACGCGGGCATGGAGAGGGTGTCAGGCAGTGCTGAGGTCAGCAGCCCAAGTCCAGTCCACCTGTGCCCACACCTCTCCCAGAAGCTTGTCAGTATCCTCCACACACAAAGGCCCATGGCTTTACCAGGATGCTGCTGGCTCGGTGGGGGGCCAGCCAAGCCTGATTATGCTTTCACCGTGTGCATCTGTGCTGTCACGGGTGCACCTGTGCTTTCACCACATGCACCTGTGCTTTCACGGGTGCACCTGTGCTTTCACCATGTGCACCTGTGCAGAGAAGCACTTCCAGGCATGAGATTCTGGCCTGGACCCCGAGACCCATGAAAGCCCCTGCTTCAGGTGGTTCCCTCTGAGCTTGCCAACTGCCCTGTGCCCCTGCTTGAGGGCACAGCACACCTGCCCGCTCTTCAGCTGCTCTACCTGGATGAGACTGTCGTCTGGCCTTCTTTCATGATTTCTTTTAAAACTCTACTGGTTTCATTATTTTATCCATTTCTAATTTAGAACGTTAGCTTTAAAAAGTCATCTTTCTTTTCCTGTTTACCTTTGGACAGAGAACAGGAAGCAGTAACATAATAAGCACAGTTCTGCCTCGAACAAGAAAAATTAGCATACCCCACTCTCTGCTCCCCGGGGAGCTCAGCATAAATATTTGCAGGGCCCAGGTTTCTATTTTTGAGTGGAAGTGTGGGCTAATCTCTTTAAACTTGGATCCAGCATTCAGGATCCAAATTTTGCCCCTAAACTAAGGATATCATTTAAATTAATAAAAACATTAAGATCCAGGAGATAAATAGGCAAAGAAAATAAACAGAATATCCATAAAAGACACTACAACCAGTAAATATGTAGGAAAAGAATTAAACCCCATTATGAATAACAACAAGAACACCAAACACCCTGTCCTGGAAGGCAGGAAGAAGGAGACCAGGAGTCTCTGTACCGCTGGTGGTGGTGTATTCGGAATAGCACTTAAAAAAATCTATTTGGCCATAAAATGTTTTTATTCTATGACTCTTACAGAATTTATACTAAGAAAATGATCTCAAAGGAGGAAAAGCTCTTGGCAAGTTTCTTGGTGATCTTCCTGTTTCCATCCTTGCCCTCCACTGCCCTCACCCCTCACCTCCGGCACGACCTATTTTTAACAGAGTGGGTGACCCCACCCCTGCTCAGGACCCTCCAGCAGCTCGTTGATCAGGTGTAAGGCACATCCTGATGTCGGCCTACAGGTGCGTCTGCTCCTGTTCTCCCTCCTTCCCCTCCAGCCACACGCCTTTGTTCTGGGGTCCCTCTGCCTCTGTTCTTCCCCTAGGGCCCCACGTGGGCCACTCCTGCTTCTCTTCCACCCTTGTCCCACTCTCCTCTTCCCAGTGAGGCCTCCCTGACCTGCTCAGTCTACACTGCCAATCTCTACTCTTGCCCCGGAACACAAGCTGCACGGCTGGCTCCCATTCCTGTTCTTTCCTTCTACATGCTACGTGAATTATGTGATGATCTTTCTTCCCCAAAATGCAAGGTCCACAAGGGCAGGCATTTTTGTCTGTTTTGCACTAATGTATCCTGAAATCTTGGAATAGTACCTGGCACATATAGGAAGTCAATAAATGATTGTTGAGTGAATGCATTTAAAATGGCATAAATGGGGAAGCATTCCTGAAAACAGAGGGTTGGCTAATTAGTCATCATAATGGGTGTACTGGATTCATGTAATGAAACCCCCCTAATCTTTCTGCGTGACTCAAGCCTCTGCAACCAGTACCCTACGGATCGGGCATGCTCAAGAGAGAAGAGGAAGCACCAACAGCTTCTCCGTTAGGGTGCACGGGACACCCCCTGTCTCTGGCCTTCAGGAGATGCTGGACAGATGCATCGTTGGACCTGACACAGCGAGAGCTCAGTAAATCCTTTTTGACTGAAGGGGAAAAGAGCTTATGCCTTCTCTCCTGGCTGCACTGGGCTTCTCGCTCCTTCTACGGGGAACAATCTGAGAAGTGGAGTCTGTTCTCAAAGGTCATCCCAGCAGAGGAGACGTCAGGTCAACCACAGAAGCCCTGGTCTGTGGCTGGGGCTCACACGCTTGACAAAGCTGCTGGCCACCGCTGTCGTCCCCCCTCCTGTCAGAGCAGGGCCACCTCTCATTGTGTCAGCCCCTCAAGGCTGCCCACATCAGAAGCAGAGGCTTGTCTCACTGGGTCCTGGGAAGACGAAGCCAGGTGTGGGGCTGGCGTGCATGCAGTGATCATGGCTCCGTTTATGTAACAGTCTGATGACATAGAAGGCAAGTTATTCCCATCAGGTATAGTACCTTTTTCTCTGATTTGAAACCAAAAAACACATTTAATCTTTAATGCTAGACTTAGTCTAACTTCTCCCTTTTGTTTCTTCTGACAGGAGGTAAAATAATAGTCTGTGCTTGTGTTCCTACACAGGCAGGCGCCTGGTTTCTTCCTCAAACAGAACACTGAGAAATTCCCAGGATGATCCGTCCCTTGATTTTTTAAACCAATGGGTTAAAAACTTTAATTTAGACCCATGGGGAAGGGGGAAGGGAAATTGTGAGTCAGTAGATCTGGGGGCAAGCCAGAAACCTGGACTGTAAGAAGCATTCTAAGTGATTCCGAGGCAGGTGGCCACAGCCCCGCCGGCCAGAGAGAGTGCAGGAAGATGAGAAGAACAGACGCCACCAGGACTCAAAGATGTGACCCACTGCGTCGTAAGTAACACAGATAAACGAGCAGGCGCAAGACCCATCCTGGCCTGTGACAAAGCAAGGAACCCATTCTGGGAATAAATCATGCAACGTTGCTCCTAATGAGGAGTAGAAAAGCCACCGGAAATGCACGTAGGAAAGAGTGGAATGAAATCCGTGTGCTCCCTCTGTAGAACCGCGGACGAGCGATCCTAAATACACCATGTATGAAATGGTTCTGTCTGTACGTGAAAAGTGAATAAAAGCTAGAAAGTTTAGATATTTGTAATTATAGCAAGTTTGAGAAAAAGGAATCTCGGATGGTCCACCTGCTGATTTTTCATGCCCAGCGGAGCTGCCCGTAGCTCTCGCCTAAAACCCCAACCGAGTCACTTTCGGTTCCTAATTTGTTTTAGGCAGTTTTAACAATGATTCACTCTATTTTTTCCCAGGAGTTTTTCTTCATATTAGTATAAAGTCTATTCAACTGAATTGCTCCATGCGAATGGGCTGGAAAAAAATCAGTTTAGCCAGTCTGGAAGACATTCTGAAACAATCCTGAAATAGTCAGTCAATGAAATACAATGTCACCATAATAATGACTATAAATAAGCAATGAGAAAGATGTTTATAATAAAAGAAAAATTAAAATTCAAAATTATATGCTTATGAAGATAACTATGTAAATCAGATACCATGAAGACACCTGTGACTCATGGAGTTGCGTGGTGGCAAAGAATCTCGGTGCTGATTGCTGGGAGGGGGCCCAACACGAGGCGTGGGGCCCCCCGCGAGGCCAGCAGAAGCGGCTGCTCTCTCGCAACTCTCAGGAGACAAATACGCCACAGGCCGCTGAGCCACAAGCCCGTGACTCCATCCTTGGATGGTCCATCTCATTGTCTACAACTATTGCAATAACAGTTGTTCGTTATCTCCTTTCTATAAGTTTTATTGTTTTCACAGTTTAAAAAATCAATATATCAGTAAAATTGAGAACAGATTCTCTCCTTACATTCTCTGATGACCCTGAGAGAGGCTCACACATTCCCAGACATCTCAAGTGACCCACTGCTTCAGGAGGGGTAATGGCTCCGACGCCGTGTGCCTGTCCCTGTCTGTGGACGAGCTCTGAGCTCCGCCTGCATCATCAGGTGGCTGTGTGTGCAAAGCAGCCTGCACGGTGGGCGGGAAAGCCCTAACATTTAGAGCTGTAGTCATGAGTTCTAGTCCTGGCTCTGAACCTCACCAGCTGTGTGAGACGTTTTGTAAGACCTCGGGCAAGTTACGGAACTCCTCGGGGCCTCGATATGGAGAGGGCAGCGTCCACCTTACAGGGTCTGTGGGTGTGCCACGTCTAAAACAGAGCCTGATATTCAACAGATGCTCAAGAGATGGTACTATTAGCGCAGCAGTGCTCTGTAAAACACACAACACGTGTAACTGCAACGTGATGACGATGGTAATAGAAAGGGAAGGAGGAAAAGAGGGCAGCAGCGCCAGCAAGGGCAGAGCAGAGCAGCACAGCACTGGGAGGGAAAGAACAGACGTGTGTGGAGAGGAGTGAGGAGCCTGGCACGGCTGGAGGCTGGGACTCCTGAGGAAATGGGAGTCTGATTTTTATTTTCAAGAATATGGAAAGCCATTGGAGGCATCTTGAGAAAGAGATGATAAGGCAAGAACCATGCTCTAGGAAAACAGCGCTTTGGAAATGTGGAGGATGGGATGGAGGGAGAAAAAGCAGAGGCAGGACAATCCCTTGGTTAGGAGCCAAGAGGGCATGACATTGAGCTGGAGGCCTGGGGACGAGGGCGAGCGTGGATCTGAGAGGCATGGAGAGGAGCCGGGAGGCTGTTAGGAGAGTCTGAGTGAAATGTGGGGCAGACCAGCACAGTGTGGATGTGACGGGATGGAGACGACAAAGAAAGAAACCCGTGGAGGATCTCCAGGAGCAACGACAGGAGAGGAGAGGTTCAGCGTGACCACAAGTCTTCAAGTGGGGACAAGGTTGTTCCGTGGCTCAAGAACCAGGGAAGATGACGAGCTCAGTGTGGGACCAGAGGGTCTGGGCACTTAGAGTGACACCCACAGGCAGACCCAGGAGAGAGACCTGGCCTCTGAGGAAGACTTGGGAGTCACGACCACAGAGATGAGACCCAGAGTTCAGGCTCTCCAAAATCGTAAATTATAGGAGAGGGTCTTAACAAACGTGAACATATCACATGGGCCTGATAAGAGGACAGAGGCGGGCGAAGTGAAGCCCCACCAGCAACGGACTTGAAAGAGGAGAATACGGCATGAAAAGGAGAACAGTGAGACCCACGAAAATCTTACTAACTTCTAAACTTGGGATTTTCACATTCACCTATAGAAACAAAGCTAGTAAGATCATTGGGTTCCTTCAGGTTTAGAAGTTAGAACTGGTCAAAACTCGGTGCTTCCAAACTTCTGCTATGAAATTAAACAAAATATTTTCATATCATAAAAATATCCAACAGAGACTAATTCAGAGGTTTCAGTGTTTATTTATACATTGCATATCTCAAATAGTTTGGGACGAAATGAAGGTTCGACAGGAAGTCAGCAGATTCTCATGGAGCAGGCTGCCCGTGTGCAGCACTGGGGAGCAGAGTCCAGAGCCCCTAGCCTGGCATCCAGATGGCAGACTGCACACGGCCCATCACTTGTCCAGGAAGTGCCACATTTGCTCTGTGAAGACAACGGGGGTGAAGGGGTGAGGGAGGCAGGGAGGGAGGGAGAAGCTAACGTAGATCTTTAGGGAGTGTGTGGGTCTGGCAGTAAAAACAGCCACGCTCAGGACGACACATCTCCGAGTAAAGCTGCTCCCCTTAGACTCCCGTCCACCTGCTCTCACGCGGCCAGGTCCTAACAAAACACACGGACACTCCTAGAGCCTCCCACTTTATTTCCTACCTCCGTCTGGTCATTCTAGTCTCTACTGAATGATATAGAAGTTACTGTCCTGGCTGCAGCAGGAAAGGTCTAGAAAAACACCAAAGTGCAAAAAGTGACTGCCCATCGAACACCCAAAATGAGACAGTACTGTAAAGACCTCGTCAGCTTCCCGTGAAAGGAACGTGCTGCTTTCCCATGAAGCCACGTCTGCGGATTCGCTCCTTTCTCCACACGTTAGAACTCGACTCATCGTAAACAGTTCTCATTTTTCCTCCAAATTTGCAAGTTGAATATTCTTCTAATGTTTTACCTTAAAAGGCCAAAGGCCTTGCAATAGTTTGAATGACAAATGACATGTGCATATTCTTGTATTCTGAAGTTTTTACCACAGAACATTTTTACTTGTTTCTCAAAACAGCCTCAAATAATGGTAATAAAAAATATGGTATTTTTAATCCTACTATAAATTTTGATTTTAAAAACCTTCAGTTAAAATGAACGATTCATTAAAATGATGAGAGATAATAAGGAAAATCTCCCAAATTCACATATTTTGAGTCTTTTAAAATTTATTAGAAATGGCTGGAATCTCTCAGCACTTCACCAAAAAAAAGCACAAAATCAAACTATTTTCTTGCCTAAAAGTAATAAATGTGCTCTTTCTCATTTTCTGAAGTTAGGAAATAAGGCAGTTCATCTGGAAATTTTAATGACTATTTTAAAAAGTATTTTATTCAGTTTATATGACTTCTGAATTAACCTATTATATTCATTTTTTGCTTCCCACTACTGTAAACAAATTTACACATCCAGCTGGTCAAGAACTGAAATACAGCATACCTACCGTCCTCCTCTCCGTCCTTGTTCACTGAAGACGACATCTGAGAGAAGAGCAGAGAGAGTCTGTTACAAGGAACGCTGAGTGCGGAAACTGCATCCAGAAAAGCGTTTTCATGACCTTAGGGAACAGTTTACACACGATGGGTCTCTAACCTGAACCAAGCAAATACCGCTGTTTGCCCTTGAGCAGCACTGCTCCTTCTTTCAGAGAAACGGACGCGGCTTGGCGATTGGTCCTCTCATGAGCAGCGGGACCACCGAGGATGAGGGAGAGAGGTCCCCGCAGCTGCTTCGTCGGCTGAGGACTCGAGAACCGGCAAACTCTCACACTCACAGTTTGCACACGCGTGTGTGCACACACACACATTACACAGTTGATTTAGCTTCTTCTAGAGCTCTTAATTTATCTGTTTATTTCAATGACTGGGCCACTATTAAGAGCAGACGTAATATCCTCTGTGGCAGACAAATTTGAAAGTAAGGTTTTTCTGAGATAAAAGTTTTTTTTCTAACTAAAAATATGTATTTTTTTAGTTTTTTTAAACATTTCATTGGGAGATCCATCTTTCATAGAGAGGATGCACAAAGCCCAAGAATACTTGGAATAAACCCGCCTGCAGCCGCCGCCCGAGCTGGGGCACGCCAGCCTCCCCGGTTGAACCTCTTCTCCCAGAGGGATACCCACGACCCTGATCGTGTAACACACTTACAGGTTTCAAACTGAATGGTCAACTTCTAATTCTCTGAACGTGCTCACCCTCAACAGGAAAGATCTGCCTGCAGCATCTGAGGTTTGGGGCAAAGTACAAATGGAGAGCCACACACCACACACCTGGATATTGGAAAGTTACCTGCGAAGCTAACAAAGGGACGAACAGAACACAAAAGATGTTCCCTCCAACTCTCTTCCACAGTACCCCTTTGCAGGACCTGGAGGCTGTGGTCTGGCTCTCTGAGCACCTCAGAGGCAGCCTGACTATGGCAAAGCAAGGAAGCGAGGCCCGTGGCCTCATCCTGCCCCTGGCTCCATCGCCACTGTGAAGGCCGCCCGTGCGAGGGGCAGACATTCCACACACCCCCTCCCTGCACACAGCTGCCCATCCACAGGCCCCTGCAGGACGGGGGCACGCAGTCCACAAAGCATGACGGGGACTTGGGGAGGTGCCCACAGACCCTGTGCCAGGCTTGAGCTGTCTGGGCAAAGAATTCCAGGGTCTCAAGGAGCGAGAGGTGATCTAGACTGGGGGGCTTGGGCTCCTGGTAGTGCTGAACTTTGGTTCCTTCATCTCGTCCCGTGGATGAGCACTAAAGCAGGAGCCTCTGAAAAGCAGGACCCCCAGCAGGGCCCCCTTGCTCAGGTCTAAGGGCCATATCGAATATGAACAACTCAGCAAGAAGAAAAATTTCAGCAATATTAAAATATTTCCTGTAATAGTCAATGTGTCAGCCTGGAGGGTGTTTTTCGTGAGATTAACATTTAAATCAGTAACTCTGGGTAAAGCAGATTGCCCTCCATGCTGTGGGTGGGCCCCACCAAATCAGCTGAAGGCCTGAATAGAACAAAAAGATGAGCCCCTCAGAACAAGAGGGAATTCTCCAGCAAGGTGCCTTTGGACTTCCTCTGCACCAACCCTCCCGGGCCCCCAGCCTGCCAGCCCACGGTGCAGGTTTTGGACTTCCAGGCTGCACAACTCTTTTTATATTTATAAAAAGATTGTTTCCCTGGAGAGCCCTAATGTGTTCCCCCAAGTCATAAATAGTTTAAAGTTATTTTTCCTTCCATTCTTTAAGAAAAAGACTGATCAAGGGCCAGCCCAGTGGTGTACTGGTTAGGTTCGTGTGCTCTGCTTCAGCGGCCCGGGGTTCATGGGTTCGGATCCCGGGCATGGACCTACACCAC
Organism: Equus asinus; assembly: GCF_041296235.1. Classification (NCBI taxonomy): domain Eukaryota; kingdom Metazoa; phylum Chordata; class Mammalia; order Perissodactyla; family Equidae; genus Equus; species Equus asinus. The sequence continues at coordinate 1,439,194 of NC_091792.1, forward strand.
TCATCAAGCCATGCTGTGGTGTCATCCCACATACAAAATAGAGAAAGAGTGGCACAGATGTTAGCTCAGCAAGAATCTTCCTCAGCAAAAAAAAGAAAAAAAGACTAATCGACTATGCTTTGTTTTATTTTCTGTCATGGGAAAGGATGATGTAATGATGTAAATTCAGACCTCTGTACAAGTTTTATGTAAAACGTCCTTGAGATTTTCCAAGTATTTCAAAAAACAAGAAAAATTCTCTTCAGCTTCCTTGCACGGAGACCACGCTTAACCACGGCTGGTTTTGGAGATGGCAGAACTTAAATAAATTTGAGTGTGAAAGTAACACTACAACATAAACGTTATACTAACTGAGATTAGGCCTTTGGGATTTGACGGCTCTCTTTTTCTAAACAGACTATAAAATCGAGTAACCTGCTTATTCTTTGAAATTGTTGCTCTTTAACTTGGGCAGGACGCCTGTTACAAAGTTCGTTAGAAAGTTAGCCGTTTAGATTTCCTGCTTAAATGAGCAGCTGCTTCTTGCTGGAGCTGCCAAACATTTCAAAGGAAGAAAATATGTGGTATATAAAATAGAATAATTGAGCAGCTTCTCATTAACCTAAAAAGTATTACAGAAATGGACAAACTACCCTAACTAAAACATTTATCATTACATTTTATTTTTAAATTAATTTCCAGAATGTTTTTATTTCTTCACTCTTAAAATATTTTCTCGGTTGGTAGAAGATATTCAGAATGTACAAAACCTTATATAAAAGAAAACAAACGTCACGGTAAGTCTAACACTCAGAGAGGATCACTACTCAATTGGGGGTAATTTTTTTCTTACATTTTTCCGTATTAACATATGCCCAAAGAGACCAACATTTAAATGTGAAAACAACAACAGTGGTTCCTGACATGCAGCAGCATTAATTTCCCACCTACTGTCAATGGCTTCCTGATCCTTAAACATAACAGCCAAGAGAAGTCTTGCTTATGGAAACGGAAGAACAAAGAGGGGCACACGGCAGCATCGCGTGTCCTCAGGGGTCACCCCCGTCACATTTTCTTGTAAGAACTGAGACAGGACTCCAGGTGACTCACTTCTGGTTTCTCAGCAGGGGAGAACGTGGGCACCCTCTCCCACCTGAGATGAAGTCTCCACACAACAGTGAGTTTTACTTTTCACTCTCATCTGCTATCTCCTCCCCGTTCCCACTCCCAAAATACTTCTCATGAAGATTTGTATCTTTAATTCCTGTCAAACACATCTAGTGTTCTTGTTGTGAAGTATTCCTCTCCTTTTATCAACCAAGGCAAGCTTACCCCGGCCTCTGTGCCCCTTCCGTATAAACTGTATTTTAAATTAACAGGAAGCTCTAGTACAACCCCTCTGCACTTGGTGTCTCGCCCCCAAACCCCACCGCCCCTGCCAGCAGTTCCCCCACAGGCTACACCTGTGCAAAGTAACTCCCCGGCACGACACCTGGGGCCGAGACAGAATCCGGGCATGGTGTGACCGAGGGTGGCCATTCCTCCACTTACGGCGGGTTCACAGTCACCCACCAGGGGCGGCTGGGTCCTGGCCTCTGCGTGTGTCCCGGGTCATAAGGCAGGGAGTCCAGATTCACTGCACTTTCACATTCCTTTTCTGATTCTTGCTTTAGAAACCCACAAAACATGACCAATGTTTAGTTATCCATAAAGAAAATGTAAGAGTATTTTAAGTTTATGTAAGTTTCATCCTCTTCCTCTTCCTTTCAAGAACGTAAATAATTGGCTGATAGCTAACAAAATGATGGATTTACTCTCATTTCCTTTAAGCTTTTCAGAGGCAAAAAAGGGAAAGAAGCAGGGAGATGCAGGTTGACTAGAGTCAGATCCTGACTTACGAAGAAAGGACATGATTTGAAAATCTCTTACAGTGCGCTGTCCCAAAGACGCTCACTCTCAGCGTCACGGGCACACAAACCTGAAGGCACGGACTCGAGCCGCGCCTCACGCGCCTCAGGAGGCCTCTGCCCAGGAGCCAGTTCTGGCGGCCGAGGCTGTCCAGCCGCGCAGGTGCAGAGCGCAGTCCAGGCCGGCTGCGCGTCAGTGACCAGAAGCCAGGGCTGGCCCCTCCTTCTGGGACGTGAAACTGCTGTTGCTACATCCTCAACGGCTCCACGCAGAGATCAAGGGCCCACCTGAAGGAGCACGCTGCTGGCAGTCGGGTCCAACGACCAGAGTGGACTGGAACATCCTACCCCGGCCGCCACTTCTCCTACCTGTAAGTGAGTTTGAACACTCCTCGTTGGTATTCTCCTACCGGAGCACAGACCCCGGAAGCAGCACTCCTAGGCTGGCTGCCTCTCTGACACGGTGTCTGTGGCCTCAGGAAAAGGGTGCACACAGGCCTCGGTGTGGATGTTTTTGTGCGACTGCCTTCCGTGGTAACCACGCCGCAGACTCAGAGGGCACTCACCTTGATGGGCTGGTCCACCTACACTCCTCACCGGGCCACCTGTCTCGACCTCAAGCCGATGCGTGCTTGGGGACTGCTGGTGAGGGTCAGGGATGGACGAGGCCACACGTGAACCACGACCTGATGTCACTGCCCCCGGACGCTGTTCCCTACAAGCCAGTTACTGAGTCCTGACACCAAACACAGCAAAACCATCCGGTACTCCACACAGCACTGTGGACATGATCATTTTACTGAAGAAATAAAGCTACCAAACTAGTCAGAATAACACATATTTTTTTTGCTGAGCTAACATCCACTGCCAATCTTCCTCTTTTCGGATGGGGTCGCTGCCACAGCACGGCCACTGACAGACAAGCGGTGAAGGTCTGCACCCGGGAACCAACCTGGGTGGAACCTACACACTAGGCCACTGGGGCCAGCCTAGAGTAACACATTTTCGATCAAAGTTGAAATTCCGTTCAGAGCGTTGCTCACTGTGCACCACGTGCCATCGCCGCTGTCTTCTCTCAGCAGAAACGAGGCCACTCGGAGGCAAAGCAGAGTCAGACCGAGGTGCTGTGACCTCTACAGGAGCATGCTGCCCTCCAGTTCCGCAGGTTTCTAACCTTCCCAAAGGCTGTCCCTCTCTCCCGTGAGCCTGGGCGGCGCCCCCGCCGCTGAGAGGAGTGAGGTGACTGTCTCCTGGCCTGAATCCCAGATTCTATGAGTCTCAAACCCTGGGGGTCCCTGGCTGCGCAGGGTCTGAGCAGGTCTGGGAAGCCTTCAGGAAGGAGCGTGGGGCCCTCTCTTGGTCCCACACACACCAAGTTTGTGTGGAACCTCACAAAGTTCAAGCTTTTTTTTTTCCCAGTAAAATGACTACAGTCACCAAGTATTGGAGAACCTTACAAATTACCTAATGCAAACTTGCCCCACTTCACGTGACACCTGCAGGTTTCCATTTCCCCAGAGAGCAGCCACCAAGAAAACGCTTCAGCAGAAGCACGTGCGAGAATTCCGGGGGAAATGCCCAGGTGGGAAAAGGGTTAAGTACCGGAATAAGTTACATTGTGGAAACTACCTTATGCTCTTTCTCCCTCCCCTTCGTCCTGCTAAGTCTCTGGAAACAGAACACTTCTTAGAGAATAACTTAAATCAGGTTGGCTTTTCCGCTTCCCAGCAGTGAAATGGGCTATGTCGTGGACTCCCCTCTGCAGGCGACGTAACGCTACGACTAACCACAACAGTGACAACAAAACCCAGCATCCGTGGAGCACTTTCCAGCTGCTCCGCACCCAAGCTGGGTCATCTCCTTCAACTCTCCATGACAGCTCTATGAGGAAGATACCATTATTAACTCCATTTCATAAATAAGAAAACCAAGGCATAAGTTAAATAATTTGCCTGAAGTTAGAATAAAAAAGCTGAGATTTGGACCTAGACAGTCTGACGCCAGAACAAACTTTTTTCCTTAAAGAAGCTTCACTGGACTAACACCGACATGAAATAAACTGCACGTATTCACAGTGTACAGCTGGATAAGTTCTGACGTATAGACACACTTGTGAAGCCATTATCACAATCAGGATAATAAACATGCTCCCCACCGTCCCCCAGTTCCCCCCGCCCTGTAAAAGGAACTGTAAGACGCCCTCAGCTCTCTCCCAAACCCCCACCAACGGTCTGTTTTGTGTCTGCACTCCCTAAATTTATAGATGGCACGATACGACACGTGATATTGCTGCCTCTTTTCAATTTTTGAAATTCAGCCATGTTGCAGCATATATCAATGACTCATTTCTTTTCATTGCCGAGCATCTTCCTTCCTGTGACTACACCACAACTTCTGTACCCCTTCACCTGGGGCGGGACGCTGGGTTGTCTCCAGTTTCTGTTTCTTACAGATAAAGCTGCCGCAAACATTTGTGCACATGTTTGTGTATGACACAGCCTTCGTTTCTCTTGGGTAAGCAGCTAAGACTGGAATGGCTACGTCATGGGGCAGGTATGTATTCAACTTTCCAAGAAAATGCCAAATCGGTTTCCAGAGCATTTGTACCATTTTGCAACTCACCCAGCAGGGCACGGAGGACCAGTCCTCCACATTCCTGCCAGGCTGGTATAGCTAACCCCTCGCACTCCTGGCTCTTCTAAAGTGTATCTAGGCAGGTCACTGTGGTCTTTAATTTGCATTTCCCTGGTGACTAGAAAGTGGCATCAGCTCCTGTGTTTTCAGTGTATCTTCTCTGACAAAGTGACCAAGCAAAACTTTTGCACATTTTTTGAGGGGGAGGGAGTGTTGTTTTCTTATTATTGAATGGTGAGAGTCCTTTACATATTCTGGATACAAGTCCCTTTATCAGGTACATGGTTTTCAAATATTTTCTTGCAGTATGTGCCTTCTTTTCACTCTCTTAAGACTGTCTTTTAGAGAAGTGTTTAATTTTGATGAAGTCCAATTTATCATTTTTAAAAATAGATTATGCTTTTAGTGTCATATCTAAGAAATCTTGCCTAACTAACCCAAGGTCAAAATAGGTTGACAGTTTTATTTGAAATTTTGGTCTAAGACACACATTAGACAATCATCATACACAGTGCAAGGTACGGATGGAAGCGGTTTTCCCCATATGGAATAACTAGTTGTTCAAGCACTATTTGGTGAAAAGATGATCATTTTGAAACTCAGTTGTCCCTGTATATACGTAGGTCTATTTCTGGGTTTGGTTTCATTGATCTCTTTGTCTACTTTTACACTATTTCTACACTTTGTTGATTATTGTAGTTTTATAAAATGTCTTGAAATCAGGAAGAGACACTATTCCAACGTTACTGTTTACAAACTTACTTGGTCTCTTCTAGGTTCTCAGCATTTACATATGAGTCTGCTGGTTTCTATAAAAAGCGTATTAGAATTTGATTGACATTGCATTAAATCTAAAGATCACTTTAAGGAGAACTGACATCATAACAATAGAGTCTTCCAACCCAAGAACATGACATATCCTCCCCTTTATTTAGTGCTCTGATTTCTGTCGGCAATGTGTTATAGTTTCCAGGGTATAAGTTCTCCACATATTTTTTTCCAGATTTATCCCTAAGTGTTCCATATTTTTGATGCCATTATAAATAATGTATTTATTTTCAATTTCCAAGTGTTTGTTGCTAGTATATAAAAGTACAATTGTTTTTTGTACGTTGATCTGTATCCTGCAAATTTGCTAAAATCACTTATACTAGTAGCTTTTGGGTAGATCTTAGGGCTGTTCTTCCTCTGCGATCTGGATGCCTTCCCCTCCTTTAAACGCCTTACTGCGAGGCTGGAACCTTCAGTGCGGCGCTGAGCACAAGCAGTGGGAGCCAACGGGGCCGGAGTTGTGTTGTGGAAAGGCTTTAAGCACAGATTTGACTGGTTTATGTCCGTTCCTTCCTCAGTGGCTCTGGCAGTGCACGCATTTCGAGCACTGTCCGTTTCGTCCACACGGCTGCCCTTGCTGGCACGGAGCTTCGCAGGGCCTCCCTGTTGTTCTCTGACGTCTCACGCCTGACCCTGGAAACCTGTCTTCTCACTCCTTCCTGGTCACTCTGGCTACAGGCTGATCAATTTATTGGTCTTCTCGAAGAACTAGCATTTTCTCTTGTTTTTCTGGGCATACAGTTTTTTTAAGTTATGAAATACTTGGAAAATGCAGAGAGTATTATAATACATACCTACTCCCTAGACTTTTAAAAGAGTTATTAACTTTACAACCGAAGTCTCTTTTTCTCCCCACTCATCCAAAATAGAAATCTTATTATTTCCTTCCTTCTCAGAAGTAACTTCTAATCCCAGGCTAACACTGTGTTTACTGTTCTGACCCATGTTTCTAAAACGTGAACGCCGCATCTGTCTGCCTCAGGGATGGAAGGAACTGCCTTGGCTGTCTACCTTTTACACCAACGCCCAACCCACGTCCTGCTGCAGACGCTCTGTTCACCCCATCCTGCGCCTTCAGGCTCCATCCACACAGAGCCGCAGCTTTGCTCCCCACGAGGCACCTGTGGCCAGGACTCCGCTGTCGGAACGTAAGTCTGTTCCCCCTGCTGTCTATCAATGGACGTTTACCCATTGCCAGTTTTCCCATGTCTGATCACGTAAACACATGTATTAGTGCCCATAGACTGTGTATCTAGATGAGTAATTTCTGAGTATGGGTTATAAGCATCTTTGACTTTACTAGAAATGACTTAATTGCTCTTCAAACTAGTTGCACCAATTCATGCTCCCACTGGGCATGTCAGCAAGTATGGGAGGTCTCCTTTTCCCACTGGCTTAAACACACTTTGTATATCAGGCTTTTCTAAATGTTTGCCAGTCTGATGCTGGGAATTACTCTGTGTCTTAGTTTGGCCTCACTGATTACTGGGAGATCTGGCAAATTTCCCCTTCACCGGCCATTTAGGACTGTCTCTCGGGAGCTGTCCATTCGCACTATATGCCCAATTTTCTTCCTACTGGGTTATCTTTTTCTTGTTGATTTGAATAAATTGTTAATCTTTTTCTCATTTATATGCAAACATCTTCTCCCAATCAATGGCTAATCTTTATTTTATAGTATCCCTAGTTGTTTACAGCTTTTTTCTTTCTTTTTCTTTTTTTTTTTTACTTTATTTAAATGTATCAATCTTTTCTAGACTTTTGCTGGCTCTTTACTATCCTGTCAAGTTCAGTGAAAACCCTATCGGGATTCTGATTAAAAACCGATGGATGTCATTAATAAATATGGGAGAAACTGCCATCTTCACAACAAGTATTCTTTTAAACTGTTATAAATCTAGTCAGCTTTTCTGTTTATTCTTGATTTAATATTGGTAATTTATATTTTAAACAAAACTGTCAATTTATCTGTGTTTAGAAAGGTATTGCCGAAAACATCTCAGAATATTCCTTTCCGATTATTTAAATATCTCCTACGTCTGTAATTATGTCTTCACTTTAATTTGTGCCTTCTCTGTTTCATCATCCTTCCTATAATAGGTTTGTCTATATTATCAGTCTTAAAAGAAAGCCCAGTTTTTGTTTTAATTGATCCCTGCCATTATTTCTTTTTCTATTTCATTGAATATTTGCTCTACTCTTTATAATTTTCTTTCTTATAATGTAAAAAGGTAGGACAAAGAACAGAGCAATTGTTGAGTTTAATGTTTGGCCTCTCAATTTTCTTTCCTCATTTCTGCTGTATACATTTAATTTCTCTCAAAAACTATTTCTGCTGCATTGCACAAGTTTTGACACAGTGATTTAGGTGTCATTCAATTTTAAGTATTTTATAATTTGTTTTTTGAGACATGACTTATTTAGAAGTGTTGTTAGTTTCTAAATATATGGATTTGGGTTTTTCTTTTTTACTATTTTCATAACTGATTAGTAACTTTATCATATTGTAGACAGAAAATGTAGCCTGCATGACATCAACTTTTTGGCATTTTTTTGCAACTCTCTTATACTCAATTTTTGCAAGTGTCCACATGTACCAGAAAAAACTACGTATTCTCTAGTTATATATATCTATTAGATTAAACTTATAAATTTTGTTTCAATCTTCTCAACATATTTTCAAAATCACATTTACATATAGTAAAGGATCCTAAAAGTAGCATCTTAAACCCCAGTGGTCACATCAATTGTCGTTAAATATCCACTAGTATTAGATCTGAAAGGCAAATTGCAGGATGTGTGCACACACGTGCACACACACACAGTCTCTGTTCCTTACAAGTGCTCTGAACTTTGCTCCCTGAAATAAACCTCCAATTTCTAGTCATATAGTCCTCAAGAACTGGAAAAGAATCCCGTGTTTTTTGGCTATAAAGTTGGGTAAAAGTTAAAAAAACTTGACACAATATCCAAAAAATGTAACCGGGTGTTCCTGTGGCTGAACTCCTGCTGCCAGAGGCCACATGCTGTGCCCGGACACCCAGAGTGACAGGACAGCGGGCTCTCCTCTGTGCACCCCAGCACTCAGAGATCTCAGGAACAAACCTTGTTTTGACACAGCGACGCCTCTGATGAGTGTATATGATTCAAACATCTATGTTCATAAACACAACCCAATAATCCTTTCGACTGTTTCAATTCTCATCTTCCTGAGATCTACCACCCTTCTTAAGGTGTCTCACCTAAGTATCACCAATTACTTCTGTAGATTTTTCTATTTTGTTTCCAAAATGCTTCCAAATAACACCCCTGAGGCTGTCGGCTTTCAGGTTAGTGTACTTGGTTATAGTGACAATATTTTTCCTAATCTGTACATATTGTTGGGTGACATTTAATGACTTTTTTGGTCTCAATGCTATTTCACTTAATTGTATTTTGATCAACATATGCTTCCTGCAACAGTTCTATTAACCATTCAAAGGTTTAGTTCATTTCTTCTCTTTGTGTATTTTAAAAGTATTAATTTACTAATGAATTCAGTTGCTTCCAGGCAGCATGATCACTAAGACATGTAAAATTCCAAGGATATCTTCTTATTAGAAGAAGGAAAGCCTGTGAGACAGCCAAACTAAATGGGAAAAAAAAGGGAAAGAGTCTTACTTATTTTCCTTGAGCCAAAATGCATCTGTACCAACAGCCAGACGCAATTTAGACACTTGGTGAATAACTCATGGAACAGGACAGCACAGAAGTGAGCAAATGTATATAAACGACAATAAATTGGTGATGTTAAGAAAAACAGCATCGTATGAAATTAGTTGAATGGTTAATGTACTTTAGAAAATAGAATTTTAAAATTCAAGTGAAAGGTTTTAATTTAAATTCCCTGAATTTAAAAATATAGATTTTAATGTTATTTTTGAACTTTATGCTTCTCAAAAGACTCAATGCACTTCGCTGCTGGGCTTTTCAGGGTTTCTGGTGGACTCCCCAGGACATTATAAGACCATGGAGGCCTCAGGCATCCTTACCGATTCCACTAACGACCTTGCCTCCTCTTGGGTGCAGCGGAAAGGGCTGTCACAGAGCTGCACGTTCGTGCTGGAGAGGAAAGGAAAAGATTATTATTAAATAGGATAAAAAAAGAGCAATTACCAAAAGGAAGTCAGGTCCAACCCTGCAGTGACAGTACAATTCCGGCCAATGAAAAGGGCCTGGAGGGACACGCGTCAGGACAAGCAACACTCATCCAGGCCAAGCTACAAAGGTAAGCACTCGCAGCGCTGTCCTCTCCAGATTAAACGAGAGCTCACAGCTCTAGACAGCCTCCCAGGGTAGACACGAGGCTGGACCACAACCGCGCTTCACCTTCCTGATGAAAAGGGAAACCACACTTGACCCCCAGGATGATGGCCACTGGAAGCCGTGCCCCCAAGTGAGGTGAGAGACCTTTTAGCTGGCGACTGAGCCATGCGGTGGAATCTCAGACACGCATGGGAGATTAAGCTGAGTGCTGAGCGGAAACCATACGAATAGGGAACCCGGTTTTCCTACGAGGTGGAGGCTCAGCAAGGCACAGCCCAGCTCCTTCCAGGGCCAGGAAAGGCTCTGTGAAGTGAGAGCTTTCCCACACCACGGGGAACGCACGTCACGTCCTCCTCCTGGAGGACGCACAGGCTGCACTCCTCTCAAACGTGTTAAGTCTGATATCTAGAAATTTCATCAGCAGATTAAAATAGATACAGAACAAGGTAGGAGAGAAGGGAGTTAAAGCCAAATTAATTTTTTTACACAGAAGAAACAGTGACGAGCAGACTCTAAGGGGGATAAATGACAGACGACTCTCAAGACGCACCCCCAAGCGGATCTAAGGGATGTGTCACCAAATTTATTTGCCCACTGGCTTTGTAAAATATGTGGGGATAAACACAATAAAAAGGTCTATTTGCCTATTTATCTTTTTAACTACATCTCTCTGTCATCAGACTTTGGCTACACGGCAATTACACTACGTGTCATTTTGCTTTCTATCCAGACTCAAAACGTGGGATTTATTTTCATTCTTGGCATGAATAGAATTTGATGAAAGTTGGCATTATCATCCGGAAGACTAAACTATTTTGTATCCTCTTCTCCACAGCCCATGTTAAGTAAGCTGAAAATTGAAAAAACGTAAGGCCCTTTTTTTTTTTTTTCTGCTTTATCTCCCCCACACCACCCTGCAGTACATAGTTGTATATCTTGGTTGCAGGTCCTTCTAGTTGTGGGATGTGGGATGCCACCTCAATGTGGCCTGATGAGCGGTGCCATGTCCGCGCCCAGGATTCGTGAACTTAACCACTTGGCCACGGAGCCAGCCCCGCGTAAGGCCTTCTAAGTCAGATGTTTCCCTAAAGAAAGTCAAAACTAAACTTAAAAAGAACAAGGTAAAAAATTAGACACCGCGCAGCCTTCAGTGCTGGTCCTCTGAAGAGAACACGGTGTATACCAGATATGCTGTGTACCACGTTTTTAACATTATAATTAAACCAAGTAACACATTCCTTGGAAATTCTGGGAAACGATGGTAAGAGGCCGGGAAGCTTCTGCAGCGGTGTTGCAGACGACCTCCAGAACATGGATTAAATTCGAGTTTCAGATAAACTTCAAACTATTTTTTAGTATAAGTCTGTCCCAAATAGTGCATGAGACATACTTACTAAAAAGATGCATTGCTCTGAAATTTAGATTTAACTGTGTGTCCTGTATTTTCAATCTGTCAAATCTGATAACCTATTTCTAAAGGAAAGCTGTTTCCAAAGGGACTTGGAGAGTCTTGCATGATATACCAATTAAAGATGGGTGATTACAAGGCCCCCCGTTACTGTTTCTTCAATAGGCTCTTACATTAGCATTTTATATCTAGAAATTTATATCCTGAAAATTTTGAAGCTAAAAAATCTTATTTTGTTGTATTCTTTGAAAATGTGGAGGTAGAATACGGCTGTGCAGAGAGCAGGGTTAGAATCTGGCTTACGTCCCGGCTCAGGTCACTTCTTCCCAGTGTGGTCTCAGTTTCCTCGGTTTAAAATGGAGGCAATGATGACACATACCTACAGGGTTCTCATGAGCAGTGATTAGGTAACACACATAAAACACGTGGCACCTGAGAGCCAGCAGAGTTCAATGAGCGTCGGCACACTGTCAGCGTAATCGCCCCCGGTGGGTGACAGCACAATGACCCCAGAGCTAGAAGTAACTCTCCACTCAGAGTAAACACAACCAGACCCAGCACAGGAGGAACGACACCAGCCAGAGGAAGACGAACCAGAGATGGTCTCCAGCCATGCAGCTGAGGAACCCGGAGAGCGCGAGCCCAGCCGGGCTGCAGAGCTTCTCCGAGAGCACCCGTAGGAGGGAGACGGCAGCACACGGAAGCCATTCTCCCCTGGCCAAGCAGAGGCCCGTCTCTCTAGAGGAGCTCATCCCATTAACATAAGGAGCAGCTCAGTCTACAGCTACAGGACAGTCAGCGCTGGAAGACATTCAATCATACCCAGTTTTCTTGTTAATAAATTGTACTATTTAAATGAGAAACACTTACCTAAATTTTAAGACTATGCTGAAAAAGAGAGAGTGGTCTGCAGCGTAAGAGGTAAGAAAAAAAGGAGGAGGAGGTGAAGGGTTGACGGTGTTACTCTGGCTCCAAGAGAGACTCTGGAGCTAGGATACTCACGCGCTTGCGTTGTGACCAAGATGAGCCTCTCGGTGGCTCAGATGAGATGTTCCTTGAGACCAACTGATCCTTCACCCCTGGTGACTCCACTCTAGCCATGTCTTGAATGTCCCTCTTGCCTCCCAGACCTCATGCACCAAAGGGCAGGGGCGCTGTTTGCTGCATTGGCAGCAGGAACCCCGGGTTAGCACAGGACCCGGGCAGACCTGCCTCCGGCTGACAAAGCACGTGGTTCCCGGCTCCCCGAGCCCAGACGGGGCGGCACAGCGCTCTCCACCGTGTGCGCTTCTGCCCCCAGTCGGGCTCACCCAGGCAGCTGTCTCTGTGCCACAATCTCCTAATTTAAGCAGCAGCTGTGCTCACAGATGCAGGAGTGTAGACAGAGAGCTGCTCTGGGAACACTTAGTGGCTCTGAACTACAGCGCCTGGAGACACCGCTGAGGCTCTAAGAAGCCTCAGTAAAGATGAATTGCTATAAAAACCTGGTGTCAAACAAGGTGTGGTAAGACAACTGTAAAACGTTAGGAAAAAAAAACCTAAAAATCTCTAAGGGTTTTTAAGTGTAAAGACTTTAAGGATTACAGGATCTGACCTTTATTTTCTACTATATATGATGTTAGAATATATAGAATCTATCTACATAGAGAAGGTCTTAGCTCTATATCCAAGACTGGTGGATAAGCACATTTAAATGTTTAAAGTAAAACAGACTGAGTTATACACGTGACTCTTGTCTGACTGCCCTTAGTCAGCCAGCCAGTGACCCACATCATGTTGGGTAAAAGGACTTTCACTGTTTTCATCAAGAAACGATGGGCAGTTACCACGTAAATAAGATAACCGTTGGTTTCACGTTGAAAAACCACTAAACTACAAGTGCCTTGGGGACAGGGATCATGCCAGCCCCTGGTTTCGGTGCCCGGCACTCAGTCGTGCCCTCACAACAGGGGCCCCGTGAGCAGTGTTTAAACGAAAAAAACCACAATTCTCTTTTAAAAGAGTAAGATCTGAGTAGTAGTATATGGCTACTTAGTACCATTAATAATAACATTACATAGAAAAGACAGATTCTTACCAGTTGATAGCCCCTCCATCACACGTCTTCATGAGCAACGCTCTCCAACACTCATGAGTGGACTTAATAACTCCAAGAGCAAACGCCTAGTCCAAACAAAAACAGACACAGCATCACAGTGTCAGACCAACGTGGAGCTGTCCTCGCCGTGGCAGAGACAGCAGGGACGCGAGCTCCGGGCGCAGGCAGACCCGAGCGGTCCGGCTCTGAGCAAGTCACCCCGTCTCACCAGGGCTTAACTTATTCATCTATAAAGTGGAACTTTGTCAGGGGCTGACAAACGAGGGCAGGGGGCCACATCCAGCCTGCCGCCTGTTCTGCAGGTGAAGGTTTATGAGCACAGTCGTGCCCACACATTGGCGCACAGCCTGTGACGGCTTTAGCGCTACGACAAAGCGCTGAGTGGCTGTGGCGGAGACCACGTGGCCTACAAAGTCTAACATATTTCCCACCTGGTCCTTTACAGAAAGCCACCTGCCACCCCTGATGCAAATCAGACTCGCTGAAAGAATAAATAAGATGCTGTAGGTAAGGTGCGTGGCCCAGCGCCCGGCTCGTGAGGAAGTGCACACCTGTGCCCTTCATCCTCGACTGCCCACTGTCTGAGGCAGTCAGCCTCCTAACACTTGCCAGTTTTTTCTTTGTATGAATTCATACGGCGTCTAGAAATGCAAAATCAACAACAGATACACCTCTTGCCAGATATGCATCTAGCAAGACCATCTAAGGAAAATTTGGTTCATTATTCCAAAGCAGAAAATTCTTTAGATTTTTTCCCCAAAATGCTGCTAATTTTCCTTAAGTAGAGTCCTTATGTACTAACTAATTCATACTAGCTCCTTTCTCTGTCAACGATAACTAAATATATCATGATAAGAAATGAAGAAAATAAAGAACCTTGGGACTCGAGCTGTAATAATAATGGGAAATTCAGTTCTGAAGAGAGAAAGTTCTCTCAGGTCTGCTGTCGCCTGAGATACCAGGAGAATGACTTAATGATGAGGAGTCTCACTCAATATATGGGACCAAAAAAAGCCAATTTACCGTCTGGATAATACACGGAGAGATTTTTAACCAAATTATTTAGATAATTGCAATTATTTAGAATCAATTCCAATACTTGCATAAAGGAGTTGGTAGGAAAAATCTAGATTACAGCACGGGAGCCCTTTTCAACCATGTTGAAGAGACACAATTTAATCTTTCTGAGTTAAGCATGGATTTTAAACAGCAGTGGTAAAAAGCAATGCATGAAATGAGCATTTTCTGAAACAAGCTTGTATAAATGAACTAGTTTTCATTCAGAAAAGAATTAATGTTGTTCAAAATCAAATAGACAAACAAACAAAAAATCCCAAACCACCTCACTATTCTGTAAATTTATCACTTGGCAGTCTTACCCTGAGGTAATAGGGGCTGCAAAAGTACTATATCAGTTTGAAATTTATCTTCTCTCAAACATAAAATACAACATATTTTTTAGAGGAAAAAGATACAAAACTATTTTATAAATTTTCAACATTTTAATGTAAGAGAATCCAATCGAAAATAGTAGTTTTATATTTATATTTAGTAAATCCTAGACAAGGCCCTCAAGATCTTAAGGGTTCTTTTAATGTGCCTTTAAAAAAATACTGAGTCTAGCAACAAACTCTGGTGTAGCAAAATACTGCAACTGCTAAGTTTTCATTAACATGGCTTCTTTACTTACAAAGCAGACTTTCCTTAATAGTACCCACTTAAATGTTGGTTTATAATGCGTAATTTATACAGTGCTAATAACTTAAAAAATATTCCGTTTTAGACTTCAACTCTTTGGCCTATTTTCTCCACTCGCGTCATATCAGAGACACTTCACGGTAACTGGTTTTCTAATAGAAAAATCCTAAGACAGATAATTCAGGTGCTTTCCTGATTGTGCGGCAGCTTCATTCGGTCACAGTGGCAGGAACACTGGGGGGGGAGCGGGGCTGCCCCTGGACTGACATTCGTGGGGAGGGACCTTCCCCTCTGACCTTCCAGAACTGCAAAGGGAAGGCTCTTCTCCACACCAACAGACTGACCATGAAAACCCTTCACTTTCTAAAATGAAGGCGGTATCGATAGATACATAGATGGAGACAGATAATTATCAGCCTTACTGATTCACTTAGATCTCCTGAAAAAAATTCCTTTAAATAAAAATGATAAAAGAATGTCCTTAAATATGAAAGTCAGTAAAAAGCACTTCTGTTATCCTGTTATATACAAATATTCACATAGGAAATCCCGCAAAGTGAAAGAAGTGTGGAACAGTATCGTGACGTGCATTTTGAAAATAAAGGTTATTATCTTCACCTTGTCTTTGAATTCTCCATTGAAAGCAAAGCGGTTTTCTGGTTTTCCTTCTGGCACCTTATAAAATCGAAACCAATTAAGCGTAGCTTCCAAGTAACCTGGTTTGTACTTCTTAACATCGTCAATATCTGTAAGTGAAGACACAAAAAGAGTTTTTGTTCAAAAGTCAAATTTCATTCCTATGAGTGTAGACGCTGGACTGCGGGAGTCAGAGAACACGGGGTCTTGCCTGGCTTCGCCGAGGACGGCCACTCAGCCACCAGCAGACGCCGCGCCCCCTCCGGACTTGTGCCATTTCCCATGAGGAGCGTTACTCCTCCCCTCTAGGAACACTTCTGAGCACCCTCAGACACTGGTTAGCTTCAGGGCACAAGCCGATGGGACGACAGAGTCCTTCTCAAGAGCTCAGAGGCCTAACGAAAGGAAACAGACAGCACACTGCGACCCAGAGAGAAGAGCAGGTGGGACGTCGCTCCGCAGGCAGGGAGGGTGAGCGGGGAGGTGACAGCAGCAGGATCTGTGTTTTTGAGCTACTAAGCTAAGGAGGGCTGAAGGGAGTGGAAGGAGCACCCCAATGCTGGCCCGGAGGGCGTCGCACTCACACGCCGATATCCAGTAAGCTCTTCACCGTGTGCCAGCACGTTCTAAGCAGGAAACGGAACAGTGAACAGGAACCACTCCCTGCTCCCAAGGCTCTGGTAGCAGGAAGACACAGGCAAATAAGGAAACCCACAACGTGTTAAGTGGCAAAAGGTCCAAAGAAGAAAAACAAAGCAGGGTAAGAAAGACAGAGACGGTGGACAGGGCACCCTTAAACAGGGTGATCCTGGAGAGGGCCCAGAGTTTTCCATTTCAAATCCTGTAATGATTTACAGGGCTTATTTTTAAGTTCTATTACCACATAAACAGCTTAACCACTACATTTGGAGGACATTTACTCAAATATAGCTGGAAATATTACTGTATTAATAATAATAGATCCCTCCCCAAAAGAAGTCCCAAGGAACATATCCTTTCCAATAAACATCAATTCAACAAGTATGAGGAATAACGAGATAAAAGTAGAAGGCTTAGCTCTCCACCAGGCCGTGCTTACGGGAAACGCACAGTCCTCTCTGTACAGGCCATGAGGGCAAACGACTCCTCAGGGCTTGAAAGGTCAGGAAGTCACGACTGAGCACAGGAGACGGCACGGGGATAACTCAGCATCACCTGGTTTCAGACCTGCTCCTCCACCCTGGTGGGAGCCCTTAGCAGGCACGTAGGAAGGGGGACGCATTCTGCAGGCGCGGGTTACACGGAGAGGACTACCCTGCTGCCTGACATGGAAGGCTTTAGCAAAAGGCCAGATGTGTCAGAGGACACTGAGCATGGCAAGGCAGCGACGGCGGCCCACAGCATTGAGTACACTGCCCAGAGGAACAGAGATTCAAAAATTTACAATATGTCAATGGGCCACACATCTATCTGAAGTAATTCTGGAGGAAATAGCACAAACGTCACAACTAACTAAAGAAAGAAGAATTGCTTCACACTGAACACAGGCTCTGCCTGCTCCATCGGCACAGTCAGCACACGGGCAGGTGGTGGGGGAGGCTGAAGACAGGGAATTCTGAAGATCAAGACCACATCCTTTTAGGATTATACACTGCATCCAGGCATGGAGTTCTGTCACGCCCCAGACAGAACACTCAACAATATGCACCTGACACATTTCGTTTCCCCTTCAAATTCTTATTATTTTTTCTGCTTATCTTATTAAAAGAGCTTCTTTCCAAGGTGAGCTTTCTACTGATCATTTTCCTATATCCTTTCACTGTTTTTGCAAAAAAAAGAAAAAAGGAAAACCTCCATCAATTGAGTTCCTCCAACTCATTGTTTTCTTATTCAGAGGAAAAAAAAATCTTTCAGTCCTAGAGGTGAGCAACCAGAAACACATTTTAACCAGTGTCAAAATAAACAATCTTCTTTTTTAAATCTTCTTAAACATCATTATTTTTTTGTAGTAATTACAGGCATCTGCTTTAGAAATGGGTATAAATAATAATACATTTAAACCGCAGTTCATACAAACTCTAAAGTCCAGTTAAAGAGTGCTGTAAGAATGTTTCACAAATTTGCATTACTCTCTAAGGACAACTAAACACAATAAACTAAATTGCTAATGAGGAAATTAAACTCACTAATTTGCAATGAAAAGCAAAAACAGCATATATTCCATCACCAATTCAAGGCAAAACCGATGTTCCATCTGTGATAGAGCTTTTTTGATCAAGTTGTGAAATTCTCAAAATCTAAGTGTGCCCAATAGGAGATTGAGTGCTTGCAAAGCACTGCACGTTAGTCACGCTCTTAAAAAAATTACTGAATAGCCCAGGAAATTCTGTTATGAGGCATTCTTACTTCTAGTAACCACCACTAACACATTGAGTGGTTTACTAGCAAAGTTAAAAATAAATAAAGATGAGATTTCAGCACATTAGGTGAATGCACTCATGGACTCAGGACTATAATAATAAAATAAATAAGTAAACAGCTTCTACTTATTTAGCATTGATTAAGGGGCAGACACTGTTAATAAGGGCTTTGTGTTTATTCACTGACTATCATCAGTCCTTCAGACTCCTCGAGAGCATCCATGGAGTAGATACTAACATCAGCTCACTTAAAGAGAAGGAAACTAAGAGACTGCAAAACCTAACCTGGACTGAGAAGGTCCTGGTTTCAAACCTTGTCTCTTCCACCCTTTTTCTGACTTTCACAGTCAAACAACTTCTTTGGCCTCTTGTTGCCACCTCTGCGAAGTATCTGGGTTTTATTTTATTTGTTTTTTTATTGCAGTAACATAGGTTTATAACATTATGTAAATTTCAGGTGCACATCGTTATATTTCTATTCCTGTGTGGACTACATCATGTTCACCGCCCAAAGACTAATTGCACCCCATCACTACACAGGTGCCATCATCCCTTCCCCTCCTCCGTCCCCTCTCCCCCTCTGGTAGCCACCAATCCAACCTCTGTCTCTACGTGATTGATTGTCGTTGTTTTTATCTCCCATTACTCACACCTGACTGATGCCTTCATCACTGTCCCTTATCCCGTCTACACACTCTGTCCCACTGCATACACCTTCTGGTAATCGCTTTTTAACTTACTGACTTTAAATAAGAAAGGAAAAGCCACACTACTCAACACCTATCTCAGCTCAGAGGACTTTCTCTTAAGTTTTGAAGGGGCCTGTTAAGCAGAGACATCAGCAATAAAAACCTGAAAATCTAAGAATGCTAATAAGCAGCGTAACTCTCTAAATACAAGCTAAACTTTTCCATTCTCAATTAATTATATCGTGGGGGAAAAACAGCTGCATTTCCACCAAAAACAAAACATTTCAAATAAGCAATTTAGACATTTGTAAAACCTCCACAGCAAATGCCTTGAGCCAGAATCTCATGTCCAGTAGTCAGTTCAATGAGTCACTCTTCTGAACACATGAAAAATTCCACCTAAAATCTCAGACTGATTTGCAGTTTATAAAAGAATTTTATATAAATAACCTCATTTGTTCCTCATAAAACTCCTCAGAGTTGAGAAGAATAAGCACATTCATATTAAACATAAGAAAACTACAGTTAAGAAAACATAACAGACTTACCAAAATTTATCCAACTCATTCATGGTAGAACTAGTATTATGTAAATAAATGCCTTCAGGCGGCCGGCCCTGTGGCCGAGTGGTTAAGTTCATGTGCTCCGCTTCCGCGGCCCAGGGTTTTGCCAGTTTGGATCCTGGGCGCGGACATGGCACCGCTCATCAGGCCACACTGAGGCAGTGTCCCACATAGCACAATCAGAGGCACTCACAACTAGAATATATAACAATACACTGGGACTTTGGGGAGAAAAAGACAAAAACGAGGAAGATTGGCAACAGATGTAAGCTCAGGGCCAATCTTCCTCACAAAAACAAGCATTAAAAAAAAAGGAATTCTAATGTAGCTTTTAAAAATCTTCGCTCTTTCTTCTATGCTGTGCAGTAATATTGTTATATTAAAAGAATATACGTATATTTTTATCTTAGTTTTCTTTTATTGTGGTAAAATACACATAACATAAAATTTATCATTTTTAAGTATATCATTCAATAGCATTTGTACCTCCATAATGTTGTGCAACCATCACTATTATCCATTTCCAGAATTTTTACATTACATGTATTTTTTACAATATACATTATTTAAGAAAAGCAGCAATTCTCTAGTAGTCATTTATCCCCAGTCTTGGAATTAATTTTATATGAAAGTTTCTATTTAGATAATTACATAAGTTATTGTCAAGATGAACTAACCCAACAATAAAAGTTAGAATAATCTAGAAGAGCTCTTTTATGTAGTAATCAAGCTAAATTTATTTCAGTTTCTGTTTTTAATTATAAGTCAAACTCTTAATCGAGATCTACTTGATCAGCTCCTGGACGGTTAACAAAGACCCTTGGTGTGCGTAAGCCATTCTGACAAGACGTCCACAGCAGTCTGCGCACCGAGTCTGGCCAACTGCTCCAGAAGGAGGCCCACCCTTCGTTCCACAGGTAAATCTCAGCTTCAGCAAGCATCAGGTGTGTTTATCCTCAAAGCGTTTATGTCAATTGTACCTGTTGTTATAATTACGAGATTTAATGAAATATTACATATGGCATTGACTTTATCAGTACAAAAGAGGGATTTTGTTTCTATAAAATTAATTTGAATGTTTTGAAATAATTCAATAAAACAGGCTGATAAAAATATCTGCTGTCAAATTAGGCCTGGGTAAGGAAACAGAGACGAGGAAAAGACATAAAAATCCATAATCATGCACGTGCTCTGCCAGTCAGCAGGAAGACGATTTTAGATATTCGAGGTCAAGGCCGGCCTCTGACAAAAGGTATTTTCCTAAATTCTTGGACAAAGTGTGGGAGCAACTCAAACATCTAGAAGGGGAGGATTTCTGGGAGGAAGACCTGGGAGGTGTGTGCCAACATCCTGGGGCACAAGCGTGCTCATGACGTCCAAGGAGGACAGCGAGAAAGCCCTGTGGTTAGCGCAGAGTGGAGAGAGAGGCAGCAGGTGAGGTCAGAGCAACAGCCCCAGGCCAGGCTCTGGGTCAAGGGCCTCATGAGGACTCTGCCTGCACCTTGAGAGCAGCCACGAAGGGCCTAGGAGGCGCGCTCTGCACCTGTGTGGGGAAGAGACTGCGAGGGGAGGAGCGGGGGCGGACCCCCAGCGAGGGGCACTCAGTGTCCACGCGGGTGAAGCTCAGCGAGCGCCGGGAGGAACACAATGGTTTGCAGGCACAACAAATGGTCAGTTCTGGGTATTTTCAGAAGGAGAACTGAGAGGTATTAACAGTAAATGAAAAACTTAAGAACAACAAAAAGCAGTAAAGATCAGACTTACATAACAAAGGATCAACGAGCTGAAAAGGACTGGTCTGTACATCGAGTGACAACGGAACTACCGTACGGCTAAATGCAGTCCCCCAAACACCCATCGCCTGGTTTCTCCAAAAGCCTCAGAGCAGGTGTCACGACCACTGACACGCGGCGTGCGGCCAGAGCTCCTCTGCACCCAGCTGCTTCCAAGTCTGAAAGTTCAACCAACAACACTCACGTGGCATCTCGGGCCAGAATCCTCACACTAAAGCTAAGGGCACATGACACAAATAACCACAGTTCTATATAAATCCCCTGGAAACTTTATAACTTCCTTTCTCACATGCTCGCTGAAAAGCAAAACAGAAAATAAGGATGCGATACAACAACAAACTTTGAAGTTCAATTTGGTTTTTCCAAGTCTCTCCATTTAATTCAGTTTTTCTTAACTAATTTTGACTTAGGAATTTATAAAAGCAAAGAAATTAATCTAAGCTATCTCAGTCAAAACCTACCACTCTATCTCTGTAGACACGACAGGATCCTAACACTTTCCACTTTTTAAAAGCAATCTCTTGGCCGGCCTGTGGCCTAGTGGTTAAGTTCGGTGCGCTCTGCTTCGGTGGCCCAGATTCAGATCCCACTCATCAGCAGGCATGCTGTGGTGGCATCCCACATACAAAATAGAGGAAAACTGCACAGATGTTAGCTCAGGGCAAACCTTCCTCAGCAAAAAAAAACAAAGCCATCTTTATGATTTATCTTTTCCCTTCATCAGGGATATGATATACCTTTCATGTTATCAAGTTTCTTTCCAGTATAAACCAATTCACTTGTTTCTAAAACCTAACAGAATGACACAAATTGTGATCTAATAAGCAAAAATAAAAGTTGGCTTTTGAATTGAAAATTTCTTTCTGTCCTTTTTATCTAAGATATGCTCTCTCACATTAGGGGAGTTTCTAGTCACAGGTGTTTGCCAAGACTTCAATTTTACCCAGATTTCAGAATTAAACTAAACATACTTAACACAATACTATATTTTTGCCAAATAAGCAAATAGTAATCATGTAAATGAGGTGAAAAATCAAGTTGATACAGTTCATTTTATACATACAGCTGATGGACAATATGAGAGAGAAATATCTAAAGGATGAGTTTTTCTTTTCATGAGGAAGATTGGCCCTGAGCTAACATCTGTTGCCAATCCTCTTCTTTGTCTTTGAGGAAGGCTGTCGCTGAGCTAACATCCAGTCTTCCTCTGTTTTATGTGGGATGCTGCCTCAGCATGGCTTGACAAGTGGTGTGTAGTCCACGCCTGGGATCCAAATCTATGAACCCTGGTACACTGAAGCGGAGCGAATGTAACCACTAAGCCACCAGGCTGGCCCCAAAAGGATGAGATATTTTTAATCGAGAGACATATGAAAGCACTTGTGAACTTTAAAAATGATTACATACTAAAAACAGAAAAATTATGAAATGTGAAGCATGAGAAAATTATGACAACACATTCAGTAAGCAAACTACAGTAAATCCAAAGATGAGCAATAAAAAATTTTAAATAACTCTCTTGCCAACCAAAAAAGAGCCACATCCAGTCCTCTCAACTTTTATATAATTAAAAATTGGACAAGAAAAACAAACAAAAAAGAAAGTACACTCTTAATAAATAACTTTTTGGTCCAAAAGAAAACAGAAACTCTAACTAAGAACATGCAGAAAATCAGGGCCATAAGAAGACTCGGAAAGTCTGTAAGAAGAATGAGGTGAGCCAGGAGCAGCCTCCCATTCGGAATCGAGCAGCACTAAATCCAAACGCCAGCCTGGTGCTCACATGCTACGTTATCCAGGGAAAACATGACTTTGCCTGTTTCTTCTTACACTAAACAGAGAAAAAGAAACCAAGGCTGCTGTAGGATTAAATAAGATAAGATATGAAAATCATCTAATAAAAAATAAAGAATAATTCTTAACAAATATTATCATCCCTCCAATTCCCTAAAACCTTGTCCATAGGATGCAGCCAAAGTTGCACTCAGACGCAAACCTATAGCCTTACATACTATTATCTCTCAAAAATAAACAAATAAATAAACATAAATTAATGATTTAAAAATTACTAAATATATTTTCATTGTCTGTTATTTTATTTTTAATATGTATAACTCTGCCAAAAAATCAATGTAGCTAGGCATAGATATAAACAATGTCAACAAACACTAAAGTAACATATAAAAGAAAGGCATCTAACAACTAGAAGGACCTGCAACTAAGATATACAACTATGTACCGGAGGGATTTGGGGAGATAAAGCAGAAAAGAAAAAAAAAAAAGACTACTTAGCTACTAACGCTTTGAAAAAAAAAAAAGAAAGGCATCTGGACACACAGACACACAGATACACATGCACACTTGTTCACAACCTTTTTCTATAAACACACTCTTTTTATGGTAATGATCAGGCCTCAAATGAATATGTAATTAATATCTTATTTAATGATAGACATATTTAACTTTATTTCTAATATTATTACACTTTAGTTCTTATAAAGTTTTTTCATTTCTAGTATGTTTAATATAAATGAACATTTTTTTTTAACATTTGGAGCAGAGACAGAATATATAAATAAAATTACTTTTTTTGGGGGGGGGGGGGGATGAAGATTTGCCCTGAGCTAACATCTGTTGCCAATCTTCGTCTTTTTGCTTGACAAGATTAGCCCTGAGCTAACATCCATGCCAACCTTCCTCTATTTTGTATGTGGGATGCTGCCACAGCATGGCTGACGAGTGGTGTAGGTCTGCATCCAGGATCCAAACCTGGGCTGCTGAAGCAGAGTGTGCCGAACTTGACCACTAGGCTATGGGGCCAGCCCCAAAATGACTGTTATTTTTGAAATGAGACTTTCACTCAGTTTAAGTATATTAACCAAATTATCAGCAATTAAAAACAACACTCAACTTTCCAAAGCAGTTTACTTTACAGAAAACAGAAACTCTGACAAAGATGAGGCACTGAATTCATGTTTCAACACACTCCCTCAGGTTAACCCACAGCCAAGACAGATAACTTATAAAAAGAGAAAACCAAAAATACTCCAGAACAAGATAAGCACTCTGCAGACTCAGTGTGGAAGGAAAACACCTGTCGTTAAAAGCAGGGTAGCCACATGCGTTATTGCACACACTGGAGTACGGCTGAGCCTCCTATCGAGAGAAAAAGCAGTCAATAGAAACCAGTCCTGAGATGACCCACGCAAACCAGGATTTTAAAGCAGTTAGTGTGAACACATCCAAGGACCTTCAGGAAAACATGGTCACGATGCATAAACACGTGGAAATCTCAGTTGAGGAATAGAAACTGTAAAACTACCAACCAGATGAGGGAGTAGCTGAATGAAAAGTCACGTGGGTTTAATAGCAGAATGCGCACGTGGCAGAAAAAATCAGGGAAGTAGGAGACAGACCAACGGAAATTATCTGGTCTGAAGAACAGTGAGGAAGAAAGACTGAAGAGACACAGAGAGAGTGTCAGTGACCTGTGAGACAATAAAAAGTGGTCTAAAATATGTGTAGTATGAGTCTCAGAATAAAGGAGAAAGAGAATGGGTGAAAAAATAATGGCAAATAATTTCCCAAATGTGGCACCAACATGAACTCACAGATTCACAAGTTCAGTATACCCTAAGCCAGACAGATCTAAAGGAAAGGACACGTTAGCATTTATCACAGAAAAACTGCTGAAATCTGACAATAAGGAGAAAATCTCTAAAACAGTCTGAGAAAACAACATATTATACACCAGGTAACAACACATTGACTGTTGACTTATCATCAGAAACAGTGGAGGCCAAAAGAAAAGGGAAGATCTTTACAAATCCCTCCAACTCAAAATTCTACACCAGTGAAACCATGTGTCCAAAACAAAGGCAGGAGAAGACAATTTCAGATCGAGGAAAATGAGGAGAATTCCTCACCAGCAGACCTGCACCCCAAATGATGCTGAAGTTGTCAAGTTGAAGAAAAACGACTCCAGACAGAAACTATAGATCTTCAAGAAGCAATAAAATAGGGTATGAAAGTGCAAATATGTGGGTAAATATAAAAGAACACATACGTGTGTGTGTGAATTTTACTGTTAATTTTTCTAAAGGACATTTATTGTTTAAGACAATATGAAACAAAAGCACAAAGGATGGATGGAGGTTCTGGGAGCAACTGGACCTCGCATGCAACACTGGTAGAAATGCAAAGTGGTCCAGCCACTTGTAGACAGTTTGACTGTTCCTTACGATGTTAAGCACATAATTACCATGTGACCCAGTAACCCTATTCCCAAGCATTTCCCCAAGAGAAATGAAACATACGTTCACACAAAGGCTTGTATTTGAATGTTCATAACAGCCTTATTCGTATTAGCTCAAAATTGGAAACCCAAATTTCCATCAGCAGGTGAATGGATGGATAAGCTGTGGTCCATCCACACAATGGAACAGTATTCAGCAACAAGAGGGAACAAACTACAGTGATTCCACACAACAGTACACACGCATCTCCAAAGCACTATGCGAGAGAAAGAAGTCACACACCAAAGACTGATGACTTCAGCAATGTACAAGTGACTCCAAAAGACAGCTGCAATCGTTAAAAATGCCAAAATTGTAAGCACAAATGTTTTCTCCCATTAAAATAAGTGAAAATGTACCTATTTTGAAGATATTTTCAGACTTTGCTCAAAATGTTCATTTTTTATCAATGTATGAATGCATGCATTCATTTATTCCCCAATTTCAAGACAACTATCGAGCAGCTATGACATGACAGGCACAGTACAAAGCACTTACAATGGAAAAATTAGTACTAAATACCTAGACAAGCCTAACAGAAAATGTAATGAGACCTTCATTAGTAAATCCACATCATTTTACTAAAAGACATGCTAGAAAGCCTGAAGAAATGGAGAACGATATCACATTGATTGATGTGAAAATTGAATATTTTAAAGACAGCAGAAATCCTTGACAACTGGATTCCAAAATTTGCACAGAGGAATAAAGGCATAAGAAAAACCAAAACCACTTTGAAAAAGTAGAGCAAAAGGAGAATTTGTCTGATATATGTGTTATTATGAGGCTACAGTAATTAAGAGAACATGGCACTGGCACAGGAATAGAGCAGGGACACCACACAGAACTCAGAAACAGCACTGTAAAAATAAGAATGCAATGTATGATGGAGACATGTCAAAACAGTGGGAAGAGAACAGATTTTTCTGTTGAGTGGAGACCGGAAAATTGTATAATATGGAAAAAAGAAAATAAATCCCACGTGAATTAAAGACCCAACTGCAAAAAAAAATTAAAATATAAAAGAATAAAAAGGAAATTTAAAAATATCTTTCTGACCATGAAATAAGTAATCCTTAAACAAGAATCAAAATGCTGAAGTCATGTATAAAAGTGATTGAGGAAATGGAATACATCACAATTAAAAGTACCTGTGAGTCAAAAGGCCAAGCAGATTGTCCGCAGACGAGGGGGAAATATCTGCAACCTAAATAATAAAGAATATCCAAAATATCCAAGCAACTCTCATTATGTCAAAAGAATAGGTTAATTCCATAGAAAAATGGAGAACAATATCCATAGGCAATTCACAGACGGGAAGATACAAATAGCCAATAAATATGGGAATAGATGCTCCATTCCAGCATGAAGCAGAAAAAGTGCAGAATTAGGACAAGATACCATTTTCCATTTATTAGACTGGCAAAAAAGTTTCTTTAAATGTAATAGCACATCAGTGAAGCCTCAAAACCTGTAAATTAGTTATTATTTATTTCCTTTATGTAAATTAGGAAACTGGGGCTCCGTGCCCAAGCTCTCGAAGGGACTAGAGTAACTCCAATATGCTGGCTTTGTATATGGGCAGCAGGCGTATGTGCCAGGGAGATCACCAAATTTGATTAGGCGACGACATCTCCTCAGTGAACACACACCAAAACCATTATCAAGTGTTCTAGAGCCAAGACAAGAAGACCCACAGGAAAGGAGGGCAGGTCACCGGGACGGCTCTCCACTTGGAGGAGCCTGTGGGGAGCATCGGGGCCTCGTCAAACCACGTACCCTCACATCTAACTTCCCGTGCACACCCCCAGAGTGAGAACAACCCGCCCTCCCAAGGAGAAGATGCAGAGAAAAAATCAAATGCCGTTTTTATCAGCATAACATGAGGTGAGGAAAGCATATAATCAGCTGAGGATTTGTTGTTTTTATTCTTAGATAAAAACCAGTAACATAAATGTAAGGCCATCTCTCCTTGACTGTATTATTTAAAAAAAAAAAAAAAAGACACTAGGAAATGGCCTCATGCTTGAAATTTTGACCAAGGAGGGTAAAAATCAGAAAAAAGGAGTTTCCAGTTCTACGGGATTTTACCGAAGGCAGCGACACAAACGCACGAAGCTCTCGGTCCAGTTCCAGGAACTTTGCTCACGGGACTGAACACGTGCACCCGGCCTCCACAGTCTGGGGAGCAGAAGGCATGCTCTCAGCGACTCTCACAAACACTCTCGAGCAACAGCAGCTCCATTCCATAACACTCACCCTATTTTCTGCATCACAAATAGAGGCTCCGGCTCAGAGAATTAATTGTTTTAACAGTTTGTGCCTACTTAGCATCTCTAAACCATCTTCCTGTTTTCCACACTGCTCTGCAAACCTGTGCCAACAGCTCACAGACTAACACACTGCGCCTTCATTTCAGTTGCCCTGTCCTCCCATTCTCCTTTTCCACAAATTCTACTCTTGTCAACACCTGTACTAAAAACATACATTAGCATGAGGAAAAACCATGGAAATTAACATGCTTCAAAATAAGTAATACCAACCAAAGTACTTCTACATAGAGGCCTATGTGTAATGTATCAGAAAAACCTCTTGAAAAGACTAGGAAGATTTTTTTTCAAAAATATTCATTACCATTCACAAGAAATTTTACATGACCAATAAAATGAAAACCATTCCGGGTGCCTGTGCTTAGCAGAAATGGAAATATTTTTCTAATCCAACTTTAACTTGAAGCACAGAACACAGTGCCCAGGCTTTGGGTCGGACAGACCTCCGCTGAGGTTCCCACTCCATCGCTTAATAGCTCCCCTAAGTACTTGAAAATGTGCCAACGTCCTGAGAAACCCGGCTACGAGCCTTTAAGTTAAACCATGTTTCCTTCAGCACTAACTTTGAAGATAATTTAGATCTTTCTGCTTTTGAAGAAGACAGGCTAAAAATAATAGATTAAACATATTTCTTACAACACCCAAAATTTAGAGATGGGAAAACCCCTGGGATCATCTGCTGATGAGAGGGCCAACCCTGAAACTTCGGAGATGAAGAACCTAAGCCCTCGAGAGGTCACAGGACTTTTCCAAGGTCAGATAACTAACACACACAGGAGCAGACTCTAGAATTGAGGTCTCCTGACTCTTCACCACATCGTGGGAATACAACCGAAACCTCCCAACGCTGGAGGAGGTCAGGGTCCAAAACAGAGGCAAAGATTCCCAGTAACTTAATTCTCCTCTCAATTGTAGTACCTCTTACTCAGTGTGTCCCTCTTTCTCAGCTGCCTCCCCCACACCCCACCCCTACACACCCACGCCTAAGAGGGTATACCAATTAATGAAATCAAAGGAGTGAAGATCAAAAGAGCCATCCTTTTATGGGGACCTCTAATCAAAATCATCCCACGGACGCCCACATTACTGAAGAGCAAACGGTCAGCTCTCCCAGGAAGCGGCACTGTCCACTGTCCACAGGCACAAGCACCTCCTGACAGCCCAGTACTCAGAGGGGCCATGCCATGCCGTAGTGAAGAGCATGGGCCCTGTGGTCCACCTGGATCCCAACGGTGCCCTGTAGGACTTCAGACAGCTACTGACCACCCCCACCAGTGCCTCAGCCTCCTAATCTGAAACAAAAAGGGAGCCCCGCACACCTGCTGGAACCCGTGCAAACATCACACAGATCCCCCATAACAAGCGCTAGGCGCAGCTCCTTGGCACACAGTAATGGTTCCAGGTAAGTCAGCCCTCAGGACGACAACAGAGACGGGCCAGCGAGCACACGCACAGAACGCAACACACTGCATTCTCTCTGCTTCCAACAGCTCACACAAGTATCCTCCCTCAAGACCACAACGCTATTCCCTATGTTTTCCCTAAATGACAGAACTGTGTTTTGGGAAGTAAGGAAATCAGACACCTTATTAATGTGCTTATTTTTTAAATAATAATTACAGGGACACCAGAAGTGTTTATTTAGCAAGTGAACATGTAAGCCCAACAGATTCGGTTTCACGTGTTTATTCTTGCCTGGAAAGACCGTAAAAGACAGCATGTAGTTTTATTTGACTTTTAGATTTCTCTAAACGTAAGCTGAAATTCTGCATATATGAAATACATGCAAATACTGATAATTTTAGGACACGTACGATGACGGCCTTTGAAAAAGTTCCAAGTGCCTGATTTTAAATAATCCCCTTCTTACTCATGTAATTTACTCATCCCAGGATGTATCTACATCAATATAATTGTTCCGATTTTAATTTTTCATCTTTTAAAAGTGTAAGATGACTGCACAGGAATAGTGATTGCAGGACAGCAGACAACAGTTCTCACTTATTTAAGCCCAAACAAAGCAAGAGTTCACTGCTCTGCAAGCTGAAGGAGCTCCCACGCCTAAGTCACTTCCTCAGGACACCTCCACCTGACCCCCTCCTCGGGACCACGGGCAGTTCTGAAGAGGCTCCAGCATCTGCTTGGCGGATTTCTGAAGCTCCCCATACAGAAGCTGGTTAATTTAACCAAGAGAAAAATTACACACGCCCTCGCAATTCAATCTCCTAAAAAGCTCTGAGCCTGGTTATTTCATAACCAAGGGCTATTATCCCTAATGGCCAAGGCAGTCTCAGCAACAATTCAGGTGTCCCAGAGTCTTATTAACTCTTCCAGCCATTACGTACCATTAAGAGCATTAGGGCCCGGACCCTAATTAGGGCGCTTTAAATGGCCCTGGTGCTCTCCAGGTGCTAACAAGCCGGCCAGAGCGGCCCATTCTCTACCAGGGAGCACAAGGAGTTTGTTTTCAAATGCTATTCAGAATTTTTTTAGATTTTCATAGCGGCTACTCCAGTTTCAGAGGGCAAGACTCAAAGATTTAAATAATAACGTTAAAATTACAGAAAGACAGCCAGCAACCACAGTTTCTTTCTAACTGAAATGCATTCTCTGAGGCAATGGCTAGTTTCAGTTCAGTCATATCAAAGATAAAAACTATGAATATTAAAACAGTTTATTACACTTTATCAAAGTCTGTACACATGTTCATTAGGATGAGAGAAGTTATTTCCTAACAAACAAAACAACCTCAAAACTTCCTTGCAGAATCATAACTTATCAAATGAGTCTGGATTAATACAGCAAAAATATATATTATATCATTATTACATATTATATCATATATGTCATATATAGTGTATACTGTATTATATAAATATTATATATATAACATACGTACATGGAAGGACATACTGTCTTTAAATTAAAAGAGATTTTGTTTTTAAAAAAGAAAAAATAGGTACTGACCATGTCAAAAAACAGCTTCTTCTACTTAAGGTAGTGAAAATTAATAGGAGGGATTTATTTTTTAAATGTCTAAACAACAATAAAAATGCATAGGAAATAATAAAAAAAATTTCTCTGCAAATTTCTGTATTACACACGTCCCCAGAAAACTATAGAATTTTTTAAAAATTTCCAGGCAGCTATCATTCCCTACACATTTTTAATCTTTCTTCTTGTCGATCTAATAAAAATGCCAAAAAGTGTAGATGACAAATGGTTAAATTGTTATAAAATCACCTACTCCTTTGTGATAAAAATTTCAGTTAATACATAGTAATTTATATTTAAAGTTACTGCATTAGCTATTTTAAAGTTATTTAAGTAGAAAGCAACACAAAAAAGGACATTTCCAACATGTATGGACCCAGAGAATCCATCTCCCAAGCACTTTCTGTAAAAATTTTTGGAAAACGTACGTCAGCCAACAGTGAGAAAGGAAAACAGAAAGAGAACTTAGGAGAGAGCGGAACCAGTAACCAAGAGGGCGAGGAAAAGAACCCAGCGATGGCAGCTGGCAGCCGGCCGAGACCCAGCATTGAATAAACGGTGCCACCAACGAGGTGAACAAATTCAGATACTGTAAACACCGCATATTGGTTTTCAGTGTTTAGATTCAAGAGAGAAAACATGAAAAATATTCACAGCTCAAGAAGGGAACTTGAACATGATCAATTTTGTCACGCAGTGTGGTGGAGAGCAGCTGGTCAGCGAGGGGCAGAGGAGGGCAGAGCCACGCACCCAGCTGCGTCCTAGGCAGCCACGCGTCTGCTGAAAATCGGTGGAGCTATCGGTGCAGCTCGAAGTGTGATGCTCAGAGTCATCGCAAGACGACAAAGGAAGAACGAGGAACAGAGCTGAGAAAGGCACAAGAGGCGAACTCCTAATCTTTCAAGCAGCAGCCTGAGTCACCAGGGAAAGACAGAAACCAAGGAACAGGAGTGAGCACACTGTTCCAGACGGGCAGCAACTGCTCTGGAGAACTGGCATCACAGGAAGACAACACAGGAGCCAGACGGGGTGCGAAGGGAGGAGGGCGTCACCTCTCCCTTTTCACACCTTTTTCAAACTTCTGAGTTTTTACTTTCAAGTATATGATTATTTTTATAATTTTAAAAAGCGCCATACAAAATCCTGTGTTTGTTAATCTCAGAAGGTAAATGTGGGAGGGACACATAAAATTTTAAAAAGTTGCTTGATTTGAGATTAAGATTGTTGATTAATTTTCAAAGATGTAGAGTAGATAGAGAATAGCATCAAACTTTTAATATCTATTAGCAGTATTTATTTAATCATATGAATCCAAATACACTTTTATCTTACTAGAATAAAATCATAATTTGTTAAAAGAGGCATTTCACCAAATCTCAGAATCATGAAATTGATCCTTTATTTCTGAGGCCGCCTCACCTCTGCCATGGTTCTATTTTTCTTTCTTTTTTTTTGAGGAAGATTAGCCCTGAGCTAAAATCTGCTGCCAATTCTTCTCTTTTTGCTGAGGGAGACTGGCCCCGAGCTAACATCTGTGCCCATCTTCCTCTACTTTGTATGTGGGACGCCTGCCACAGCATGGCTTGATGAGCAGTGTGTAGGTCTGCATCCAGGACCCAAACCAGCAAAGCCCGGGCTGCTCAATCAGAACGTGCAAACTTAACTGCTGCACCATCCGGCCAGCCCCCAAGGTTCTATTTTTAACTTGTAACATCATATAAAATAAGCCATGTGCTTACAATGCTTAAGCTCCTCCTGAAATATAAGTTAGGTACCTTTAGAAGATAAATTAATTATATGATATGAGAAAACTATTAAATATTGTAATCAAACCATATAGACTGATTTTTAAAAATGCCTTCACAAATTTAGGAAGCATTCACCCCGGCAGCTCCCGCGCATCTCTCAGTTCCCATCCCTCTGACTCCCCTCCTTCGCAGGTGCTCAGGAAAAGAGACAACCCACAGGCTAAGTAACAATGTAAGATTAGGAATGATTCCTGTTCACTAAAATTTGCTTAACCAGCAGGACAACAGAAACTCCATCTTTGGTTTGAAGTAGTTGAGAGAACAGCTGGATGATGTTTGAGATGTATGATAAAAATAAACCAGGACTCAAGTTTGAAAAAAAATAAAAACTTCCCCATAGGGTCACCTAGTATTCCATGATTTATGATTTAAAAAAAAACATTTACAGGGGCTGGCCCCGTGGCCGAGTGGGTAAGTTCGCGCGCTCCGCTGCAGGCGGCCCAGTGTTTCGTTGGTTCGAATCCTGGGCGCGGACATGGCACTGCTCATCAGACCACGCTGAGGCAGCGTCCCACATGCCACAACTAGAAGAACCCACAACGAAGAATACACAACTATGTACCGGGGGGCTTTGGGGAGAAAAAGGAAAAAAATAAAATCTTTAAAAAAAAAAATAAACATTTACACCACAATTTCTTCAGCCGTTCAATTTGTGCCTATATCTATTTT
This sequence comes from Equus asinus, assembly GCF_041296235.1. Classification (NCBI taxonomy): domain Eukaryota; kingdom Metazoa; phylum Chordata; class Mammalia; order Perissodactyla; family Equidae; genus Equus; species Equus asinus. The sequence goes on from NC_091792.1 coordinate 1,472,230, forward strand.
TTTCCTTGGGGCACTGTAAAATAAGAGAGCAGAGAGAAGACTCAGGAAGGATGTGTGAATGCGTTACAACAATCTGAAGGCGAGGGAAGGAGGAGTATTCCAGAACACTTGCCGCTTTAAGGCTTCAGAAGTGGCCTCACCTGAGCCACGTCTACAAGAGAGAGCACTGCAGGTCCTACCCGCTGCCAACAACACGCACGCACAGGAGAGAATCCTGTCTCCCCTTGGCCTCACTCCTTCTGGAAACAAACACAAATCACCACGACAGCAGAGCACTCAGAGCAGAGCACGGCAACCACACTCATCTAGTCTTTTAACTTCAGGATTTTAAAAACATACCAGGAAGAAGCATTGTTTTATTTTCCATGATGGAGATAATATATACATGTCTCCTTTTAGTGGAACGGAAAACAGTCCTTTTCTTCTTTCAAAACAACAACTTGTTTCAACTGTTGTAGTCTGACGATTTTATCTCCACCTGAATAAGCGTCAGTATTCCCGCAAACGCAGAAAGAGCCGACGAGATGCCCAAAGTGCCGTCACCTCCACTCCGGGCACAAACAGAAATAAAGCAAAAAGACAGCTAAACTTTCCATTCTAACCCTGGGGAAAGGGAACAGGGAGGAGGCACCTGGCCTTAGGTAACGTGGTTTCAGTGCTGCCGTGACAAACACCGCAGATTACTGGTCAAGTATGAATGGCTCAGCGGAGCACTACCGACGGACAATGGCTTACATCAGAGAGAAGGAGTCCAGGTCACGGTCTTCCTACCCATGAGATGCGCAAACCTGGGCAGGTTATCTAACTCCTTAGAGCGTCTTCCAAGTTGAGAAGAATAACGGTACTAGAACAGGCACCAGGGCTTGGCAGATGCCGGGAGTCTAGCTCCAACAGTACTGGGTGAAGACTAGCTTACTGCACCTAAGGACTAGCTTACTGCACCTAAGGACTAGTTTACTGCACCTAAGGACTAGTTTACTGCACCTAAGGACTAGTTTACTGCACCTAAGGACTAGTTTATCTAGCGACCAGCTTCACTCAGGCTCAGCCCCTGCAGTGTGACGGGACGTCCCCGGCGGAGTCCGTGACTTCAGAGCGCCACATCACAAATGAATTAGCCAGATGATGTGTTTCGGCGGGCTGTTGCACCATTACATTATGAGTTCTCATTTGAGGAGCAGTTAATGCCTTAAAAAACACTTTAAACTGGCTATTTATTTACTCTTCTTACATATGTATATGTGAGAAATATGATGATAATGAAGCCCAGGGCAAAATAATGAGACAGGTAAGAAACACCTGGCTTATGGACTCAAGTTTCCTACTGCGACTGCAGTTGTCACGTTTTAGTGTGACTCTGAGATGACACGTGCGGTGCTCTTTCAGTCCCTCCCTTTCTCAATGACATGCTGGTCCACGCACAAGAAAAGGTTTTAAATGCACATAAACTAAGAGAGGTTAACGTGTAAGTTTCACGAGTTTCAGTTGCCTCAGAAACGGTCTACTTTCCAGCTGAGAAAAGAACTGAGGTCTAGCAGGCACCAAGATTCTGAATATGGATGAAACTCAATGGAAAAGGGGTACAAACATGAGGAAAAAATTGGTCCGAGAATAATAACAGTGACGGCCAGATGCTTTAAGGGAGCTGTCTCTCATACTGTCAACGACCTCACAAGAAGGTGTACTGACCTCCATTTACAGACGAGCAAACTGGAATTCAGAAAGTTTGAATGACCTACCCAGAGTGCTTGGGTAGGACACAGCACAGCTGGAGCTCAAACTGGAGTCTGAAGAAACAAAAAACCCTGGAGTCTGCGTGTCTCAGGGAGGGCCGGCTCCTCATCACACAGCTGTCTCTGCAACTTACATTTGGGGCACGTCAGACCTTTGTCAGAGGGACTTCTCCTTCCCTTCGCTTGTACAAGGCAGAATACAACAAGGGGTAGAAACAGCTCAGGTCCTGATGAACACCCCCCCTTAGTTGTTTTCCTGTTACTCAGTGAACAAGAGAGATTTAGGAAAGAGAAGAAGCGGGGAGGGAGGAGAGGGGAGGGAGCCCACAGACTGTCCTTCCTTCGTCTGAAGCATCATCTAAGTGCACATCCTTTCCTCGCGTTCCTCCTGGCAGTATGACACAACTCACACACAGTCATACCGGACTGCCTTTACCTTCCGTGCAGACAGATTAAAAAAGACAAAACACATCAATTTAACTCCCAAATACATACACTGTGCTTCACATGAGCCCCTTTAAATTCTCACAATTCCAATGGCACGCTGATTGACTTCTGCTTCTGGAAAGTGACAGACTTACCATGAAACTTTGAGGCTTCAGGATCATTCACATTGATAGCAATTAATTTCCAATCTGTTTCACTCTGATCAATAAGAGCCAAAACTCCAAGGATCTTCACACGAATAACCTCTCCACGAGAAAGAACCTTTAAAGTGAAAAGAAATTCCGCATTTGCAAGGCTTTGGAGAAGTGCACTCACACATTGTAAAAATCCAGATGAAAGATTAAAGGCGCTATAGCCTAAAATTTAATAAAGCTTTAATAATTAAAAATAACATAAAAAGTCATAAAGCCTTCTATAATACCCCTTTTAGAATTAAGTATCTTGATCCCTTTTTGTAAATTGATGTTGCTTATAGATCTTGAAATTTAATATACGAGGCCTAGAAACTCACACTAAACAGAAAATAAACCCACGTATATCACTACATGATGTAACCTGGCTTCTGCAGCTCAGGGGTAAAAAGAGACCTGAGCAGCCTTTTAAATTGCTCCACTGTACCTCTTCTGCAAACCACATGCTCAGGTACTAGTGAAATGTACATTTTTAACATATCAGAATACAGTCTTAAGAAGATAATGAATGACAAGGAAAGATTATGACTATGTTAAAGATACAGACAAAACAGGTTTCATAAAATGCTGTTAAAAGACTTTAAGAGAAACCGAGAAATAGCGTGATGTTGAAGCAGGCGTTCCACAGCTAAAGCAGATTATTTCAGGGGTTCCTTCAAGCAGTCAATGCCAAATTCATATGCATCAGTCCTTCCACATCCTTTGACTTTTAAAGGTTTAGTCGGCGAGAGAATTTCACCGCACGCTGAAATCTGAACACACTCTTCAGAATAAATTCCTTCATGACGCAAAACGCAGCTTTACACTTGGAAAGCAAGGAATCCAAAAGAAAGTCATTTTTGTGTCTTGAAATTATTTGAGAGAAAAAACAGATCTTAAACCGTAAAGTCAAAAAAACCTTTCAGAAGATTTGCAAATGACTCTAAAATCTTAACATAAATCTGCATGAATCTGTGATTAGTTTACACAACAGATGAGTGTGATTTTATGAACTAAACTGAAATCTCACTTTTAGGGGAATATGCACAATTACATTAACCAGACCCCACATGTTCAGGCTCTGTTAAGAACCCAACACTACATCAGACACCGTGTCTATAAAAAGAAAGAGTCGCCGTTTTCAAAGGTTTGCAGCCTTGCTGGGGAGACAAACTTCACGCCAGGAGAGCCTTTGTCAAACAGCAATGTTCAAATTCTAAGTTATCACATCATTGCCAATGAAAGGCTGGCTACGCTGGTCAACTCAGCGATAAACTAGGTCACTGGCTCTCAACCAGAGGCAGCTCTGTCTTCTAGAGGACCATCGGCAATGTGCGGAGACACTGCTGGTTGAGAGAACTGGGGAGGCATCGCCTGCATCTGGCGGGAGAGGCCAGGGAGGCTGCACAGGACAGGCCCTGTGAGAGAACCGTCACCCAGAATGTGAACAGCGCCACAGCAGAGGGCCTGCAGGAGACTCTGGGGGCGGCAGTGTCTATCAGAATTCCTGGGAATCATACATAGTTTAAAAAGCACACTCTAAATGGTTTTATTTTTATTTAAAAAAATTAATTTACTTTGAAATTTCGTACAACATAAGAGCAGATTTGAGATTGTCATGGTTACAGGGCAAGCAGGAAGCGTGACTGGGGATCTGTTTCATCACACTGACACATGTTCTGTGACGTCCAAAGCCACAGAGAGGGCTCAGACAAACCACTGCCTCGTCATAACACCTTTCAACACTGGAAACTCTCAATCAGACCAAAAACTCAGGATAAGATGCTTAGGAACAAAAGGCAAAGTTCTTATGAACTGGCCCCCTTCACACAAGTCAATTCATTCTAAATCAATTCAACAAATTTATGCGGAACATAGAATGTTAGACACCAAAAGAACAGTCCATAAGCCCTCAAGGAACTGAACCCCATCAAGGTTCCCGAGCGTGGTCCTCAGCCTCACCCCAGCTTCCAGGCCTCTGCTCCCTCCCCTCGCCATGTGGTGTTGGAAGGGGCTTCCTCCCCAGACGGTTCCAGGACCCCATGCACGGCCAGGAGCACAGTCCCAACAAAGGCCTATTCTTTAGATGGCGACGAAGTCCTCGCTTCATATTTGCTAAATATTGTCTCAGGTCTCACCAACTAAAGGGATGAATTGCTCGGCGGTAAGCTGAAGCCTGTTTTCCCAGTTCTGTCATAAAACCATCAGTGCACCCCTCCAAGGAACTGAGCGTGCGTAACCCGTGCTGGCCCCGCTTGCCTGGGAACCACAGTCCACCACGTTTGAAGACCAGTGGAACGACTCTGGACCAAGAACACGGGCACGCCTCAAGGCTATAGGCAGGATCTCACTAGGGTCATCACCGAATTCTCTAGCTATTGATGGAAAAGATTTCAAAAGACAGGACTTTTAAGTCACAAACACGTGGGGTTGAAGTCATCCTCCACCACTCCTAGATGCTACCTTGGGCAAACGACTTCACATCGTGCGCCAGGACTCGGTTTCTCAACGGTAAAATGGAGACCACGGTACTTATTCCTTGAAGTCAAGAGCAAAGAAATGACGGACACATAGACCAGAACGTAAGGTCTTCCACAGACAGTCACGGCTACTCTCTGGCTCTTACGTGGACCTATCGGCTCACCCCTGTCGGCAGCTCACCCTCGGGGGCCTGGGAGGAGCGGAGGACACTGATGCCCACAACAGGGGTTCTCCACTGGTTCAGAATTTGAAGAAGGAGGCAAGACTTCCACTGGACCCACCAATACAAGAAAACCACAGGGAGTAAAACTGCTAAGGCTGTCACCCCGTGCACCAGGTTTCTACGGTCACGTAACAAATTGCCACAAACGCAAAGGCTTAAAGCAGCGTAGATCTGTCATCTCACAGCTTCCATGGGCCAGGAGTCCAGGCACAGCACGGCTAGACTCTCTGCTTGCGGCCCAACAAGGCCGAAATCAAGGTGTTGGCCAGCTGGGCTTTGATCGAAGGTTCTAAGGAAGAATCCCCTTCAAGCCCGTTCTTCGCAGTTGTAGGACTAGGTCCCTGTTAACCTGCTGAGCGTCAACCAGGGACTGCTACCTCAACCAGAAGCCTGTTGCATCCAGTGGGAAGAGGCCAGGGATGCTGCACAGGGTGGTCCCATCTACCCCATCTGTGTGTAAAACTAGGAATGTGTGTAGGATGAGGGTCTCCCCTGCAGGAAAGGAGTGAGAGAGGGAGAGGAAAAAGAAGACAGGGGGAGAGCATGGATAGGGAAGACAGAAGACAAGGTGGGAGACCAAGGACAAAGGGCAAGAGATGGACGAGAAAGTCTAAGAGGAGGATGAAGAAGAGGAGGAGGAGGAAGAGAAAGAAAAGGAGAGAGTAACAAAATAACATGGTCGATGAACAAAGTGACAAAGACTCAGAGCAACTATGTGCTAAATAATATTCTAGAAGCCCAGAAGTGCTGTGAGTTTCCAGAGAGAAGTGACTTGATCCCAACTAGAAGAATTTCCCAACCGCAGCATCCCTGGGTGCGGGCACTGAGCTGACCACCGCCCAGCAAGGCCTGTGCTCAGAGGGGACAGTAAGACTGACAGCAGAGCGCATAACAAAAAGCCACTCTGTCAGTCCACAGAGGGTGAAGGAAAACTCCGGGGGCGATGCTTAAGCTGAGGTCTGAGGGGTGCGCGGGGGAGGGTAAGGGAAAAAAAGCGGAGGAGGAAGACGCTCCATCCACACGCAGGGAACGGCTGGTACGAGGGCCCGATGTCAGCAAGAGCAGGTATGTCAGAGGAACCGCGAGATCAGTGCAGCTGGAGCCACTGTGCAAACGAGGAGCGCACGAGGAGAACAGGGAAACAGAAGACGGGGTCAGGGACCAGCAGAGTGGGGCTGGACAAGAGCCTGGAATCAATGATGGCCGGGAAAATAAGACAGGAGGAAACCAGTTAGGAGCAGAGACAACTCAAGTCAGAGACAGCAGGCGCTAGACCGCTGCACTGAGAACGGGAGACACAGACGGGAAGGCTATTTAGACCACAGAACGGGCATTCCATGATTTACGGGATAAAGAGAAGAACCACCAAGGATGACCCCTCAGTCCTGGTTTAAGAATGGTCGGGGGAGGCGCCACTCACTGAGCCTGACCACCCTGGGATGAGGAAATAATGGACTCAGTTTGGGACACAAGGAGCTGGAGATGCCTGGGAGACACCCAAGTGTGGACATGGGCAGCTGCGTGTATGGGTCCCAGCTGGGGCGACCAGTCGGAGAGCAAAGCCACGTGCTTAGGATCGGATGACCGAGGGAGCTCCTGATGAGGACGGCAGCTGGACACGGGCCCAGCACTCAACCTGACCAGTGCTTAAGGAGCCTTCAGAGGAAAGCAAGAGAGAACAGAACGAGAGGACATCCAAGGTACCAGAGTCAGTCACAGTCAAGGGACGAGACGGTTCCAGAGGGAGTCACGGTTACAGCATAAAAGGCCAGGGGAGCTCAAGCGAGACAGAACCTGTCGCACAGCCTGTGGCCTCGGCTAATGGAGAGCTACCAGGGCCTCGGCGAGGGCAGCTTCCCGACATGACGGGGACAGAAACAACGTGAAGTGGACTGAAGACAAGTGGGAAGCAGGAGCCGAGTGCATGCGCAGATGCTACAATCTCATTCGAAGGGGAGAGAGGAGGCGCCAGGGAGGGGCCCCGAGGACGCGGCTGCAAACGCAGCGCAGGAGGGACGAGAAGACACTGTTCCTCAGGAGCAGGGGCCCTGGTTGTGGGTAAGAAGACAGCTCCTGCGGTCACAGACGGCACGGAAGAGGCACGTTTGTGGGCACTGGCTACTCGGCCGTCCACGGGGACAAGGTTGGCAAGCTCTTATTGGCCGGTTTCCAGGAGCTCCACGAAATGAGAGACAGGACACTGTGCTGGGAGGGAAGACAAAGTGCAAGGACGTCCACAGAGAACAACAAATGCCAGCAACAGTACAGCAGAAAATAGAAGAAAGAATCGATCAAAGACCCAAATTCCACGGGTCGCAGCACCCATGGCATCGCAGGCTTTGCTCCTCCCCATAGGACCCGGCAAGCTGGTGGCAGGCAGAGAGGAGAGGAGCAGGCTGTGTCACCAGTGTGAACTTCCTGTCTGGATGATGGGCAAGGAAGCCCAGGACCACTCGGCAAACCTTCCACCATATTCAGGATTCAGAGCACATGCTTGAGACCTGCAGACTGCACGCCTGCCACCTCCTCAGCTCTGCTGCCGGGACGCACAGCCACAGACAGGATGTCAGCCACGGGCGCAGCTGCGCTATTTATAAAGACCGGCCGTGAGAGGTTTGACCCGCCGTGGCTGCACTTCACCAAGCCCTAGCATGAGAAGGAGTAAAGGCACGAAAAGGGACTGGAACCAGGGCTCAGTGGGCTAGAACTCTGAGAGCCGAAGAACTGGTGCCTTCCGGGGAGACCTGAACTGGTGTGGCCGCAACAACCTGGAACACATGTTCGAGCCACAGGCTGTCAAACACACCTTTGAGCCTATTTCACAAACATCAATAGGATCATTGTCTCCACAGCAGTCCGTGCTCTTCTCTTTCCGATGGGGATCTTCCCAAGTCTGAAAAAAAGGGACAGGGGAGAAAAATAGGTTAATGCTCACTATAACACATCTTACTCTTTCCACGTGATTGTGAAGTTTTACAGACAGCCATAAGCCAAGGAAGATTCTCAGAAATTACACAGGCTCAGCACCGCCAACACACCAGCACCTCCCTGTGCTTCGGTGTAATTAGCATGATTTATAGCCCTCCTCCCTGCCGGTCTCACTTGTCCGCATGACCACATCTGACAGTGGGCGGCATTTCCAAACACACGCTCCTCCCAAGTTTAGTCAGCGTCTAATTCAGGTTCACTGGGAGTTTCAGTTCGATGCTCCATCGTCTGTGCCCGCGTCCCCACTGGCTGCCTAACCCTGCTGCCATCATCACAGCTTCCTCCGACCGGTAACCACATTGGGTCTGGCTTTCAGTGTTTGAAAATAAACTTCCTATTCTTTAAGTGACTTCTATTAGAAGACACCCAGTTTTCCCTTCATAAACTAAAGACAGAATCTACCAAAGAAGAGAGAAATCAATTTCATTCCATTTAAAAAATCCTCTACTTTTGCCATCAGATCCCAAGACCTTGACAAACACACAAAAAAGTGTCAACTCTGGCTGTTGGTCACAAAGTACACACAGGGGCATTTTTACAAATGAACAGCATAAGAGACACTTGTTATCAAGTTTCAACATCCCCTACACACTATCCTTCCCAAAAAGCCTCAGAACCGCCCAATTCTAAGTGGAACTGGGAGCTTGCTCAGATTTACACTCTAACACGTGCAGAGACCGGGTCATCTCAAGATTGCTATCTACAACTTCAGATTATCCAAGCTTGGTCCCTCTCATTTACACAGATAATTAAAAATGGACTAACTTACACCTAACCCTAGATAAACTCCAGTATTTGCCTTCTGGCCTTAATTATAGTATGTTCAAGAATAAACTGACCCAGCCTCACCAAAAAAAAAATATATATATATATCAGTAAACCAAGTCCAACAACATTTGACTCCCCAATATTAGAAATAAAATATAAGAAGAATAAACATAACGTTAAGTGCCACACTGGCTGTGGGTGAGCGAGGCTTTCCAGGCGGCACCCCCACACCCCCCAGGAGGAAGGCATGATTCACAACCTCACCTTACAGGTGAGCAAACTGAAGCCCAGAGTGTAAACTGCCCACGCTCACAGCTCTAAACGGAGGCCACGGGAGGAGAACCCACGATGTCACGACGCCGAATTCTGGCAACGGCAGCAACGGAATGGCCATGACCTCCAGAGATCACCGTATTCTGTCTCACGGCCCTCTTCCTGGAGTTCTGTCCTGTGCTACTGTCCACCCCCCACGGCCTCCTGCCTCCTCTTTCCAGGACACGCACGGGCTCAGGACTCGAGGAGAACCCTCTCTGGGCCACAAGTGAGGAACAGAGATGTAGAGGATGGTCACTGCGCCGTGTTAATAAACGGCACAGCACTTGTCACAAATGCTACAAAACTCACCTAAACGCGCTGGACAAACCAAGACGGGACTGAGCTCCAACTGGAATCAGAAAACCCAGACGCAGAAGGAAGGCGGCCGAGGCCCCTCCATCCTAGTGCAGGGATCCTCTCCTGACCCCCCTCAAGCTCGCTCCCCTCTCGGAAGGAGCAGGAGCCACCCTGGCCCCGAGGAGAACAGCCGGACCCCAGCCTACCTCAGCCACGAACCCCAGCCCTCAGTTTCCCCTCCTGTCAGGGAACAGCTTACACGAGACAGCTGCTGGATACGCCCTGCCTGAGTTCCATGACCGTCAGTGGTCCCTCTTCACCGCACGACACCAGCAGGGAGGGACGGTCTCGGGCTCACGAGTGACTCAGCCCGCCCCAGCAGCGCGACCCAGAACAAAGTCCTTCCTGCACCAGAAGGACAGCATCTTCACAGGCGCTGCCCCCTATGGTGCTGGCGGGGGCTTCTGTTTGCTGACTGACTGGTCCACATCCCCTCAGAACCCCAGGTTCAGTATCACCTATCAACTCAGCTGCTTCTGCTGGGGAATATGCATGCGAGTCCAAAATTCTTAAGCCACACGATGCGATGGTGTCCGTTTCTGGGCCAGTTCTTCATGATCCCCTCACAAGTAAGGCACCAGGCTGGCATTTCTACTTCCAGGCCTGCCCTTAATACACTATATCCACAGGCCTTGGTTCTCACTACAAACAGATTCACACGAAACAGCTTCTAACTTAACTTGAAACTAAGGTACCATTCCAAGCAACCGCCGGAGAGGACACCTGGACAAAGTAAAGCTCCGAGTTCGCCCTCTTGTGGAGCTTCATGTGCACAGCCAGGCGAGGGACGGGAAAGCAGGCAGGCTGCAGCAGAAACATCCAGAAGAAGAAACGCCAAACCGTCATACTTGTTCCCCCCAGAATTTAGAAGTAACTTCCACAACCGGACAAGAAAAAAGGCAGCCCAACACAAAACAGGCCGCAGACAGAACAGGAAATCAAAGAAGGGGCACAGGAAGACTTGTAATACATGAAAAGATGCCCAGTGTGACGGGAGAGACCCAACTTCAAACCAGAAGGAGACACCATTGCAAAGACCTAAGAATCTGACAATGCCGAATACCAGAAACGACGGAGGCACCTGCACCCGACAGGCGCTTGGCAGGAGTGCCTATGGCTCCAACTCCTTTGTAAACAATTTGGGAACACCTCATAAAGTAAAATGGGTGTGTAACTCACAATTTAGCCATCTGACTCAGCTACAGACCCAGGAGTACACACCTATATATACTACAAATACAGAAAATTTCAGCATGGGCCCAAGAAAAGCATTAAAAAATAGTTAAAAACAACCTACCAACAGGAACATGAATAGTGTTAAACTCATACAGAGGATGGCTATAGAGCTATGAAAACAGATAAGTCAGAACACACAGGTTACTGATCCAGCCCTACCCGTCCTCGTGCAGGTGTCTGAGATTGCCACCTTACAATCCACAGCATCAGCCCATCCCCGTCTGGAATCACCACGCACTGGTCCTTAGCCTCTGAAAACCCGTGAACTGCACAGAGCTGTGCATCCAACGCCTCTGGAGAACAGCCTCCTGACTGATAGGGACCCTGGTCACCTCCTGACTGATCGGGACCCCCATGGCCATGCCAGTGGAGGGGAGACCCGCTCAGCCTCTGCGTGTACTCTGCCCGCTTCAGTGGGAGCAGATGCCCCGCCAGCTGTCTCACCATCAGCAGCTGATGCCTGCAGTGACAGTGACACCAACACAAACTCACTGTGGGGCTCCACACACTGACGGTCTCACTTACTATTCACGGTGACCTTGTGGGGTGAGTGGTTTGATGACACAGAGGAACAATAGGCCTGCAGAGGCTCAGCCACTGGTCCCAGGTTAAAAGCTAGTAAGTGGTACTTCATGACAGTGGGGTCAATGACCCAAATTCATGACGAAGTTCAAAACAATAAACACAACAACATCACATTAAGACTGAAGAAACCTTGAATCTGTGATTACAGTCCCGTAACATTATCCAACAGGTTTTCTGAATATTTACCCAGAAAGACATAACCCTTGAATAACCCATTAGATGCGGAATTCTGAACAACTGGGGGAAGACAAAGATGATTTCCGCCCAGGCCAAACTCAAACTCTGAGCAAGCATCAGTGCCAGGGCAGGAGGAATCATGGAGGTTAAAGCGTGTGGACAGCGACGGCCTGATGCAGGATGCCCTGAGGACCACAGCTCAGCACAGACGGCTACGGAACGGGGCTCTGCAGCTTCAACGCCCCTCAGCACGGCGGGCTTGGTACCTTCTCTGAACTAATCTTCTGCTGTTATGAGACGGAAAGAGACCAGCAAAATCCAATACCCACACATGCCTATGAGACCAATGCCACACACGCAACGCATTCACAAACTCACTCATTCCACAAGCACCGACTGATCAGCCACGCTGTGCCAGGGAGCAGGCCGGGCAGCTGGAAGACATCTGTGAACAAGAGACAGAATCCCTGTCCACACGGAGCCAGCATCCCAGCCCGAGGAAGCTGGCAACAAATTAACAGATAACTGAGTTATACAGCATGTTGGACGTCGGCAGGTGTCACGGCAAAGGGAAGAAAATGAAGGACCAAAGGCGGAGTGGGCCGGGGGAGGCGGGCTGGAGTCGTACAGGATGCTCAGGGCAGACGTCGCAAGGGAGGCGAGCTGTGTGCACACCCGGGACCCGGGGAAGAGTTCCAAGCCGGAGGACACAGTGCGCAGAAGGTCAGTCAGATGCAGGGTGTGCCCGGAGGGTCAGAGGAACCGATCCGCAAGCCGCCAGTGTGGGGGCGAAGGAGCAGGGGGAGGAGGACGGGGGAGCTGGAGACGAGGTCAGACATGCAAACGGATCCGGGGCTGCTTGCATTTTAACAGGTTCACTCCGTCTTATCGTTGACTACGAAGTGAAAAGATATTAGGTACAGTTATCCTTTCCCAGAAACGAGTGGCCTAACTTCAACTTCTTATAAACATTAATCTACCAATAACATCAGTTATTCTCGTTTGGTAAGTAACTCCCACGCAGTCTGCAGTGGACTCTGTGCTGAGGACTACCACACTCACACACTCACACCGGCCAAGAGCAGTTTGGGTCTAAAAAGACAGTGAAGACCTCCTGCAGAGATGTGGCACAGAATGCCGGTCTGCTCGTCTTCCTCGCTGGTGCTCAGGCCACACTGCCCCCGTCTGTTGGGAAACATGCTGAGCCCTCTCCACACGCTGTCTGTGCTCACTGTCTCTGGTTGGGTCCCCTAGATGTCCACACCACTGGTCCCCCACCTCCTCTGGGTCTGCGCTCAGGAAGCACCTTCTCGCAGAGGCCTGCTGCCTGTCTGACCCCAACAAGCCCCCCACCCAGCCCCCTCCTTGCCCCACTTCTCTCCAGCACACTCACCGCCGCCCGACAAACCACGCATCGTGTACGTTTCCTTTTTCTGGCCTGTCTCTCTGCCCAGAAGGGAAGTCCCAGAGGAATTTGTGTCACTGTTCTCACTACTTCACCTCCAGTTCTCAGAACCCGCCTGGCCAACAGCGGGCTCTCAAAACACGTGCCCTGAATGCAGGAACGGCAGGGAGTCGGCAGCACTGAGGCAGTCGGGCGGAAGGACGGACGCTGCCAGGCAGGCTGGCGCAGGCGGCGGGGCAGACGCAGGGCTGGGGGCACGGGAGGGTGTTCTCTCTGGTTCTCTCAGCAGCGCTGCTCAGCACTGGCTACTGAACCTTTGAGGAGGGTCCTCACAGGGGCACGACATGCGCAGCTGTCTGTTTGCACAGTGCTGTGCTGGTGCTGGGCAGAGTATGGAAGTGCGGGAGGCAGGAGTGAGGGCAGGCGCGAGGAGGCCGCTGCGGTCCAGTTCTGTTAACTAAAGACAGCCACTGTGCCCAACAGACAGATGACAGCAGACATGCGCATCCTGAAAACTCAGACGCTTCCAGAGGAGGACAAAACCTTGTCAGGACTTTGAAGAGATCAACTACAAAAGCTCAGAACGAGTAGATGAGTTTGCAGCGCCCGTTCGGCTCCCCTGTAACCTCTGGTCTCAGTGATGTTCCTTAAAGAAAACAGCACGGAGCACTCAGAGAACCAGGAGCAGCAACAACGAGGTCACGCTCCCACCCTCCACCAGGCACTGTTCTGAGATGAACGTGCAGGACTCACCCATCCTCAGCACCACGCGCAGGAGGTGCTTTATCGTCTCTACTTCACAGAGGAGGACGGCGAGGCCAGCAGACGGACAGACTTCCCCAGGCAGAGTACTAGAAAGCAGCAATCTGGCTCCAACACCCACATCCTAGCCACTCACAACGCAGCCTGGATCTGTATTTACATCTCCTTTTTCTTTGTATGCCCAACACCTAACGTGCTGCCCGGCACATAAATCCTTAGTAAGTGTTTAATAAAATAAACAGATGAACTTTACCCCCTGCCTCCTCTATGCCTCCGACTGTCTGTCGGTCTCAGCGCAGTGGCCTCTCTGGCCTCCTCCCGTCCACACGTCTTCTCCTGCAGACGGCATCCTCTATGCTTCACAAAATGCCTCCACCTTTCACTGCAGGTCCTCCCATGTCTGCCTGCGGCGCTGGGAGTCAGACCCCCTCCTTCAGCCCCCGTTTCAGCAGCGCCTGTTTCACAGAACACATCCGCGTGGGCGCTCCAACTGCGTCTAAGGCAGCCTCACTCTTTAGAAAACATGCTTTTTTCTTTTCCTGTGCAGGTTTATTCTACATAGGCAGCTGTTTTTTTAAGTTGGATAAAGCAAGACCCCTTTTTCTCAGCTATTTCCCCAAATGCATCTTGGAATTTCATGTAAAATATTAAAATTAATAAAATAAAAATAGAACAATTAAATATCCAGATAGATGGACAGTCAAATGGCTTTTATAAACATAAAGGCAGGCTCTTCTCTCTGTCCCCAAATCCTAGACTTTGGATTCTGCGTATTCTGAGTTTTTCTCACTAAATAATCTGGAAGGAGAGAGATTTCCCAGAGTCCAGAGTAAGGAACCACGAGAAGAGAACGAACAGGGAGGAGGAAAGAGGGCCGACAGCAGTGTGACTCCGACAGGAGCGGCTCCCGGCACCGAGCCCGGGCTCCCTTCGTCCTCACGCCTCCCACTTAAAAGTGTAAATTCACAATAGTGGATAATTAATCACCTAACTCAATCCACAGTGAGATCTGAAAAAAGATTCATCTGTTGGAGTTTAAACAATAAAATCCTTACTCTCGCGTGTGAGTGTATATTCACGAAGTGACAGCAGAGAAAGCAGATACAGCACTTGGCAGGGCCTCGGACTCGCCAAGCCCAGAAGAACCATGCTCAGAGCACCAACCATGAGTGCTCTATGCACCACCTCCAAGACCCCGAGCGGACGCCTACATCGTTTGAATTTACTGACACAGTAAAACTCCACATTAAAAAACTTTAAATGTACAAATCTCTCAAACTGACATGTCCTCAGAACCAGTTTAAATTCACGTAGTTCACAGGATTTACAAGGCAGTTTTTTCAGAAGACAGAGACGTTCTACCATTATAACAAAAACGTTACCTGAGGGAGGGCGCCGTAATTCCATATATAACCCTTGTGAGGAAAGATATTCGCCACGAAGCGCGGCTTGCCATCCTTCAAATCCTGTTTAATGGGGTTCAACGGCTCCTCCGTGGCAATCTAAGCAGATCACGGAAAAAGGGGGATGAGAAATGAGGAATCCCATATCCAAACCGCATTTTTTAAATCTGCTATTATCAGCTAAATCTTCATATTCCAACATACTGATCAAAGATACTTTAAAATAAATTCAGCCAGCTCTTATTTCTAATTTGCAGTCCTGTGTAAGAAAAACTGTCTGGAAAGGAAATATCCGATGAACTATTTAGGTACGCTATCATTAGTGCACTCATTATTTCTAATGAAAATAATAAAATGAGTGAAATGGCAAGATAAAGATTCATCAGCTTGCTTTCTGTTACTAATCTTGGGCTTTTTACCATCAGTTTTGTGATGATAAATTTACCTCAAAGATTTTCACCAACTGGTTTCATTTCAAAATTACCTTTCTATCAAACGTATCCAAATTGCCATGCAAAAAGAAAAAAACCTATCCTATAAAGAAAACAAAAATTACTGAAGCCATGTGTGAATGAACCAACACTGCTTAAGTTAGGCAGAAGCTCAGATTTCTGATCCTGGACCTAACTGCGACAGAGAATACCAGACAATGAAACGTTACACCTGAACAAAACCAAAAGAAGAATCTAGGATCTTTACTCTTTCCTACTAAAATATCAACACAAAGATATGACCAGGACCTGGTGAAATTACTGACAACTCTCCAAACATAAATTCTGAAAAATATACACCTATATAACAATTCTTAAATGCTTGAAATAGTACTGCCATCACATCCAAAGTTGTCAGAGAAGGCTTAAGTAACTAACAAATTAAGTGGCATAAATTAAATTTCACTCAGAACTATACGTACGTGATCTTACCTAAGACGATGGAACAATAAAATTCTGAAAAGCAAAAGGGAAGTTCTTGATAGGCTCATGCCTCATGCAAACGACTAAAAAGAGCTAACCAGGGGAACAGAAGATGCTCTTAGACAGAGCTCATAAATCAAGAGCTGGCCAGGAAAATGCTGCCATTCCTGGTAGAGAAAAATCTAAAGAAGAACAAAGTCCTTAGAAACTAAAATTGCCATCAGCCCCAAATATACACGTTTCCGCTGTGTCCATGAACAAAATACATCTCAGACTCTATTTAATAAACCTTTAAAATATTTGTCACTTTACAGGACAGAGTTGTCAAAGAAAATCAAATGTGTGTGTAACAAACTAGACAAGCAAAAATGGAAAACACTCTCCTTAAAGTGTACATTCAGCTTTAAATAATATTTTGCTTTTTGAAACTAGATTCAAAGTAAGTTCACAAGAACGTTTCATTATAAACAAGTCTGTCAACCATCCCAAATTCAAAATATTATGGCAAACAACTTGAAATAAAGTTCTATATCATTATTGATTATCATTTCCATTTGATATCACAGAATGTTTCCATACCTCCATCTTCGCATTTGTCCAGCGAGGCACTTCGACAACCATATTAAACAAATTCTGCAGTGAAAAAAACAAAGACAGAAAATTGAAAAATTTTACCTATCCTTTATTTTTTCAGTTATCTCCTGTACAAGAATGCTTTAGTTTTTTTCCCACAAAAAATGTTTAGAGTCTGCATCACACATCTGCCTCTGCCCTAAATTTCTAGCAAAAAATTAGAGAAGTCGTTAAAACACAGCAGCCTTGAGGCCATCACATCCCTTCCACTGCAGGGAGAGAAGTTGCTGCCTTTCTGGAAACACCTTCCCTCGCAGTGACAGCTGGAACAGAGTCAGGAAACTGTTTCAGGTTTTCTCTTCAAACTAAAATAGGAGAGAGAGACGGGGTCCACCATGCAGGCCGAGGGCCTCGCCCTTCCCGTCTGCGAGGTGGTGTGACAACCTCTGCCCGACTCGGCACACGAGGCTGGTACAAAGATCAACCACAGAATTTAAATGAAAATACACAGAAAATTATGAAATAAAACATTTTGAACATTATAAAACAGCATTTAAATGCAAGCATTATGATCACAAGGTGAGACTAAGGCTGTCGGTGCAGGCAGCTGTAAAGCTCCCAGAGCTGGAGAGGGGCCTTCCTACGCTCAGCTGGCCTGTCCAGACACCTCTGCTTCCCTGAAGTCACAGAAGGACACCGCTTCCCTTCACCACTTCTCAACTCGGCAAAGCGCTTAAAGCAAAGCAGATGCACAGTCAATGGTGAGTGGAAATAACTTCCCACAGTGATTAGGAATTTAAGCATATAACTGCCTACAGTTTGGCCTCACAAAGAGACAGTCTTACAGTCAGAGCTGACCTGCATGGCATTCTGACATCAGCAACTAACAGCTTATGGCGGCAGAGCAGGGTCTGAACACATCTCTGTAAGTTGGACCCGGACCAGGGCTGGTCTGCAAGCTGAGTGCCATTGGTTCATTCAGAGACATTTACAGCAATTTGGTGGAATAATCCTTATGTCTGTTGAGCCTATTAATAAAATTTGGAACTTGAATTACACTTTTCTAAGAAGTCATTTTGATTGTATTTTTAAAGTATCAGTTCACAAGAGATTAGGAAAAAACCAAAAAACTAGCCCTTCCCCTCAGATCATTTGAGAAGCAGCGATTAAACACACTTATTCGCCATCGTGCCACACCTCAAAATCACCTGGAGAGCTTCAACCAGCTGAAAGGAGAAAGGTCCCCACATATTTGAATTCGGCTGTCCTGAGGTGGAGCCGGGACACGGCTCCTTTTAAAAGCTCTGCAAGCAAGCGGAGCCTGCGGCCAGAGCCGAGCTCCCCTGGCTTAGCACACTGTAAACAGTATCAGGGCCTTTCCGAGTGAAACCCAATGCTATTGAGTCAAAGAATGCTATTTACCCAATTAAATGTAAATGTCAATTGAGTTACAAAAGTAACGACGGTTTTTAGTTTTCCAGATAAGACTGAAGCCCACCGACGGCACAGCCGCACACCCACAACGACACAAGGAAGCAGGCTGAGGACCACTGCTCAAACATGGCTGCTCGCTGCACCTCGGCAGCCTCCCCGGTCCTGCTGCCAAGCCCCACTCGCCGTGCTCTGTCACGAGGTAGCCAGCACCAGCTCAAACACCTCTGAAGTAGCTGCTGAAAAGAAAAACCTAAGGAAATGGCAGATGTCCCATAATTTATTCATCCCCGAAAGCCCGGCTATAAGAGAGGACGAGTGTGCGGACGAGAACTCAGAGGGGACAGAGAAGACCAAGCCAGTGACCATCGACTCACACCCAACACTGACCAAAGCACTCACAGGGACCTGAACTGGGCAACAACAACAGAGAGGTGCGAACGTGAAGCCTGCACAGCACTCTCCCATCATTTGTCCCTGATCACTCATAGCGCACTTCCAGCCAGCTCTTCATTTCCTGGCTAAAATGCACACGACCTGCAATTTTTCAAAGCCAACATCAGTCAGCTTATCCTAGGATCAGTGTTCATGACAAACCAACAGTGGTCTGCTGACATTTATTAGAAAGGCTCAAAGATACAAAGGACACACTGCCATTCAGAAAGTCAGGTGTGGGCCTCCTTCACTTCTTTTCTTCCTCTCCATTCTTCCCTTCTATTTGTATTGAAGAAATCAAACGAAAACCAATAAGATATGAAAAAAGCAGTCAGTAAATTGTATACACTTGGAGAAAAAAATTGGAGGAAATCACCCTTCTTTCCTCTTTCTAACTCTCAAAACATCAAGGAACCTATGGATCTGGCATCAAGTAAACTATGGATGAAAAGCAAAGACAAGGAAAGCAAAAACAAACAAGTGGGATATATACACAATGGAATACTACTCAGTCAAAAAAAAGGATGAAATCTGGCCATTTGTGACAACATGGAAGGACCCTGAGGGTATTACGCTGAGTGAAATAAGTCAGAGGGAGAGAGTCAAATTCCGTACGATCTCACTCATAAGTAGAAGATAAAAACAACAACAAACAAAGACATAGATACAGAGATTGGATTAGTGGTTACCAGAGGGGAGGGGGGAGGGAGGAGGGTGGAGGGGGTGATAGGCACACGTGTGTGGTGATGGATGGTAATTAGTCTTTGGGTGGTGAACATGATGTTGTCTACACAGAAATCAAAATATAATGATGTGCACCCAGAATTTATATGATATTATAAACCAATGTTACCACCGTAAAAAAATAAAAAAAGAAAAAAAACAAGTGGGACAACATCAAACCAAAAAGCTTCTGCACAGCAAACGAAACCATCAATGCAATGAAAAGTCACCTATTGAATGGGAGAAAATATTTGCAAATCACATATCTGATAAAGGGTTAATAGCCAAAATACAAAGGAACTCATACAATTAATACCAAAAAAACAAACAATCCAATTAAAAAATGGGCAGAAAACATGAATAGACATTTTTCAAAAAAGACATAAGGATGGGCAACAGTACATGAAAAGATGCTCAACATCACTACTCATCAAGGAAATGCAACCAAAACCAGAATGAGATATCCCCTCACACCTGTCAGAATGGCTGTTCTCAAAAAAGTCAAGAGGTAAGTGTTGGTGAGGATGTGGAGAAAAGAGAACCCTTGTGTACCGTTGGTGGAAATGGAAATTGGTGCAGCCACCATGGAAGACAGTATGGAGGTTCCCCAAAAAATTAAAAATAGGTCTACCATATGATCTAGCAAATTCCACCTCTGGGTATATATCCAAAGGAAATGAAAACAGGATATTGAAGCCGTATCTGCACTCCCAAGTCCACTGCGGCACTATTTACAACAGCCAAAATATGGAAACAGCCTAAGTGTCCGTCAATGGATGCATGGATAAAGAAGACGTGGTATGTAAGCCCCAGTGGAATATTATTCAACCAGGAGGAAGAAAAACTCTGCCATCGGCGACAACATGGATGGACCTTGAGGGCATCATGCTGAGCAAAACAGAAGAAGACAAACACTGTCTGATCTCACTTACGTGTGTAATCTTTAAAAAAAAAAGCCAAACTCAGAGAAACAGAGAGTAGAAAAGTTGTTGCCAGGGGCTGGCGGGTAGGGGACATGAAAGAGAATTTAAAAAAATCAAAAACTCAAATCAGGCACGTTCTCAGAAATAAACTTTAAGTTGGCTGTATGGATTTAGAATATATTTTTCCCACTAAAACAACTGTTTCTGGGTTAACGCACAAAGTCTCTAGGAGCCTATAAAGTCTTGAGCCCCAAATGTCCATTCAGCCAACATCTGGGGCAGTGGTTCTCAAACTCCAGGGTGTGCAGGGTGCCCTGGAACACCTGCTAAACATGTAGACTAACCAGTCCGCACCAGGCAGAGATTCTGACTGGGCAGAGACGGAATGAGGCCAGGAACCTGAAACTTTAACAAGTGCGCCAAGTGGTTCCAAGGCAGACGGGTTAAGGACCATTTTGACAAACACCAGTTCAGGAAAATACAAGATGGCAGGCAAAGATGGTAGGAATGAAACAGCCCCACAGCTTGTGTGGAAGTGGATTCAAAGGATGGGGTCGTAAGTTTCAGCTGGAGTAGAGAATAGATGGAAACAAGGCTGGGAAGAGGGACCAAGGTGAGGAAGACAGGAGGAAAGTTGCCCGGCACCAGCAGGAGGAAGAGGCATCGAGAGCAGAGAAGTGAGACATCCATCGAACGGTCTGGTCCTTGGTCAAGAGCTAAGAAAGGTTTGACAGTCACATGTTTGAAAGACGTGTTGAGAACATATTTATTTTAGCACAGAGTTGGTACAACTATTTTTTCCTTCTCCTCTACCCCCAAAAGGCTTGTTCCTGGATTCCTAAACAGCCTTTCAAACCATCTTTTCCCTTATAATAAAAAGATGATAAACTGACCTATTTTCATAAAGTACCTTTACTTTAGACCATCTACCATGATAAACAACTTGCTACTAAAATGGGTTCATTTCCTGATTCTCTCTGGTTTTTCACTTATGAAATGAAATGGTAAGGAGGTACCTGGAAAAGTCAGGTTCATAAACAAGAAGCAGGCAGTGGGTGCCAGGGAATGGGGGAGGGGATGGAGAGTCAGTTTAATGGGACGGAGTTCAGTCTGGGAGGATGGGAAAGTTCTGGAGACAGACAGTGACGATGTTTGCACAACACGTGGAAGTACTTAACGCCACTGAACTAGACACTTTACACAAGTGTAGTAAATAAAATGGTCAATCTTATGTTACGTATAATTTACTGGAAGAAAAAAAGTGAAACGGCAATATCACCCCAGCTGCCTTAAAGAGACACAGAAGAACAGCAGAATGCACAGGAGGTCTTGCAGGGGGGAAACCGCAGAAGCACTTCCCAAACGCAAGCTATCATCACGGTCTGTAACAGACAATGAAGTGCCTCGCAAAAGTAAAAACCTTCAGATATACGTCATAGTCGTCACTTTGTGCTCTCTTTGTAGGAATGCCATTTTCCTTTAAAAGAAAACATGGTCTTTATGACTATAATTTCACAAGGAATATGGCTTCAGGGCAAGGCAGTGACAATACGCCCATACGAACCGTCCACTGCAGACGCCGTCCAGACGCCCGGCGTCTCCTCTCAGCATCTGCACACCCAGCGCACGAGCAACAGAGCATTTCATAAATAAGTTATCAGAAAAGCTACATCTCTTTCAAGTGTATTTTCCTAGTTTTTACAAAATAAGCAAAGGCACTGTTCAGTCTTTAAGGAAAGACTGGCGGTTTCCAGTGATTACACTTAAAAGAGTCATTTCGTGACTGAAATCAAACTTCAGGGAGCGTGACTAACGAGCCACGAACACTCGCACCTCCCGCCTGGGAACACCATGGTGTCACAGACACGCCCCATCAGCACTTCACTGTAACAAAGGAGGCAGCGGGTGTGGAGGAAAAATTATGCTGTAGGTAACTTTTACACGCCAAAACGACTACTAACGAAGGAAACAAAACATTATTATTCCAGGTCAGCCCTGTTCCTAAAATGCCACATCCCAGAGAACAGTGTGCAACAGTTCTAATCGGCATGGACGGGAACAGGGGAACCTCCCACACGACCACCGTGTGCACCGAGCTCCACTGGCCCGGAGTCAGCAGCATACCCCACTACCTTCCATCCTGCCCTGTCCCCAATCCTGCCTAACCCCAAATCTCATACTCCCCACACCCCTCCCTCCTCCTGAGGCAGAACAGAGGCCCCCTGGATGTTTACAGCCCACTCTATGTTCCACTTCCACCCCAACCTACCACAGGATTCCCAGAAATATCATCATTGCTGCTCTCGGGCACATGGATTTTGCCGTGAAGCAGCCCCCAGTCCCTGCTCCTTCCACTCTGGTGTCACAGCACTCACCACCCTTGGACTGACTCGTTTGTTCTCTGTTCGTCTGTCTCCTCCAACTAGTGGGACCTCCATACACCCTCCTCCCCGCTGCAGCCCTGGTGCCTGGAACACTGTCTGGCTCACAATAAGCATGCAATGATTTTTCTGAGTGAATAAATTATTGAAGAATGAATAAATGAACGCACGTACTTTCAGCCAGAAGCAAGGAGAGGTGGTGGGAGATAAGATATTTCGGTTAGACAGTTCACTGGCCAGAACAAAACACACGGGGACACACACTCCTCTCTCAGACACACAGTCATGGTGACGTGGAGCCCTCCCTGTCCCCTCTCTGGCTTGCTGCTCTCCCTGGACTCCAGCCCCCGTCCTGCAGCTGAACACTTCTCACAAGCAGTGAGCTGGAGGGACTGCTCAGGGCAGCCAAGAGGACGAGCTCGGATGGCCAGCACCTCCGTTCAGATCCCACCTCCATGACAGACTGGGTCCGTGACCATGGCAGGAACTTGAGCTCATTTACAAAGGAAGGTAATGAGCGTGGCCGAGACAGGCTGGGAGGATGCGGCTTGAGCGCTGAGCGTGGTCACGATCTTCATAATTCTCCCCACGGCCACCGCTACTGACGGTCCAGTCCTCAGGGGGCAGCACAGACCCACTTCAGCGCTCTGTACCCGCAGTGTGACACCTGACATGGCCCTGAGGGGACGCCACAGCCAAGCCACGCCAGCATCTGAGCAGCTCTTCACCAGCCTCTGCCCCTACACGGATCTCCCCACAGTCCCAGAAAACCCGGCCCCACTAACCAGCCCCATACAGTCTCGACCTGGAATGTAGTCCTGGTTAGTTTCCTCACAGCTGCGCCCTGTAAGACACGGCAATGAAATAAACCAACTAACGCCTCGGATTTTAAGGAAAGACTTCCCAGCTGGTGAGGATTAGTAGCACCCTCTACCTGTCACGCCATCTCGCCACCCAGTCGGCAGAGCGCGCGTGGCCCTGTGATGCTGAGCCCCAGCTCCCCCTGCAGCAGATCCCCTACTCCACTCACGTCCTTCCCACCTGCACGTCTGTCAATCAACTTCAGGTCCTAGAGAACAGCTCTTCAAAGCCCCCACTTTTCCAGTTGTACTTGTCCAGCACCTGTTTCATGGAGTGGTTGAGGTGCATGCACTCTGTGGGCAGAAACGCCACCTTGACACCTGGCGTGGACATGCACCAGCTGGTGACCCCAGACAAGTTCATAGAATGCCTTAGGCTTCAGTGTCCTTGGAGGTGAGAACAGCAACTCATAGGATTAAATAAAATGGTTTATGTTCACATGGTGCCTAGCAAACAGAAAATAATCCACAAATGTGAACGATATTACTATTAAAAATAAGGCTCTTGTTAACCTCCTGAATTCCTACCCTTCCATCTTTATTTCCTGTCCAACTGTAAGCTTTATGGCCCACTTGCCCCTTTCTCCCCAAGTCCTTCTGGAAGAATCTCACACGAATTCTAACTCATGAAGGAGGCTGGCAATCCTGTTATAATAACTCCACTGACCCTCCTGACGTCTGACCACATTCCTTCCTTTCAAGACGCTTCCAAAAAGCATTTTACGGTGATACTAGAAGTGCGTATTTTCATCCCCGAAACCAGTTAGAACAGTACCTCTGTGGAGTCCACCTTCAGAGGGATATCGTGGAAGGGGGAGACGTACTGGCCGGCAGCGTCCTCTGCAAAGAGAAAGACGGATTAAAGCTCTTCAGGGCAACTGCACCCTCGTCCACCTTCAAACTTCAAAGAGGGTTTTCAAAATTAACTTTAACTCTTGATTTAAAGTTTAATTCAACTCTATTCAACTCTTAAAACTTGCTCCAACCTGATCACCAAAGAGAGACAAAAACCAAGGAAACCACATTTGCTGCTGAAATCATTTACTCATCCCTGTGGCTTACAACATCCAAAGCAGAGAGTGCCTAAAATAGACTAAAACACTACAGATGAAAAGTCTCACTTTTGAAAGACTCATTAATAAGTGATGTGACTAAAACTGATGCCAATTTCCCCAGGAGAAACCTAACAACAGGATTTCCAGTTTCCACCCAAATCCAGCCAACAGAGGTCTGAAGGTCCCGCCCAGCTGAAAGAACAGAAACAAATCGTTTGTTTCCAGTCAAAGCGATAAGGATGCTAATATTAAAGTAAGCTTAAAACAAAAACTGCAGTAACAGACACGCGCTTATCTTCAATTGCATACTGAAATGTGTATTTTAAACACTTTTTAAAGTATATATTATTTAAATAAATACAACGATCCAACATGAACTTTCATTGGAATGCATCTGCTTCCAAAAGCTGAGTTTAATACAGCCATAGAAATTTTCACCTTGTAATTCCTAACTCAAGGTGTGTCTTATTTCTGGCCTACTACTTCTTTGGCATAATCTTCAAATTTAGACTTTAAAAATATTTTAACAAAACAAGGACTAGTTGGCACCCCAATAGCAATGAGTACACCCAGCCCCCGAATCTTGATTTCTAAATGCCATTCTCCAATCAAAAGATCGAGAGCTTCTTGAAGAAGGGGCTGATTCCAAGCCTGAGGCAAAGAAAACACAAGACCTAACCCCAGAAATCAACCAGATGCTCAAAAAACAAAAGGCTCAAGGTATGTCAAAAGGAAATGGAGAAAAAAAGAACTCCCAAAGGCCAAGACTGGACAAGTTGAGCAACAAAATAAATAATGGAGCACTGGATTATAACCCAAAGTGTAAAATGAACATACATGAGTCTAAAGTATAAAATGAATATACATGTATTAGTAATTTGTATTACTAATACAAATAAGTGATTTATAATAAAGAAATAAGAGAGAGGAGACAAATCTTCCTTACAGAAGATTCCAAACGATTTTTGTCAACGTCCCCCAAGTGTGGACTGGACTTAGTGACTCGCTTCCAAAGAACAGAACACGCAAAGGGCAGAGCAGTCACACCGCAGCGGAGAGACCGGACAACAGCACCCCACCCAGTGATGCAGTCAGCATCACCAGGGACAGGCTGGGACAGCAGGCACCTCCTGATGTGCTGTGACGAGTGGGGCACTCCATTCTGCGCATTCTTCCCCAAAACCCACAGCCCAGCCTCCCCATGGGAAAGACATCCGACACACCCAAACCAGGAGACATATACAAAATACCTGCCCAATACTCCTCAAAAGTCTCAAGGTCATAAAAACAAGGAAAGACTGAGAAACTGTCAGACCAGAGGAGACCAGTGAAACATGACGTGGTACCCTGAACTGGATCCTGGAAGAGGAAAGTGACATTAGTGGAAAACTAGCGATAGCCAAACAAAGCCGCAGGCCAGTCAGTAGTACGTGCCCATGCTGGTTTCTTAGGTTTGATAAACTTGCAAATGGTAACGGAAGATTTTAACATTGGGGGAAAGTTGGTAGAGATATACTGGAATTCTGTACTATCTTTGAAACTTTGCCAAGTCTAAAATTACCCCAAAATAAAGTTAATTTAAACAAACATACAAAAACAAGCCACGGAGTCAGCCCGATATAGTTAGAAGCACGTAACAAGGGCACCACTCCACCAACACTTGCTCTCCCCGTCTCACGCTGAGTGGGTTTCCCTCAGCACTGCCCACCCAAGTTCTGGAAGGGAGCAGTCGTGCTGCTGCTGCTGTTTGCTCTGCTGTGCTCACCACCGGACCCCAGGGCCCAGAAGGCACTGAGCACCGAGCAGGCATCCAGCAAACACGTGCTGAGCAAACATCTGCTACCTTCCAACTGTCAACGTGAACTTTCCTTTCCCACCTAACAACAAGCTGACTCTCGAAGGACCTGTCCACAGGGATGGAAGGACGGAAGGGCTCACAGGTAGCAAAGTATATAAAACTCTGGCCACGATCGATAGAGCTCCTGTTCATCAGTTGGAAAGGACGCCCCTTTAACAGCCTTCTCTCTCGCCAACCACATCAAATTTCAAACTCTGCCTGACTTTAGAGTCATCAACAACCAACACAACAACACAAAAAACAAAATTATCTGTTTGTTCATGATTATTTACTTTTGTATAAATAAAGACATTTAAGTGGGTCCCACTTACATATTTTCTATTAAAACAAAATATAGTGGTGGGAATTGAAAATGGTAGAGTCACGGAAAAGAGTGTGGCAGTTTCCCAGTTTCTCATAAACTTAACCATGGGACGCAGAAATCCCACTACTAAATACTGAACCAAGAGAAATGAAACTCATGTTCACCCCAAAAGCTCTAAGCAAATGTTTACAGTGGCGTTATTCAAAACCACCAAAAACTGGGAGCAAATGCCCAACTGGTAGATGGATACACAAATTCCGTTACGCCCACACGATGATGTTTTACTCAGTAGTATACTAGTCCACGATACAAAGGAACAACGATTGATATACACAACAAACGAATAATCTAAAATGCAGCAGGTGAAGTGAAGAGAAGCCAGACGCCGTTCCACTTAGATGAGATTCTAGAAAAGGCAAAACTACAGGGGTAAGGGCAGGTCAGTGGCTGCTGGGGGTCGCGCATAGAGGGTGGGGTTGACTCTCAAGAGTGCCCACAGGAAACTCTTTTTGGAGTGATGGACTGTTCTGTACCTTGTCTGTGATGGTATTAAAACGCATCTATATTTCTATCAAGACTCAGAACTGTTCACAAAAAAGAGTGAATTTTACTGCCTGTAATTTTGTAAATAAATATGGAGCGAAAAAAAATAGGAGGTTAAGAAAAATATATATTAATGTGTAAATGGAAGCTCTTGTTCCAAAGAACAATCCCCAATCTGTGATTCTATTCTCTGCTTTGAGTTACAAAGATACAGCAGAATTCTGAGGATTAGAAAAATACCATCCTTCAGTGGATTCCTTCAGTTGTCACATTTGGGACCTACCACTGTGATGGAGATTAACAATAATGGCAGCTCTGACGATCCTGGAGCTGCACAAACCAGAGAAGTTCATTATTAAAATCAAGGCAGCAGAGGAACCTCAACAGGCGGGCTGGGCCGCCTTCTAAGAGGGAAGAGAGGGCAGCTTCAGCACACCCACGTGGCGGTCAATGTCCCGGCCTTCTAAGAGGGAGGAGAGGGCAGCTCCCGCACACCCACGTGGCAGTCAACGTCCCGGTCTTCTAAGTGGGAGGAGAGGGCAGCTCTGGCACACCCATGTGATGGTAATGTCCCCGAAGCTCCAGGGCTCCCACCACCTGGGGACACACCCCGCAGACTCGCTGCGATGCAAGAGTGTGCTACTGGAGTCTGAGGAAAGGGCAGGACCGGACGAGGCCCAGACGGCTGCAGCGGGAGAGGGAGAAGCGCGCCAAGGCACCCCTCTGCAGGGGTGATCCAAGCATCACATTCCAACCCAAGGCGATGCAGCAGACCCGTCTACACTGTTTCCTAGCTGCCATATTGGAAGGTACAAAGAGCAGAAACGGGCAAATGTCTGACACACAGCACACCTAGTAAGGAGCGATTTGGATCAGGAAATAGCATAAATAAAAACATAAAAATGAAGGAACAAAGGATAAAAAAATTATTTCTGGAGAAATAAAAATAAAATATGGCCTTAGATCTCAGATAATGATAGAGCTTTTATGGGCAATATACCAATAAAGTCGCAGAAGAGCCATAAACTCAGAGGCCAGGGGCCTGACTTCTAGTTACTGAGCTTGATAAAGTCACTCAATTCTTCCAAAACTTAATTTTCTCAATTTCCTCAAGTTAAGCAAATACAGTTTGGCATGTAAAAGGCAACGCGTTAGATGCGCGAATAGGAAAGTCCTAAACATGAGCTCCGCGCACGGTGAGACAGGGCAGGACTGCAGGCGGCAGCTGCCTCGGTCCCTTTGAGCTCAGGGTCCTCTGGACAAGCAGAGAGCCAGCCTTGGCCTGGAGCAAACGGAGGGAGCAGAGCCCGGTCTTCCGGGGTCGGTGCTGAGGGCGCCACGGTGCTCCTTCAGAGGGCATGAGATTCTCTCAGGTGGATTTAAGACGGACCTCCACCCCGGGGGCTCCCGAGAGAAGGGCCAATCCCCTTCACACACGAGCCACAGGCACGCACACAGCAGGCATGTCTTCAGGACGTCGGGCTGAGGCGCCCGTCAGAGACGGCCCTTGCTCAGAGCCTCGGCGGGAGTCAGCCACACGTCTCAGGCTGGAACCTCCCTGTCCGAAGCTCAGCTGGTTGTTTCCTTAGACTTGAAACCAAGGTGTTGTTGCCAATTTTTTTTTTACATATATGTTGTTTAAACAAAGCAATGCACGTTCATCATTCACGTTCAAAAGTCCCCACGTCTCTCCAGCGAGCCCCGCCTCTTCCTGTAGGTTAGAGGATTTGTTCCTACTTACCAACTTTAGACAGTATTTTTTGATTCCAATACTAAGTTTAGTTCATTTGACTCTGACTGATCCCTGTCAAATCTCTACTGTGTAGCTTTATTCCTGGTTCTATCCAACGTATGTTCTCGACTCTACGAACCTCTTTTTACCTCTTTCCTCATGCTTCTCTTCTCATTTTTGTCTTCTGCACTTTCATTTCTTCATTCAATGCTGATAAGCGGTTCTATAATCGCTTTGAATTTTCTATGCCTTCCCTAAGGAAAACCTGGAGTGCTTGTTAAACAGATCTCTGGATCCCATACCCAGGGAATCAGAATCCTAAGGAGAGAAATCTGAATATCTGTATTTTTTTTCAGCCATCCCCAAATAATCCTCATGCTCCGTCAGGTTTGAGAAGCATTGTCCCTGTGCTGATTCTTGGCCACCTGGAACGTTGTGATTCAATCTCTTTCCTGCTCAGCTTCTGTTTTGACCTGTGCTTCTAACTACCTGTCTTCCCCTGTCGGTCATAACCCCCTCTATAAGTTAGTCCAGGGCCCTGCAGACGCCATCGCAACGATGGAAGCCTCCTTACCCGCAGCTCCTGTGGGACCTCCCTCCTCAGGCTGCAGTCCGACGCTTCCCTGGCATCTACGACTCCGTGGTGGTCTCCAGCGGAGGCCCGTCTCCTGCACGCCACGCATTCACCCTCTTTGGTGGACACACTTGTTCTGCAGGAGCACATCCCCAACCTGTGTTCTGTCAGAAGGCTGCACATGTGCGGTAAACTTCCCAGGTCCTCAAAGGTCTGAAACGTCTCTATCCAATCTTCATCCTCGGTCCGTGGCTGTCTGGGTGGAGAATTCTACGAGGACGATGGCTCACTCTCAGAATTCTGAAGGCACCGCGCCAGTCGAGAGTGTTCAGGTTGCTGTGAGTCAGACTCGGGTCCGATTCTCACCCTTGCAGGTGCCCCGGCCCCTGTCCTCCCCCCTTCCTCTGTCCCTGCCCCAGGACTTTCAGGATCTTCTTTACAGCCTCAGTTTTCTGAGATTTCACAGTAAAGCGTCTGGGACTCAAAACACGTGGGTCCTTAAGTTCCTAGATCAAACAATTTCTTCTCCACTTCATCTGTTCTTTCCTTCTGGAGCTCATACTGTCAAATGTCAGACTTTCTGGATTAAATCTCTATGTTTCTTCTTTCTATCTCTTCTGTCTCTTTGACATTTTTACTCTTTTCTGGTAGATTTCTTTACCTTATATTCTAACTTTTCTGTGTTAGTTTTGTAGGCCTGCCATAACAAATTAGCACAAACCTGGTCGCTTTAAACAAGAGAACACCGTTCGACCCAGCACACCTTGTATTGAGCTCCTTGTGCTGACAACCACATTTTAATCTCCAAGAGATCTTTTCTTTGCCTGCCTTTTCTCCATAGCCTCTTCTTCCTTTTTAACGAATGCAATAGCTTCTAAAATCTTGGAGGACACCCATTTGACTTTTTAAAATTCAAGTTCTTTCTTTTCCTTTTTCCCCCTCATTTAATGTATACTTTTTTTTCTGTTTAATTTATAAGGTTTCTTTCTATTTCTTCATTCATTCAGTAAATACTTCATGCTGAGCACTGTTTTGGGTACCAGGTATACAAAGTCTCTGCTCTTAGGGCAATTCTGTCCCAGTAGGGGTAGAAAGACAAGGAACATGTGTATACTGCTTTAGGCACCACACACCCACACAGGGAAACACACCAGGGTAAGAAGAGTGAATGACGGAAGGGGTAACACCTGATAAGGAAGGTCAGGGAGGACCCCTGTGACATGCAACGTTGCAGCACAGACCCGAATGAAGTGAGTCAGAAGGTCAAGCAGACACCCCGGGAGGATACGCAGGACCTTGTACACTACGGTAGACATTTAAAATTTATCTTGAGTGAAACAGAAAGCCACTGGGGTTTTGAGCGGAGCCTGGACACGATCTGACTCACATTTTAAAAGGGTCAAGGTGACTTCTGTGTGGAAAGCAGACCATGGGAGACAGAGTGGAAGCCGAGTGAGGAATCGGGAGGCTACCGCAACTGGTCAAGTGGAAGATGATGGTGACCAGTATAAAGCAGCAAGGTGGGCGTGGAGAGGAGTGACTGTCTTCTGGACACATTCCAAAAGCAGAGCTGAAGGGAGAGACCGAAGAACGGGGGGGGGCGCGGGGGGGGAGTAACAGGAAGAGGGGCAACAAGAATGATCCCAAGTTTGCTGTTACAGATGTGAGGATGAGTGGCTGAAGAGGCAGGAGTTCTGTTCCATCGTGTGAACCTTGAGACGCTGCTTGGACATCATGTGGGGATACAGGTGGAAAGCCGGACACGGAAACTCTCAGTTCCAGAAGAGAGTGGGAGGCACAGACAACACGCATCTAACACCGTGGGTCTGGATGGGATCACCTGGAGCAATCACAGTGGCCTGCACACTGACCCTTGGTCAAGTCCAGCCCACGGCCTGTTTTTACTGCTGTAAATAAGGTTTTGCTGGAACACAGCACACCCAGGTGTTCACTCTGGCTGCTCTCGTGCTACATGGGCAGAGCTGTGCAGCTGTGACAGAGAACACATGTCCCGCAAAGCCTACTTACTATCCAACCCTTTACAACCTTGCCTTAGAGAGAACAGATAGAATGGGCTAGGGACTGAGCCCTAGGGCATGTCAAATGTTAGAGTTCAGAAATATGAGAATGACCCAGCAAGGGAGAATGCAAAGGAGAAGCCATCAAAATAGGGTAAGAGAGTGTTGTCCCAGAGGCAAAAGGGAAGAAAAGTGAATCAAGGAAGAGAAAGTGATCGACTGTAAAAAACACTGCTGGGAACTCCTGCGAGCTGAGAACTTACAACTGATGCCTGAGTTTGCTGCACAGAGGTCACGGTGGCCTCGACAACAGCAAAAGTCCGGGAGCGTGCGGTGACCAAAGTCCACCTGAAGCTGGTCCCTGATGATCTGGTTTACGCTGGAGAAGAGACTAGAACACCTGATGTGTGCCCACAACGGAGAGGCTCGTGGAAGGGCCAGCTCCCGGAGACGTGTGGGGGGTTCCTGACTGCCAGGACGCAGAGCTCTGCAGGGGTAGCAAGACCACTGGGCCATCCTACTTCCCTCCAACATCTTCATTTCCTACAGAAGGCGCTAACCACCTCTCAGCCCCAGCCTGCACGGTGAAGCTCCGTGTGCGATCCCATAACAAAACCTGACTTCACCCCCTGCGTCAGCCTCCACATCCCACACCAACATGTCTGTGAGCCCTCCGAGGTCCTGAAAAGCGGTTCAGCTTCTTCCTAAACTGGTACAGCCCCTGAGCACAGGCCAGAGCGGGGACTTCCTGCATGCTGCTCCATCAATAACCACAACTCCCTCCGTTCTCCTTTTATAGTATTCCAAAATGTCTAGCTCTGATGGCTCCCTGTCTGCTGTTTTAGGATTGTTCTTTTTAATTCACTTACTGTCACTTTAACAGGATATAACCTAACGAACTCTATCAGGCCCATCAATGTACACTGGATACGGCCAAACAGTGTCAAAGCTCGCCCTTCAACTGGACTGAAAGGAGACTTTACTCCATCATTTTGTACGTTATCTACACAATCGTCCCTCATACCTGCGTGGGATTGGTTCCAGGACCCCCTCACCACTCCACGTGGATACCGAAAGCCGTGGACGCTCAAGTCCCTTAGTCAGCCTTCTGTGTCTGCTGGTTCCGCATCCTCACATTCAACCAACGGCAGATGGTAAACACAGCACTACACACAGGATCCGGGTTGGTTGAATCCTCGGATGCAGAACCCGCGGATACGGAGGGCTGACTGTATGTTTTTCTCTCATAACAGCAAGTCCTATCGGGATGAAAGTTTATTACTTGTACTATTGGGTGAGAGAATTTAACGGAATGAGAAAACCATATCTGATTATATGTATATATGCCAAATAGCTACACGTTATGCCAAGTACCAACATACTATTAGATTACATGCTACATTGCTAAAACCATTCATAGAGATTCTACTGGAAGCGTTAGCTATGATGAAAATCAAACAAACGTAAGTAACTTTTCTATGTTCACACAATAACCATTACTTTCTGTTGCATCAACTCAAATTCTACGATACAAGCCAATCTAAAGAAAAGTTGCAGGAACTCATATATTTAAGACTCGAACACGTATTTTGTGGATTATTCACAGGAAATTTTATTAGGTCCAAATGTATGATATATTCAACAGCAGATTCCACCTGCTACACAAATGATGTACTTAGAAAACCTGTAGTAACTTCAACATAAGCATATGCTTACTGTGAATGATCAAATCAGTTCATTGTTAAAGAACTGGGTGACTCATTCTCATGCTAAATGAAAGCAACCTGAACCATCCACAGCACCGTCTCTAAGTTTCTCTGTCATCACCAGCCGCCCACCCCACAGCAACAGAATCCAAACTACGACAAGCACAGCTTCTCCTCATCCTTTACGAAAAGTGTAAAAAACTAAAATAGTGATCCTTCAAGTTACTAACAAAACAAAACAAACAAAAACATGCAGGCTATCCAAGGAACACTGACATGCAGTGCTGTTTGTGGCCCCACGTAAACAAGTCTAACTTCATTATGATTTCACAATTAATTCAGAGACTGCAGGGCAGTAACCATCAAAACTCTGAGAACCAGGAATTATTCACTGGGACATACTCAAAATACTCAATTTTATCCACATCCCCTTGCTGTTGCCCTCCACAGATCGTAACAATGAGAATTTTTGATCTCAGGTCTTAAAGTAAAAGGGGAAAAAGAACATATATTAAATGCCTACCATGCTACCAAAGATTATCTACTGATAACCTGTACACACGGTCTCATTTAACTGCCCCAGTAATTCTATAGAATTATAACTGCTGTCCTCATTTTACAGACAGAAAAACTGAGCTAAGGGCTGTCAAGTGACACCCAAGATAGTCAAGCCAGACTTACAACCTAAGCGCTTGACAATTAATCTAGAACAATTTCCAAGACACACTTGCTTCTGGAATCTTCAGAAGTCATCTCATCCAGCACTTCCCAAACTGAACTTCACGAAACTCTAGGGTCACTAAGATGCTAACAAATATTCTGAGAACTGGGGCCCTGGGGTTCAAAACTGTGGGACAAGTCACTTTCCATCAGAATTTCCCAGAACTTTAATAGGCACATTGTGACTCTCTGAGAAGGTGATAAAATGGAGTGTTCGGCTAATCTCTTAAACCATGAAGCCCTTTGTTTGAAGAAAACCTGACAACACCCATGGGATGCTTGTGCTCGACTAGGCACAGTCTGGAAAAGGGTCACCCAGCCCAATCTCCTCTTTCCATGATTTCATCAAACAAGGTACAGAGATTAAGTGACTCCTCAAGGCCACACACAGTCACTAACGGGGCCAGGGCCGCCCCGAGGAGGCCTGAGCACTCCACCAGGATGCTCTTTCCCTCCGTCATCCGGTCTCACTCCAGTACTAACTATTTCTACAACCTTCAACACCAACTAACAGGAAAGAAGTGTTACATGAATCATTCTGACTCTTCTGAATGGCAGTGAAGAGAAACCGTTTACAGAAAAGGAGCTCAAAAATGGTCCCCCTCCCACTGCACTCGCCTCTCAGAGACTTGGGATGCATCTGGAAACGATTC
Organism: Equus asinus; assembly: GCF_041296235.1. NCBI lineage: Eukaryota > Metazoa > Chordata > Mammalia > Perissodactyla > Equidae > Equus > Equus asinus. The sequence continues at coordinate 1,506,683 of NC_091792.1, forward strand.
CACTGTAATAACGCTGAGTAACACAGTTGGGCCAAGCGGTCCCATAGGCACGTTCTTCTCTGCAGTGAGCCAGAAGTGCGCCCCAGGACCGCACAGACACTGCCAGAGCCAGAGACATCCAACAGTGACACGGTTACTCAGAGCACCTTGCTCCCCGTTTGCCCCTGGTCCCGCGCCCCGCGTTGGGGTCCACAGTCCTGGGCCAAGCATGCCATCTCGTGTTCATCTCAGCAACTGCTGAACCCGCCCCACCTTCCAATGACCATCTCATGGCCTGGCAGCTCCCCAAAGCACACTTCCCTTTCTCCCAATTCTTGCCCATTTACCTCAAAAAAACCTTTTTTCGTCTCTTCTGCCATTTACCCCAACTGAGTGAAAAAGTATTTTATTTGTGGCATTCTAGTCACAGCAAAATCACAAGTTTGGAATATACTTGTAGCTGAAGAAACAGACCAGGGCAAGAGGCCAACAGACCCCAGAAATGCCCTAACGGAGGACTGCCCCAACAGAGACTGGGGAGATCCGTTAGTCATTCAGAGAAGGTCTTGAAGGCCACCGCCAGGTCAGCTGCTGCAGTTCAGAGCCAAAGACATGGGCCTGGGGGAAAGAGACACGGCAACCACCTGCGAAGCACTGCGCCAGAGTTCAGGGCTCTGCAGGGCGAGGGCAAGGACTCCCCATTCCGGAGCCAGCGGGGTCGGGCGCGCCCCACATGCTCCAGGCTCCTTTGGACTGCTCTCTCCCAACCAGCCTCCAAGCAGAATGTTTCCAGTGCCTCTGTACTTCCCTTAACTACTGCAGAAGCTACAAATCTCCTGAGGGCAGTACCCCGCCCAGCAGCGTCCAGCACACCCCCTAGTATCTACCGACTATTTTGTCTGTGATTAATCACTGTACTTATGCAAATCTAGAATTCTTTCCCCAAATATGCGTTAGACAAGCGTTCATCAGCTTAAAAACCTGGCTGTCACTTTGAAAGCCTGTTTCTACAGAAAACTGTTCCCAATATCACCACATGGTAACCTTTTGGAACACAACCCATTTGGGAATTTGGGACTTCCAGTTCAGGGCTCCCCACCATCTGATCGGTCCTGACCAAACAAGGATGAGAGAACATGTAGTCTAGACACGAAGCAACCAATTTTGAAGAAAATGGGAATGTGAGTACCAGCTGCATTATAATCCCAAGACGTTAGGCAGCTCGGTTTTCCCTCTCATCGAATCCCCCTGGACCCCAAGCTCAGGCGGGACCCTGCTGTGGCCGCTCTGCAGGCACAGAGGTCCACAGCGGCCGCGGGCACTGCAGTAGCCTCCACCCGGCCGGCCCGTGCCGCGGGCTCACCGCCGCCTCCCCGGGTTCCCGCAGCCCCGCCGCTCGGACGGGAAACCGGGTCGCCTCGAGGGCCCGGCGGGGCGGCTGGGGGGTGACTGGACCCGGGGGCCGCTGCGGCCGCGCAGGGCGGGTCTGTCCCCGGGAGAATGGGGGCGTGCCCGTGTCCCCGGGGAATGGACGCCAGAGGATGGGGGCGGGTCTGTCCCCAGGAGGAGGGAGGAGGCGGGGAGGATGCGGGCGGGCCCGTGTCCCCGGCGGCGGATGGAGGCGTGGGGGGATGGGGGCGGGTCTGGCCCCGGTAGGAGGCGGGGAGGATGGGGGCGGGTCTGGCCCCAGGAGGAGGCGGGGAGGATGGGGGCGGGTCTGGCCCCGGGAGGAGGCGGGGAGGATGGGGGCGGGTCTGTCCCCGGGAGGAGGCGGGGAAGACGGGGACTGGCCCGGTGTCCCCGGGGGATGGAGGCGGGAGGATGGGGGCGGGCCTGTCCCCAGAGGAGGGAGGAGGCCGGGAGGATGGCGGCGGGGAGGCGCACCCGCGGACGTTCTGGGTCTCGGGGCGCCAAGCAGAGGGCACAGGGCGCAGGTCACCTGCGGGCGGGGCCAAGGTGACGGGCCGCTGGGCCTTCCGACCACGCAGGGCGGCCCCAGTGACCGGGGGAGGGGGCGGGCCTTATCCCAGGGAGCCGACCGGGCGGCGGGCGAGGGGACCCGGGAGGCCCAGGGCGGCCCCGCACGACACGGCACGGCGACCCCCTCCCCGCGCCCCGGCACTCAGCCGCCGTCCCCTCGCGGGCTCCCGAGGCTGGACCGCGCGGCGGCGGGGCGGGCCCGGGGACGGAAGGACGGACAGAGGGACGGACGCGGGGACGGAGCCCCGTACTCACTGAAGAAGAGGCGGTAGCCGGGCTCGCCGGGCCGGCCGCGCTCCTCCGTGCCGTACCCGGCCATGGCGCGGCGCGGGGCCCGGAGCGCGGGGCCCGGGGGGCGGGCGGCGGGGCGCCGGGGCCGCAGCAGCCGCAGCAGCGCGCGCATGGCGGCGAGGGGAGTGGCCGGTGCGCCCGCCGCCCCGAGGAGCCGCCGTCCGGGAGTCTGCGCGCCCGAGGAGCCTGCCCGCCTGCGCCCCCTGCCGTCCGAGGCGCCTCTCCGGGCTGCGCGCGCTCACACCCCGCCCCGAGCCCCGAGGCGGCCCGCCACCGCGCCGGGACCCGCAGGACGAGGCCCCGCCCGCGAGCCCGCCGCCGCGCACGTGCGCACCCGCGCCTGCGTCCCTCACGGCCCCGCCTGCGCCCGCTGTCCGGACGGGACGTTCGCGGTAAGGATGGGGTCCTGACGGTCCCCGCTCCGTGCGCCTCTGCGCTAGATCCCGTCCCACGTGGAGACTAGGCGGGCGCGCGCACACAACGGCATCTGTCCCCGTGGCGTACCCATCAGGCCTCCTTGCGAAGACGTGACCTTGACCTGACGTACAGCAAGACACGGTAAGTGACCTCCTCGAATGCCAGTCCTCCACGAAGCCCTGTCCTGTGCAGCCAAGCAGGGCGCACGTGTCCCTTCTTGCTCTTACGTGTTCACGCTGCAGTGGCACATGGTACCGTCCCTGTGTGTTTCTGACTATCATCTTGCCCACGTCACCCTGACCAACCCCGTGGGCTGTTAACGTGCCGGGAACTTCAGCTCAGCATCCTTGTCGGTCGCGGCACCAGGCCTGAATATGACGATGGCTCATTTGTCGTTGAGTTAAATTGCGCCGGGAACTGCCTCTCTACCTAACCTCTCTCATCGGCGTACGAAATTCTCGTTATCGACTTTCCAGAAAACTCGTGCAAACAGTGGTCCATGGGCACTGTCTCCACTTCTTCCTAGGCTTTCCTCATCTCCCCAAATGGACTTCCTCCACCTTCTCAGGCCCATCACTGACGACCTGCTGTCAGGTTGGAAGATCACTGCTCACAGCAAATCGGAGTGAAGAATCCAGAAGAGAGCAGGGAATAAGATTTTTTTAATTACAAGTTAAAACTTTTAAAGACAATTAAGTATTTCAGTGATCCTGTCTATAAACTGAAAGCAAGAGGAATAGCAATTTTACAGAAAGAGGCAAAAAAAAAATGCCTAATGATCATATCAAAAACTGAGTAAAATGGTTTTAATTAAAAGAGAAGGCATTTTTAAAATAATAATCTCAACATACTGTAATAAAAATTGGTTTACAATATAATAATTATAAGAATATAGTTCTAACTTAAAATCCTGGCTCTTACAAGATAAGACAAACATCTTTATGCAGATTTTGTTAGCTAATTTATAGTAATTAAGTCACGAGTACAGATCTCATTCTGGTCTAAACTAGGTAACTTCTTGCTCTGAGTGGTCAGGGGCCCAGATGAAAAATAGGAGCCGTGCTACTACACAAGAGGGGAGAAATAAATATTGGAGAACAATCAATGGTCTGCCACAGATGTTATTTTCTTTCCCTGTAGTGCAATTCTTTTGGAAAGGTCTATGAGAACTCTACATATTTCTACTGCAGTTGTGGACAGGCTCCACATTCTTCCTCTCTCGCACCTGGTTCTTTCAGCATCTCCCACTATCCATGGTAGTTAAAATTAGAAGACGGGTCTACACCAGTTCCAGAAAGGGTCGCTAGGAGGCGTTGTCGCTGACCACGTGGACTCTCTACGTCCTTTACAGATCCTAAAATGTCTCTGCCAACAGTGGTGGCTTGGATGGCCAGTTACAGTTGTCCAGTGTAGGGCCAAAATTGCCAGGCCTTTATAAGCCCAGTGATTGGATGTGGGGTCCCTGCAGGGGGGCATGATGGGCAAAGCAGCTAAGGCCACCCCTGGAGAGGCCGATGGCTGAAGCAAAAGGTCCTTCATTAGAGCCGCACGTCCAGCGACCACAACTGGGAACCTGCAGTGGAGCCGGGAGCTGGAGCTGGAGCAGCATCAGATAGCCAGGGTCCCGGTTCTGCTTCTGCGGTTAGCATTGGCAAGCATCTCACAAAATCTACCACGGTCATAGTTGTCATTTTCTGAAAGGCTGGATTATCCTAACAGGGAATAAAAGAATTTTACAATTGTGGAGTAGTCATTTATGTGTTAACTTTTATAAAAGCAGAATATGTCTCTAAAATGAATTATTATCCTTACCTACAAAATGATAAAAAAGCAAATTTTAAAAATTGCTAATTGCCATTGCTCATGCTTGCTAACCAATAGCTAACATTGGGGGCAGGGCTGTGATATAAAGCAGTATTCAATAAAAGCAATGAGAATTTTAAAACAACTTATAACATTTTCTAATTTATCTGTTTAGAGACACACAGACTGTGATATTTCACTGGCCTTTTGAATACTTTATCCAAAGGGGCAACTTTAAAAATATGCTCGTGTTGTCAAACATTTAAAATATCCATCATATTATCAAATAAGTGTTCCAAAAATATTTATAAATGTTACTTAGAGTTCATGTTCATCCACTATTTGTCAGCCACATTTTTTCTTTCTAAATACATGTAAAAATTCTGTCACTTCTCATTTAAATACTATTATTCTATTGAGAAACAAAGTTATTATCACAATACAACAAAACAACAGGAGCTTTGTCTGCTAACTTTAGATCTTAAAATATTATATTACACTATACTATTATTAAATTCAATGCTGTAGTGAATTTATTTTTCTTAGTAAAATCAATCATACCTCAAGAGAATAAGACAAGCCACAGACTGGGAGAAAATATCTGCAAAAGATATATCTGATAAAGAACTGTTATCAAAACATACAAAGAAATCTTAAAAATCAAAAGTAAGAAAACAAACAACCTAATTTAAAAATGGGTAAAAGAAGGAAAGAGCAAATAGTGAAAAAGACTGCAAAGAGATTGAGTACGTTGTCGGTGACAGAGCCTGAAGTTGTCCCCCAGTATCAATACTCCTCTTCTCTTATAGCAAACGAATTTTGGGCTGCCCTGAGTACAAACCACACTTGCCAGCCTCCCTTGCAGTAGGTGTGGCCATGTAAGTAAAGTCCACCAATGGGACAAAATCTAGGAACATTCCTTAAGAAGATGTGGTATATATACAATGGAATATTACTCAGCCATGAGAAAGAAGGAAATCCTGCCATTTGCGACAATATGGATGGAACTTGAGGGTATTATGCTAAGTGAAATAAGTCAGAGAAAGACAAATACTGTATGATCTCACTTATATGTGGAATATTAAAAATTTTTTAAAAGGCCAAACTCATCAAAACAGAGAGTAGAATGGTGGTTGCCAGGGGGTGTGGTGTGGGGGAAATGGGGAGATGTTGGTCAAAGGGTACAGACTTACAGTTTTAAGATGAATAAATTCTGAGGACGTACAGCATGGTGACTATAGTTAACCATACTGTACTGTATACTTGAAGTTTGTTGGGAGAGTAGATCTTAAATGTTCTCTCCACACACACAGCCGCGAAAGGTAATTATGTCAGTTGAAGGACATTTTATTGTAATCATTTCACAACATATACGTGTATCAAATCATCACATTGTGCAACTTAAACTTACACAATGTTACATGTCAATGATATCTCAATAAAGCTGGGGGGAAGGGAGGCAGTTGGCTTACTCTCTGCCTCTCCCTCCACGTTGTCCCCTGCATTCTGCTGCCTGGCACTTGGACCCACCTTGCCCGTGAAGACAAGGCTGAGCGGGGCTGTGAGCAGGAAGAAGCGTGCACCCCAGAGGCCTTGTGGAGCAGAGCAGCCGTAGAGCTAGAACACAAGCCTTTGGACTTTCACATGAGAGAGATGAACACCTGTCCTATTTAAGCCGCTAATATTCTGTTTTTGTTTTTGTTTTCTGGTTCTCCCAGCTGAACTTAATTCTAATCTTAATTTTTTTCTTCTTGCCTAGGAAAATAACTTAGGAGAAGTCCTAATTGAAGGCCCCCTTTACTACCTGTACAATTTCATGCAAAAATACTGTGAAGCTATTATATGAACTGTTACTTATGAAGTATTTAAAGTAAGAAGTTACTTGTAGTAGTAAGAAAAATATGTAATAAGTTCAACTTTAAAAACCAACTAAGATGATATTAAGAGAGAATTTTAGTTGAAATTTTAAGCACACTGGCAGAAAACCTTTACAAAAGACATATCTAACAAAAGACTGGTATCCAAAATATACAAAGACCTCTAAAAACTCAACAATAAGAAAACAAACAACCCAATTAAACAATGGGGAAAAGATCTGAACAGATACCTGACCAAAGAAGATGTATAGATGGCAGACAAGCACGTGAAAAGATGCTCAACATCCTATGTCATAGGAAAATTCACATTAAAACAACGAGATGCCACTATACATCTATTAGAACGGCTAACATCGAGAGCACTGACACCACCAAACGCTTCGAGGACGTGGGGCAACAGGAGCGCTCACTCACTGCTGGTGCGAATGGGAAATGCTGCCGCCGCTCTGGAAGACAGTTTGGCGGTCTCTTACAAGACTGAACATACTCTTAGCACACGAGCCAGCAATTGCACTCCTTGGTATTCACCAAAATGAACTGAAAACTTTTCGTCCAAGCGAAAACCTGCACATCGACATTTATAGAAGCCTTATTCATAATTGTCCAAACTGGGAAGCAGCCGACGTGTTCAGTGGGTGAATGGGTAGATAAACTGTGGTCCCTCCAGACAATGGAAGACTGTTCAGGGCTAAAAAGGAAATGTGCTGTCAAGCCGTGAAAAGACATGCAGAAACTGTAAATGCATATTACTAGGCGAGAGAAGCCAATCTGAAAAGGCTAAATACTACGTGATTCCAACTCCACGACATTCTGGAAAAGGCAAAACTATGGAGAAAGTAAAACGATCGATGGCTGGCAGGGGTTGGAGGCGGGGGAGGGATGAACAGACAGAGCGCAGAACTTCTCTGCAGGAGGCCACGTGATGGAGACGTGTCAGTATACATTTGTCCAGACCAACAGAGTGTACAACACCAAGTGTGAACCCCTGTGTAAACTAAGGAATTCATGTGATAATGATGTGTCGATACAGGTTCGATTGTGACGAACGTACACCCTGACGAGGGCTGTTGATCGTGGGGAGACCGTGCACACGTGGGGTACGGGGTGTAAGGAAAGCCTCTGCACCTTCTGCTCAGTTTTGCTGTGAACCTAAAACTGCTCTAAAAAAATAAAGTTGATAAAATTAAAATGATTCAAAGAGACTTAACACCTCAAGATCTTTTCAAACAATATCTAATGTGGTAATTTAAATTTAGAAAATATATCATTCCTTTTCTCTGGTTATTAACTGTATTTTCCTTTATCATCTACTGAAAATCATGTTTCATTTTAACTTCCTGATGTGTAGTGCCTGTGAAAGTGCCACTAGTGCCTCCGATGCTGCATTCATAACAGGCATTCGTGCTTCGCTCGAACTGCTCCTGCTTCAGCCCGGACCTACCCTGCACTTCTGTAGCCTCGTATGCAAAATCATTAACCAATTCATGTTATGCAGAATCGAGTTCCCCTGTGGGCATTCCATGGACAGTTTCACACTTTCAGAGATTCTAGTGTACTCTTCTTTATTATGATTGAGAATATTTTGTCTTTTTTTTCTTTTTGCTGAGGAAGATTAGCCCTGAGCTAACATCTGTGCCCGTCTTCCTCCACTTTCTGTGTGAGTTGCCACCACAGCATGGCTGATGAGTGCTATAGGTCCATGCCGTGCTCTGAACCCACAAACCCAGGTTGCTGACGCAGAACACACCAAACTTAACCACTAGGCCGTGGGGATAGTCCCCTGTATCATTTTATTTTTAAGCAAATGTCCTATCTCATTTTTATTTTATAAAATTTTATGCAACTCCACTAACTTAATGGAAAAGCTTAAATTCTCAGAGGTCCTTTTCTGAAGAATTACTGAAGACCTAATATGGAATATAAAAATTCTTTTTTCCTTATACTGCTATTAAATAGCAACTAATTTTAGCTCCCACCTTGAAGGCTTCTTAAGATAGAAAGGACGAGTTTCTGGATGAAGTGATAGGTCACCGGTCATCGTTTTTCTCTTCGTATTTCACAGATCTCATGTATATCTGCCAGATCCCTACCTGTCTGATAATTCAGCAGCGTGTTTCCCTGAAAATTCTTGAAAGGATTGTTCAACTCAGATACTAGTGAATGAAGAAGGTATGTTATATATTTGGTCCACGTGGAGAGAGATTTCCGGTGGCCCTGACGCCGCCAGCGCCTGACAGAGCATGCGGTGGGATTCCTCCACTCAGTCCTGGCGGCCCAGCCCTTAGATGCCTAACAGCAAACTGAATTTTGCTTCATTTTCTGAAGTGACATTGCTTTAATGTTTCTTCCTAACTTTTAACCTCAGAAGAGTCTCTGAGAACAATCCATTTGTTTTAAAGCAACTTTTAAGCAGCTACTTGGGGAACGGCCCTGCGGGGTGTCAACACACCACAGCTGGCACAATCAGAAGCAGGGAGGACTGGCGGGGCGGGGGCAGGGCTGCGGAGCGCAGACCCAGGGCCCGTGCGCTCCTGTAGGTCTGTCCCTGCAGGCCTCCCAGGTGCCAAAAGGCCTTGTTCTACCATAAAGTGACAAAGGACAAATGTCAAGATAGCTCCTTCAAGAGTCCGAGGCCCCCTGCAGGGAGGGACCAGGACGCGGGTGACCCGATTTACTGTGTAATTGTGGAAAGATCTGAAGCCAGCCTGACTAGAAAAGCTGAAAATAGGCATCTGGGGAGAGAGAGGAACTTTGTGAAAAGAGCAGAGAGATTTAAATTGTATTTTAAGGAAGTTTTGCCATATGTGGTGAAATGTAACTCTTTCCTAAGGCTTCCTCTGAAGCTTATGGGACATCTATGTCACTCATTAATGCTTTTGGAGTTAGACTTGTGTTTTATTAAGATGTGGTACACTGAGAGGGGCCTCCAGGCAGTTCAGACACACAGGAGTTACGTGTATGTTTAACTGACACATTTATACTGAATCATAGAATACAGACGCATTTAATTTTAAGGATAAAATGTGAGTCGTCAGAGTTTCAAGATGCCGGGAGAGAACTTGGGGTCGCGTGTTCTCAAAGGGGCAGTACGGCCCCCAAGGAGGCCTGTTGGAAATTCTTGGGGTTTTTCCTGATGTCACAATGATGGAGGAGCGTTACTGCTGTTTAGTGTGTGGGGCCCAGGGATGCTGTGCATCCTACAACGCTTGAGACAGCCCTACACAAGAAAGTGTTGTCCTGTGTCCTCCATTGCTCTCAAGTGTCCCATCAGACATTTGTGTACATAGAAAATCTGGGTTTTTTAAAAATTATCTCAGCCTAAAAACTAATGCCATTTTGTATATAACACAAAATACTTTTTGCATTGTTTCAATATGCTTATGGTATTTGAATCTCTAGTGCCTTACACTGTATCAGTCTGCATTACAGCGATTAATTCATGGTGCTTCTACACATGACTACTTCATCCGTCAAGAGGGCAGGTGCCTGAGCACTCGCATGTTGAAATATGTATGATTTTATTTCACATTTCTTTCATGTCTTCCTTATGTGATAGTTAGGCACTATATTGATTTTTTGAAAATTAGTGTAATAGCTTTTGTTATTGATCAGTTTCATTTCAGGAGAGTAAAGACGCTGTTACAAAAGATTTCTTATTAAACGGGAAGTTTAGTTCACCCATTCACCCACTGATCGACATTTGGATGGTTTCCATCCTTGGCTATTACAAATAATACCACAGTAAACATTCACGTGTAAGTTTCTGTGTAGACAGGCTTTCATCCCTCCTGGGTCATGTGCCAATTCTATGTTTGACTTTTTGAGAAACCACCAAACTGTTTTCCACATAACTGTGCCGTTTTACATTCCTACCAGCAATGTACAAGGGTTCCTGTTTCTCCACATCCTTGCCAATACTTGTTATTATTTTTTTTAATTAGGATAGCCATCCTACTGGGTGTGTAGTGGTATCTCATTGTGGTTTTTATTTGTATTTCCTTAATGACTAATGAAGTTGAACTTCTTTTCCTGTGTTTTTAGCCGTTCGTATATCTTCTTTGGAAAAATGTCTATTTGAGTCCATTGCCCATTATTTAATTAAGCGGTTTGTCTTTTTGTTGTTGAGTTTGATAAACAAATTGTAGCATATTCAATGGAGTATTATTCAGCCATAAAAAGAAATGAAGTTCTGGTGCATTCTACAACTTGGACGGACATCAAAAGCATTACGCTAAATGAAAGATGCCAGACACAAAAGGTCCTGTGTTGTATGAGTCCTTTTGTATGATATATCCAGAATAGGCAAATCCGTAGAGACATAAAAAAGATGAGTGGTGGTCAGGGGATGAGGGGAGGGAAGAATGGGGAGTGACTACTTGAAGGGCATGAGGTGTTCTTCTGGGATGACGAAAATATTTGAAGCTAGAGAGATGGTGGCTCACGATATTGTGACTGCACTAGACACCCCTGAATTGTACACTCTAAAATGGCTAATTGTACAGTACGTGAATTTCACCCCAATTTTTTAAAAAGGGAAAGTTAGGTCTAATAAGGTTGAAAATAACTACTTTAGGAGTTCCTGACTATTTTTGTTCCATGGACCCTGTTAGCGGCCTCATGAGGCCTGTGAAACTCTTCTCAAAGTAATGTTTGTGAGCACGTAAAGTAAAATACATAGTTAAAGAGTAAACCAATCATATCAAAATGTCTTTACAACAATATTTTAGAAAGCACATTGTGATCCAATAACATACTTGCTTCTTCGCTGAGGCATTGAGTGACTAGATCTGCCAGTAGATCCAATAACTACCAAATTTTGAAGTAGTGACAGGTGTAAATGATATTTAGAGACGTCTGCAACATCGGGAAAATAATATAACAATTATATACCATTTCTATTGGAGACAAAAATCCTGGATAGTACTAACACTACTTAGGATTTGTTGCCTAACTTTAGTTAAAGTTAGTGGTAAACTTTAGTTAGAAGTAAGTGAAAGTAAAGGCGTAATCTTTTTTTAGAGTCTAAGCTCACCGACCCGCTAACTTCTACCTCAGAACCCCCGTGGCAAACATGTCATCTACAAAGGGCAGAGGCACACAGCCCTCCCCTCTGCCTGAGGATGCTTTGGGGGAAGTGGGTAAGAAGAGCAGAAGAGAAGGGAGACAGAGACGGAGGGTGCTGGCACATTGGAGTCCTCGTTAAGATGATTGTGACTAAAGAGCAGATAAGAGAGCTGTCTCTCCTCTAATTATTTCTTAAACGTTTTTCTTCCCTATTTTAAAAGAGATATTTTTTTGAGGAAGACTGGCCCTGAGCTAACAGCTATGCTCATCTTCCTTTGTTTTATATGTGGGGCGTCTGCCACAGCATGGCATGATGAGCGGTGCATAGGTCCATGCCCAGGATTCGAACCAGCGAACCCCCAGCCTCCAAAGTAGAGTGCTCGAACTTAACCACTGCATCACGGGGCTGGTCCCTTAAAGGAGATTTTGATCCAAGTTTTGATGAAAGAAATGGCCCAAGAAGCAAATTCACCCAGCAAACAGAGACATAATTGGTTGAAAGATGAGAAATGAGTTTTATTCCCCTTTGTCTAGAAAAAAAAAGTTGTGGTTAGCATGAAGAAATTCCTTTCTGAATGAATGTATATATGTGAAACTAAGCCTGTGTCTTGAGGCCCACATACCTTTTACAAGTAGAAGAGAAGACACGAGTTGTTTCTAACCAAGTCCCAATGATGTGCAGAATACATTTGTGTTAAACTTTCAGTCTTTCTGAATATTTACTAAATTGGACATAATAAAATATATCCATCATACAAGAATCACATGTGATTTAACTACACATTTTTAAATATCATGAGAAAAATAGAAAATTTTGCTTGATTAAGTGTTATTACTGCTTCTAGGCTAAAGTAATCATGAGAAACTTCAGCTCCAGATGACACATTATAAATCCCTTGTAACATTATAAATATAGTAATCATGGTAACACTCTAATCCAATTCAAGGGTGAGCTACTAAATTGCTAATAATAGGTCCTGGACAAAATCTAATGAGACAACCCATTTTCTCTGCCCACTTTCTAGATTTCCCCTTTACGCCTTGAGCAGTGAGAATTAATTTTGTTTTTAAATGGTTTAACCATAGAACTTTTATTTTTTTTTTTCGTTCTTTTATACTTTTCTAATTACATGGAATAATGGTTTTAAAATTGGATTCAAAAGAACCCTGGGTTCCAAAGGCAATTCCTTGAAATAAATTTCAAGTAACCCATTGCAAGAAAATGTGGACAGGATTAATTTCTATCAAACCTCATTCCCACAGCACAAAAGAATTTAAGAACTCAGGAAAAGAATGCAGAGTGACCTCATAATTTCAGTTGGTGATGCTTCTGTTAGAAACTCAGTAGCGTAGGAGTTTTCCTTGTTTAAAAATCATGTTTTTAGAAAGAGAACTCATCTTCTCCTTCCTTCTTTTATTCAGCTCTTCATTCATCAATATTTACTGCAGATGTACTGTGTCAGGAGCCATGATAGTAACTGGACATAGGATGATTTAAAAAAAGAGGAAAATTATCTGCCTTCTTGGTATTTAGAGTCTAGTGAAGGATTTAGGCGTTAAACAAATAATCACATCAATCTTTTGACAGGTTTAAAAACGAAGAAGGAAAATGCCGGAAGCCAAGACAGAAAATAATAGGGAGACTTGATTTAGGTTGAAGATGAGGAAAGGCCCCCGTGAGGATGGGACGTTTTGGCTGGTACCTAAAGGAGAAGTGGGAGACAGCCAGATCAGTCCCTGCGGGAGAACAGGGAGGGATTTGGGATTTGGCTGAGGCATAAGTCCAGGTGCAACACACACCAACAGCAGCTTTGCCTGACCACACGGGGTGAGGCAAAATGGTCTGTCAGAACTGTCTCCTAACGGGCCAGAATGGTTGGACCTTTATAACCTTCCCTCCATCACAGCAGTCATTGAAATGTAAGCCACTGTGGTGAGGGTGTGACCTGGGGCAGGTGGCTCTGCAGCCCATGCATCCCTGAGGACACCGACAGCTGAAGGCTCTCTGCTAAGAGCATTCCCTGCAGCTGAGGCAACATGCCCTTCCTTGACGGGGGTCTGGGGGGCACATCTTCGTGTCCGTCACAATGCTCCAATATTATAATAAGCTTTCACAAATCAATAACAAGCAAAATAATCCAGTAAGAAATAGAGTAGAAGACAAAAGTAGGCAATTCATGGATAACTCACAAGTTATCAATAGATACATAAAAATACACTCAGCCCTTCTTAGCAATAAGGAACATGCAAACTAGAACGAGCAGCCTTTTGGTTTTGTTATCCTTGCATTGGCAAAAATTTAATGACTGATGGTCCTACAGCAGATGAAAGTGCAGTTGTTCCGCTGCTCATCCTGGGATTCCTGGACAACATCCCTCCCCATGTGATGGGGCTTCCTCCGTGAAGGAGCATCCTGTTAGTGTACGGGAGTTTGCAGTAGCCAAGGGGAATTTCCACGCTGGGGGTTGGGGGTGAATTAAACTATTAAATAGACTGATTCATGTGACTGTCTCCACAGCCCACGGGAAAAGCAAGCAGAAAATTCTAAAGGAGTTTGTCATAAATACATTTCAGTTTCTAGTCTTCTATTCTGGAGGTCAGCTGTTTCTGAGAGAGGAGTCATAATTTTCGTTTGTTGCCCAGGAAAGACCTTACCTGTGCTTAGCTATATGCTAATAAATGCAGAGAAACATCTGGAAGGTCATCTCGGAAGCTTACTTCTGTGTTATTTTGTCTTTTAAAAAGGCTTTAGATGATCTTCCAGCAAAAGTGATGCCTTCCACTGTAGCCAAGCATCTTCTTAGCTCTCTGAGCTAAGCGCTTTCAGAGCTCCATTCCAAGCCCACGTGGACGTCTCTTCTTTATGAGCCTGAGACACTCGTTAAGGATCGTCACTCTAACTCCCTGCCCTCCAAACAGAATTTAGACAGAAAGAAAGCCAGAGAGGAAGATCAGATGAAACAGTCCACTCTGGGTGGGTCACAGTGAGCAAGAAAGAGAGCGGTAGACAGATCCTTAGAGCCTATGGCACATTGTCAGGATTTTTGAATTTATCCTACACACAGTGGGAACAAGGCATTCTCAGCACGGAGTGCCATGATTCAATTTCTGTTTTGTACCTGTCACTGTGGTTGGAGTGTGGCCAATCAATGGGCAGGGGCTAGTATGGCGTGATCTCTATCTTTGAGCACCAATTAAGAAAAAATTTAAATGTTTCTGTACTTTTTTTTTAAAACTAAATGTTAACATCGTTTTAAAATTTTTATTAGAAAACCAATATCTGCTACTATGTATAAGCATGTTTTGGTTATTTTTCAGTTATTGAAGAGTTTCTCTTTTGTTACAAAATATCAAAATTATCTGACATCTGCTCTGTGGTGCCTGGTGTGATGCAGCACATTTGAACAAACTTTGTAGCTGAGAAGACACTTCTAAAGCCAGTTTATTGTGACTTTCTTGACTTACCTTCTAAGCTACTTAATTCTAAGATACAATTTTTCCCATAGAGACAATTTTATATTCTTTAAGATAAAGGAATTTTCCATTGCAAACAAGATAAATCGTAATGCGTCTAACACAAAGAATGCCTTAATTAACATACTTGGAATCAAAAGACTTTCGTCGCAGAAGCCATAGTTGGAGCTATAAATTTTATGAAATAAGTGACTCTCCTTAGCCCCACCTGAGTCTCCGGTGAGAAGCCCCCAAGGAGAGGTGTCCTAGTGCTTAGGATCTGTGCTCTGAGGGCCCGAAGCAGGGAGCAGCCATTACACGTCCATTCATGCTGTAGAAGCCAGCTGCCTTTGTCAGAGATTCACGCGTCCTGTGTGCACCAGCCCTTCTTGTGTAAGACCAGTCAGGGCTCACAGTCAGGCCGATGCCAACAAGAGATCCTCCTTATCCACTGGATGAGCCGAAATTAGGTGGAGGCCTTGCCCACAAAGTCAGCAGACCATCAGCCACCTACGACTCGGGTTGGTGTTCACTGCCTCTCAGGGTTGAGAAGAAATGGGTGGACATGCAGTGGTCACTAGTGACCTTTGAGGACTGTCTGCAATCAGCTAGAACGTTAACCCAGTGCCTCTTTCTAGTCTATATTTGTAAAAGCTCTGACCCACTGCTAGTGTGTATACTTATAAAATGCATCTGCCCTATTATGAGTGATACAAAATATATCACTTATGGGCAATATTATTCATGATGTATAATTTTATTTTTTTATCTTTTTCTTTTGCACTTTCTATCTTTTAAAACTTTTTTTCTAAGCTTTACTCCATGTGAAAATAATGCCACAATTACCTACCTAGTCTGCTCAGATTCTTCTTGGCTGGTTTTGATGTCACCATGCCATCTGCTCCACCAAGGTTTCGCTGGAAAGAACCAGCTGCTGCCACATGCCGTTGAAAAAGAAAATGCTGGTAACCGATCGGCCACAGTGCTGAAATCACTTTACCTATTATTTTTGCTTCAGTGACTAAGAAATCACTTATTCTTTGTAAGTAAAAGAAAACTTCAAAAATAATACTTAAATAACTTCCCATTCACCATCTCCAAAACTCCAAAAAGAAAAAAAAAACGCATTTAAGCAAAAAATAACATGAAGATAATTTAACCTTCAGAAGATGAATATAGAGGTAGCTGAATGAGATGCTTTTCTTAGAACTTTTAGAAATCTACAGTGGCCTGTAGCTGTAAATATAATTATCTCACTTAATTCCTGTTGGCTTTTCTTTTAACCCATCACTAAGAAAACTCCGATTTCCCCATCCTGGAAATGAAGTTGGAGTCTTTCCTCAGGCACCGGACAAGAGAGAGGATGATAAGGCATTTAATCCTATTTCTTAACAAACATTCAAATGAGCGCTTTCCCTTAATTGCAGCTGTCGTACAGTCATTTCAATTCCCTGCCTTCACTCAAAACACTTCCAGTAATCTTGGAAATGTCATCCAGACCAGGTTACCAGCCACTTTAAAAATATCAGTCTCATCATATCATAACAGTGTCTCATTTTAGCCCCAAAAATGTTATTACACAGTGAAATCGTATATGCTTTCCCTGCTCCAAATGGCTGTCACCTCTTTCCAAGAACAGAGTCATTCAGAGGACAGAGATTGTCATCACTGAGGATATTCCGAAAAGATGCCCTACGCTCTGAAGAAAAGAAAAGGTACACCTAGAGATGGCTGTCCTTTCACATTACAGAACATCTTCGTCTGTCATCTCATTTTCTCCTCATGACTTTCTTCAGCTATTATTAGTCCACATACATGGGAAGACACCGAATCCTGAAGATGTCATTCTCAGTCATTCATCCTTCATGTGATGAATGTTTACGTGGTGCCTGCCAAGGGCCAACACTGGCAGAGCAGATGATAAGTCTAAAGTTACACGGCCAGCAAGTGGCAGACCAGAACTGGAACACAAGCCCAATTTTCTGCAATATCATACTGCTCATGGCAGATTATATATTCCAAAATATGAAAAGTGCCACCAAAATCTCTCATCCCACATGCTCTAGAAGCTTACCACTCCCCTATCAAGAAGTGAGGATAATTCTCCTCCCTTTGACTCTGGGCAGCTGTGACTCGCTTGTAACTAATAGGGTACAGTTGCAGAAAAGAAGTGACAACTTCATGAGCTAGAATACGTGCTCTTAACGCCTTGCTTTTAAAGTACGCAGCCATGTGCCCTGAGACACCATGCTGCAAGGAGCCCAAACTAACCCATGCAGAAAGAGCACAGGTAGGGCCGTGAGCAAGACGCCCAGCCTGCCCCTCGCTGCTTCGGCCCTGCCTCTGTTCCAAGCCCAGCCACCATCTGACGGCACTGCACGGCCGGAACCATCAGGGTGAGCCTTTTCCTAGTTCTCGGTCCACAGTGAAATTTACCCAGAACACTGTCACTGAGAAACATCCAAAACATTTGGCATAACTCTCTGTGCAGTAGGTGGGAGTAATGGCCCCAAATTCTTCATCTCCCTTCTCCGTACCCTTCCCCAGGTATCTTCGTAGTTCCTAGAGGCAGAGCATATTGACCGCCCCTTGACTGGGTTCAGTTACATGACTTCTTTTGGTCAAAAGGTATTAGCAGAAGTAACATGAGTGGAGGCATGAAATGAGCTCATTTGTCTGGGCTCGCTCTCTGTGTCCCGCCATCTCCAGGGGAAAACTATGCCTTGGTCACAACCAGTGCACTGGTCCAAGGAGGACGAGTGACCCGCAGGCTGGAGCTATGCCAGCTGAGCCCATCCCACGTCAGCTGACCTTCAGCCCACCTGCTGATGCAGGAGAAACAGTCAATGTTGCGTTAATCCATTGAGTTTTGGGGTGATTTGTTCTGCAGCAATGGTTAACTGATACACTAACCTTCTTTGAAAAATGTATATCCTCTCCAGACAAGCAAAAAAGGAAAATACTTGTTAATATGTGTAAGTTCAATTTTTTCCTTGTGGAGTCTGCCTTATCTTATAGTCACAATTCGCTTGTCCTGTGTTTTGGAAGGTGGGGCTGGAGTGAGCTGGCACGTGACTCCCATCTCTGCTGTTCACAAGCTGCTTGACGGGGCAAGATCCCTCTACGCTCAGTTTCCTTGCCTATAAAAAGCGAATAATAGGCCTACCACAGATCATTGAGAGAATTAAATGCGCGAATCCATAGCGTTAGTTCCACACTTTGATTACAAGTGACAGGAATACAACTCAAAGTAAGCTAAGCAAAAATGGAAATTAGTTGACAAGATATCTCATATAATTGAAGGAAATATTGAGTAGCTGAGCCACAAGGATGCAGCTGGCCCTTAAAAATATTTGAAACCAGGGTCTTTAAATAATTCCGGAACCCTTTTTCTGTTGTACTCTCCCCAGATTTTTTACCTATTTCCCTTGGCGTATCAGTTTTATTCTTCCTTACCAGCTTCCTTAGTGCAGCAAAACCATACCTGCCAGCTGCTCCCAAGCTGAAGTTTTCTGCTTCCCACTACCATATTCTCTCTGGTCCTAAATTCAGAAGCCTCAGTGACAGGCTCTAACTGGTGGTTCTTAGGTCAGGTAACCCACCTTGAACCCCCAACTGTGGCCGGGGCGTGGTCTGTAAGAAGGCAGCTCTTGAATGTACCACATGGCAGAGAGAGGAGGATAGTGATTCCATTAGAAAGGGCGCTCTTCCTGGAACAGGCAGGAGTGGTGGCATAAGGAGTTCCTTAGATGGCCACAATACATGCAAGTCACCTGGCACAGTGGCAAATTTATGAAAAGCACCACATATATTAGCAGCTTCTGACTGATTCAGAAATTATCAGTAATCATCACTGAGTGCTTTGTCTAATGCCCACATGCCTTATTCACAACCCACAGTCGCGGAGCAGACTAATGCTGGTTTCTACTGATGTGTGCCTGCAGCCCCAGCGTTGTATGGCACATTGACAGACCTCTCTTGGTAATACATGATTTTGACAAGTCAGTGAAACCTTGGGATTTTTCTCTTTTCTGACACACCTTTGGTCAAAATCTCCTTTATAAGGCCTCATGATGGTTAATTTTATGTGTCAACTAGCCTGGGCTAAGGGATGCTCAGATAGCTGGAAAACATTATAGGCAGTTTCCCATGTGCGATGGTTGGACTCAGATTTTTCAGCTTTACAGTAGTGGGAAAGTGATACACATTCAGTAGAAACCGTACTTCAAATCCGAGTTTTGATCTTCTCCCAGGCTAGCATATTCGCTACGTACTCTCGTGCTGCTGGGCAATGAGCCACAGCTCCTGATCAGCATGTGATCATGAGGGTGAACAACCGATACACTTAGAACCCTTCTGTACCCATCCAACCATTCTGTTTTCACTGCTTTATAGTATTCCATAAATCACATGAGACAGTCAACACTTTATTCTAAGACGGCTTTGTGTTAGGCGAGTTTGCCTACCTGTAGGCTTGGCCCTCGGACATCAGTGCTCCTGGTTCTCAGGCCTTCAGACTTGGACCGGGTTTATCCCGTTGGCCTCCTGGGTCTTCCCTGGATCTCAGGCCTTGGGGTTTGGACTGGAACTAACAACCGGCTCTCCTGGGCCCAGCTTGCAGATGGCAGATCATGGGACTTCTCAGCCTCCATGATCTGTTGAGGTAACCCATCATTATAAATCTCTCCCTATATACCTATATAGATCCTATTGGTTCTGTTTCTCAGGGGAACCCTGACTAATACAGGATGGAAGCCCCTTTTATCGTAGAAATAAATGAAATTAGCAGATGGTATCCTCTGTCTATTGCAGTTACATCAATCTCAGTAAGCTCCCTGTGTGTAAAGCAGAAGTTATACAGATTGCATATCCGTACTGTAGTGAAATGGACCGTGGGCCAGAAGAGGCATCTTGCACATACGCATACGTTAAAAAAAAACAAAAACGAAGAAACTTGCCTTTTCTTTAACTTAAAAATTCTGGGGGAAGTTCTCACGTGATAAACTCCTACCCTCACAACTATGAAAGCAGCTCGCAGACAAAGACCCTCCAGCTGTCAGAGCCCCTCCCACCCTCTCCCCTGGAGGAAAGCAGTCACGCTGTAAACAACAAGCAGTTTTTAAATATCGCCCCTTCCCCCTACCCCCACCCCCACACCCCCCAGGAAACACTTGTGACCCTGGCCAGTTCTCTCCAAGAGGCGGGTGAAGAGAAGATCACGTGGTGCTCAGGCGTCCGGGGACTCGGGAACAGCCTCCTGGCCTCTCCCTGCACTCGGAGCTGGACGGGACTTTTCTCCGAGAACCCACGGAGGGCTGATCTAAAACTCGGCTTTATAGGTCTGGCGCCTTCAGCTGATTGTTTAGAACACTGAAAGGTTTTCTGCCCTGTTTCCTGGGGATCAGAACCACCTCAGCCTGGAAGGAGGGTCCCCCCAGTCAGAGACACTCAGGGAGGATCTTCGGGAAACGGGTGTGGTGGACACTAACTGGTGGGATCACCTGGTCAGTCTGATGCTCCCCTTCTTTGGGATTCTTCTGTCCCCACCCCCACTGTAGCATGTGGTCCAGTGGAGGCTGTTATCTTGTCTCCACAGCTGGGGACACTACAGGTGGACCCAGGACTCAAGCTGGCCAATCAGCGTCCTCCCCGGGCGCGTTAAACCGGGAGCAGTAAGTCATGAAGCCGAGCCCAGAGCCAGCCCCACGCTATACGATGAAGAGCCCCGCTTCCACCGGGAGAAGCTGCCAGGAGGCACGGAGGGTCCCGGGGCGCCCGAGTCCTGGGGTTCCGACAGCCGCCCTCGTGCCCGCCTTCCCCCCGGTGGCCGCTCCCCTTGCCGGGCTCTGGGGCGTCCCCGACGCTCCCCGCACGGCCTGTCCACGGCGGCCGCCGCAGCTTCGTTTCTGCCGCTTGCAAGCCCAAGTCCGAACCTCCCAGAAAGCAAGCCGCCGTCTTTGCCTCAAGACACGCAGTGTGAAGGTTCACAGGGTCCGAGCCCCAAACGTCGGCCGCCGTCACGCCGCTGGTGCCCTCAGTGAAGTCGGGGATCACCCCCCACCCCGAATCCGGGCTCCCCGCGCTGCGTAGCTGATGAGAACTCAGGCCGGGTCCTGATCCGCTCATTTCAGAAGAGCGGAAGGATCCTGTACTGATGCCTTTCCCCTCGTAGTGCTGAAATCATTCTTCATTTCAGCCCTTTCACCATCTTTGTTCAGTGACTTTAATTTTTTGGCAGAGTTCTCACGATGGTGTTTACCAGTTGCTGTGGTCTAAGTGTTTGTGTCCCCAAATTCATATGTTGAAACCCCAGGGGCTGATGTGATGGTGTTACATGTGGGGCCTTCGGGAGGTGATTACGACGTGAGGCTGGAGCCCTCAGGAACCGGGTTAGTGCCCTTATAGGAGAGCCCTCTAGAGCCGCCTCCCCCTCCGGCCGCGTGAGGACTCAGCTCTGAGAAGGTGCCGGCTATGACCCAGGAAGACGGCCCTCGCCAGAAGGTGACCAGCTGGCTCCTTGACCTGGACTTCAGCCTCCAGAACTGTGAGCAAAGAATGTCTGTTGTTTATGAGCCACCCAGTCTGTGGTGTTCTGTTGTGGCAGCTGGAATAGATGAGACCCCAGTCGTCACCAAAACAAGACCAATGGATAAGCATTTTCCCCTCAGAGACCTGAGCAGTCTTCTGATTTTCGTTTCTCAGCCAGGAGTGCCTGTGGGAAGAAAATAAATGGTTATATTCTCTTCCCAGAGCCCCAGCCTGTCTGAGGAGCCTGGGACCGAGCACACAGGAAGTTGTTTGTCCGCAGTCCCTGGAACCCTGCGTGGGGTTTTGGCTTAGAGTGTGGCAGGAGGTGGAGGATAGGGAGGCAGAGAGCAATGCGGAGGGAGTGATACCCTCATCAAAAGTGACGGGGCCTTCCAAGAGCCCTGCCGTCTCGCCTTGCCGTCTGGGAGCCACGACTGTTATCTCCCTCACCGACTTCTACAGAATTAGCCTCACTGAGCAGGAGGATTCTGGAGGCGGGGAGATGGAGGTACCTATATTTTTAAAAATTAGTTCTTTTCCTTCTGGCTACTCATGGCTAAGTCTCTTTGGGAGTGGTAACAGTGTTACAGCAAAGGAGCCTGGTTTTTCTAGTCTGTGATAGTAAAACCTTGTCACATGTTTCAGTGCAGGAGTCTCTCAACTCCTTGCACATTTGTATGATGTTTTCTCCTCTCTGTTGATGTGTCATCAAAAACTGGACATGTGGCTTTCAGCATCTCCCCACGTTACCCATAACCACCCCTTTGATTTTGTAAAGCATTCTATCCGTAGAAAAGGAGACACTTAGGATCAGATCTTCGGTGCTCCCAGCAATGCCTGACACATCACAGACTCAGCAAAATTTAGCAATGCGTGCACTTAATGTTTTGAGACCTTCTACAATTCTTGATGCCAGAGAGAAGCCCCACAGAGAGGAAGCAGGGCTGCCTTGGGCTTGTTTTAGAGTCGGGGGGTTCAGTCTTTTTCGAGTCACAGACCTATTTCAGAATCTTACGAAAGTGACAGACCCTTTCCTCCACCCATGCACAATACATATGGAAGTTTGCTACAATTGTTTTTTTTGCTGACTTAAGTATCCGTGGTCCTTACGTGAAGCATTTCAGCCAAAGCAGAATATCACGTGGTATAGAAGACTGTTCATAATCCCTGGGGAATGGCTTTGGTGCTAATTCATGTTCAGACAGCCTCATCAGTTCTCTCTAGCCTATTGTCATGGGGATTTAACTGAATTAAGCACTCCTTACATTGGTTATTTTAAAAAAGGAGAAGAGTCCTATATATTGGGCAGTGGGCAAAAAACAAGGCACAGAAAGGATATAAATTCCTCCTCTCCACAGACTTCCACTCCTTGTCCCAAATTAGAAGACTCATACCATATCCACATCCACAGGCTGGGTCTGACTGTCAAGGTATGCAGTGTTGATGACCATCTTTTACAAAGCTTGACTATCTGAATATGAACATTTATATGGACTGTGCCCTTTATTTTTTGAAGGTAGGATGAGATAGAGGGAACAAAGTATTTTGTAGAGGAAATCCCTAATAAACCCACGGACTTCTACTTTATTTGCCCTTCCTCCTTGCAATTAAAGTTCAATAACCCTAATTGGTACTTAAAAACAATCTTCTTAGTATTATCCTTTGGTAAATCTCTGTCCCTGAGGACCAGGAAGGAAACAAGATGATGTGGAATTATAGCTACGTAAGTCTAAAACTAAAGGGCACAGGTCATCTCACCTGACCCTTTGGTTTCACAGTTTAGAAAACCAAGACACAGAGAGGTTAAAGTAACCTCTCCAGGATCTGTATAAATTTTCCAAGTTCTCCATAAGGGATTCTTCTCTCTCTCCCTGTTAGAAAATTATTCATCCACCCACATTACTGTGTGTCATTGCAATTCCTCTCAGTAGAGTACGTGGAAGTGTATTTTTCCATCTTGTTGATGTTGAGGTTGGCCACATGACTTGCCAATGAACTATTAGCAGAAACTTGACCTGTTCTTCCATGAACTGGTTTGTCCTCTTGCACCCTTGCCATTCCGTCATTAGAAGCACTA